>NC_088793.1:100020726-100361328 GCF_011386835.1 Chrysemys picta bellii | reverse complement strand
CTAAAAGTCGTGCAGTGAAGCTGCTGTTAAACTTCCACCTCCATCGAGAGGCATTTGCGTTGTCGGCAGGAGCGCTCTGCTGCCGACAAATGCACTATTCACACCTGCGCTTGTCGCAGCAAAACTTTTGTCTGCAGGGGTTAAACACCTCTGAAAGACACAAGTTTTGTTGATCAATTGCCAGTGTAGACATCCCTTCCATTTAGGCTAACAGGATTATTTATCTTCATCTTCACTTTGATCATAACCTTGTACAGTTAGCTATAGTATTTTCATTTAAAGCTTGTCGAAGATTCCACTTCTAAACCCACTTGTTGAATCGTGGTAAATACTGAAGAACCCTTTGCTAGAGCTTCTTCTGATTGCCAGGCTTGTATCAAAAGGATACTCCTTAAGTACACTATCGTGAATGTGAGGCAGCATTGGTGCACTTGTGGAAATTTTTGGAAAGCGAACCGTTTGGAGAGGAGAGACTAGTTCTTAACTGAAAATGAACAGTTCCTAAATCAATTTGTCCCACCAAGAGTGAACTGCAAAAGAGTGGAAGGGGAGAGAAAAGATTGATCAGTGTCTTCCCAAAATTAGGTAACTTGTGAGATTCTGCAGTATCCTTGGATATTATGCAAATTCTGTCATTGCACACATTTACTATCTGTGTCCCTGTAATTCCAAAAGCATGTTAGTTTTGTTTTATCCTTTTGTGAGTATTAAGTTGACTTTGCTGAGTGTTTCATTAAGCAACTAAAATCTGTACCACAACTTACTAGATGACTCAAAAGTCTGTCTTCCTCATGTATGGTTGCAAACCAAGGTACTTCTTTTTTCTCCAAGTTACAGTATGATTTTGCCAATGAGGAATATAGCAATGACAGTTCTCTAGTTGCAATTCAATATCGATTCCATTTCAGAAAAAAAGTTGTTTAGCGCTCAGAGTTCAATATGTCCAAGTTCTATACTCTTTTTAACAATAAATGACCGATGACTTCTCCGCTGCTATGGAGACTAGCTCTCAAATGAGAGAGTTATCTTTTTCTCTTAAGCCTTTTAAAATTAGAAAACGTGGCATTTTACGGAAAATTGTCTTGATTTTTCTGATTCAGTGTTTTATGTAAGGAGACAGCTTCCATTGCTTGACACCTATTCATAACACTGGAGTTTCCATTTTCTTTCTCCTAGCGTATTAGGCAAGAGAATCGATTGGCGGCTGAAATTTGGTGCTCTTCTTGGGTCACTCATCTCATGTCCGTGAAGCTGTGTGGTTGGTTTTAAAAGGAGAAGGGGGGGGGGGGGGGAGGACCTTCCCAAACCCTAACCTTTGAAACTCTAGTGTTTGGCATGGATTGTTTCAGAAATAATACTGGCCATCAACTTTTTTTATTTTTGAAAAGTTAGCCTACTAGGCTGTTCTATTTTACTTTCAGCTTTCTTAATATTCAAAACTTATAATACTTCTATCTTGTAGGTAAGTCATGACTCTGGACTACAGAAATTAAACTGTCCTAATTTGGGACTGAATTTGTAAAGTACCTGTATGAGGTTTCTACTATGAAGCAAGTTAAGTCAGCATGGAATTTTCAAAGAAGGTGACTGGGTCTGAGTTAATCTGTGATTGGTGAAGAACTGATGCTAGCAAGTGTCCTGGGTTGTGTGGTTGACATCTGTAGTCTGTTTTCAGAATTGCTTTGAGGTTTATCCGAAGTTCCTCAGTAGCCTGAACTTGCCACAAGCACTGTTATAGCTGAGAGATGCTCTCCAGGGTGTCCCAGGCAATGTGCATTTGACAAGTTCTAGCCTGAACTTGCAGGGGAAGATCTTAGCTCTGGATACTATGATAGTTTTACACTGAGGACCTGCCCCTTTGGTGTCTGGCTGTTCTGGGCCATTCTCTAAAGCAGCTTGTGTGCAGATGAATCAATATTAGCATTGTGAGGTATGGCAGCAGGCATACCTCTCAACCTGCCAGGGCCCAGATGTGGAATGTAATTATAACAAGTACCTAGAATGAAGGACATAACAATAATTCATGTACGAAACTAAAAATGCTGTGGGTTTTTGTTCCGTACTGCAGATGTGACACTCCTCCAGAGGAGAGGGCTGAATTCTATGTGTAAGTATGGTCCATGATTTGGGTCATAAATTCAGGACTTTATACTCTAAAATGCACAGTGGAATGCCCTCCAATATCTGGAGGCTTGCACAGATCTCAAGATGAGAATATGCTTAGTTCTTACATAATGGTAACTTAGTTATTTGTTAGTTACTTGTCATATTCAGCATTAGTCAATGAGAATCTGCATCTCTTTACGTCTTTTCCCCCCTCCTCCCCCCCCATGTCTGCTTTGGTGTGGGTTTTTTTTTTTTTGCATTTCATAACCTATAGTAACTTCCAACCTAATGTGCTTCATTCTGACCACTTACCCTGATTCATCCACTAACATATCTAATTAAATAAATAAATTGACATTGAAGATTTCATCACTGTTAATTTTAAAATTGATGCTCCAATCAGATTAATAGATGACAGTGGTGTTTGCCCTCTTGTTTCAGACTGTTTGCACATTCTGGCAGATGTCACTGCATTGGTTACTTTTGAAGGGTTGTCGCTGCTGCTGTGAGATCTAAAAACTTACTACTTTTTTAAAATGAAAAATACCAAAGAGGTCTAAACATCTGAAGACATAGTAATCTGGTAAGGCAGAAGCAGAAATTCTCATGGTTTATGTCCACATCACTCCAGATTTTATTGTAAAGCTATGGCAAGTTATCACCTCTTCCCCCTTCCCAACATCCACAGCAACTATTGCTAAAATATCAAGAACATGCTGCTTATGTTGATGAGTGCCCGGTGTTGTCAAGCAGTTCAGTTTAGAAATGACTGCCTTGTCTATGGGTAAACACATATATTGTAAAAAGAATTTCCTGCACATTTGAAGTCAAGTAACACTTGCCCAGACTTGGGATTCCAGGAGTTAACTGCCTATCATCATTTCTGGTTTCTTGTACTTTGTCCTAGTGTTGTGCAATCTGGAGTCTGCTTTAGTATACGTTGCAATAGCTGCAAAAAGTGACTGATAGGCCACATTTAGCTGCAGTTTCCCTGGAATTATTTGACTGTGGGGTATAAATTGGAATACACCAAAACAGAAGATTTAACATGTGGGAACAAGATAGGTTTTTAATCTATAGCGCTGTCTGGGAGCCCGTTAAGAGCTATGGGTAGGTTAAGTGAGGAAGCATTAGTTTCTATTTGAAGAGTCCCTTTTAGCTTTCCTTCTGCAGTTGCTCTGCAAAAGGATGTCACCCTTTTCCTTAGCACAATCTTAACTCTCCAAAGGCAATCTTAGCTCGCCAAGCAGCTTTTATTTCAAAGACTGAGAGTAAATTTATGTTAAAGCAGGCAAGGGTTTCTGAAGGGTAGAGAGAAACTACAGGTTCTTTGAGCTCCTGTGCATGTGAATCCTCCTCCTAAGAGATCAGACTGTCTTTTTTTTTTTTTCCCCCCTCTTGGAGTACCTGCTAGGGGTTGCACCTGCATCCCTCAGGCTCTTGTTTCCCCCTACCAGGAGCATAAGAGGCAGAGTGACCCCCAACTGCCAGCCAGTTCTTTCAGACTGTCCTGGGAGAGAGTCAGAACTTTTCAGTCCCTCCTTCACTTTTAATTAGTTTAGATCAACCTATCCTAATCTAAAACTAATTATTGTAGTTTTTGTTTTGCATATATACCTTTGTTTCTTTTTGGCCTGTTGGCATGAAAAATAAAAAAAGACCCAGCAGGTTGTAAGTAGTCAGTAACTCACTCAGCTGTCTGTGATATGCTTCAGCCTCACTCCCCAGCTTTGGATCATGTGTGCTGTGGAAGAGTGATCCCTCTAGAAGACAGACATAACTGTTTATACTGCCTCAGGAAGAGTCATTTCAAGTGAAGTGTGTGATTTGCAAAGCTTTTTAAAAAACATACACGGAAGGCTAGAGAATCAAGACAATTTGTTTCTCATGGAAAAGACCTCGAGAGTGACTTCAGACACAGAGCTTTGAAGGTGCAGGAGACTTCTGTCATTCCTCCAGTGCTCCAGAGATGAGGGAGATTATATTAAGAGACCTCATAAATCACATAAGAGTCTGCTGCAACAGACTGAAATCCCGATAGAGCCCCTTTGTTGCCTGTGGGAGAAAAACAATGCTCGGGACATTCAGCCCACTGCCATTCAGTATCCCTGGTACCTGCTAAGAAGAGGTCAGATAAGTGGATTCTAAAGGAATCTTTATCAACACAGAAGCAGGCCTCTCACTGGGAACTCTTGTCAATTTCACTGCAGCACTCTGTCATCTAGTGCCCTGGTCAATTTCATTGCTGCTGGCTGCTGCAGCAGTAGGGAAACTCAGTGATTCATCTGTACTGTTGCTTGCAGCCTCAAGTGCCTGACGAACAGTGCCCTTGACCATGGTAGCTGACCAGTGGGAACATCATATTTCAACTAATTTCTCAGCACCAGGGGATTCAGTACCAAAGATCTCCGTCCAGAAGAATTTGGCTTCTTCCTTGGTATTGTCATCTGGAGTGCATTTGTATCCTCTCAGGAATCTGGACAGAGCTCAAATCCCTATTCTGCAGACCTCTCCTGCTTCTTTCTCATCAAAATCTCTGGTACAACAAGATGATAGAATACCTATATTGAAAATTACTATGAGACTTCCTGCTTCTGAGACTCTGGTCCTATCCACTCCTAAGCAAGTTATTGCACCTCCTGGGGTAGTCCAGCTGTCAGAATTTTTCTTTCTTCTTCAAATGAGTCTCTAGTAGGGAGCCTTCTTCAATACCTAATAGATTCAAGAATCTATCATCTTCAAGAGCTACTCAGGCTGAGAATTCACCATATGATTCTCTGTTACCTCTGTAGATGGTAGTACCTTAGAATACTATGTCCTATCTGTATGAATACCAGTCCTGACCATACTTGGATGCCTTGCCACAATCCAAATCCTCATTTTCCCTCCTTCCTCTAACGATGCAGACACCCACAGAGACATTGCTTGCCTATAGCCACCTCAGAAATCCCCAAACTTGGAAACAAAACAGCCTCTGCCCGAGGGCTACAAAAAGGAGATTCAGAATGATTGTTTCCCAGAAGGGCAGTTGGTATCCCCTCCTCATGTGGCTGTGGCTTCTTCTGTGCCTATGACAGTATGCTTTTCAAGAGCTGTCAAACAGGATAGCAGAGACATTACAGATTCCTTTAGAACTCATGTAAGAAAAATCATAAATTGTTTGTTTGATATCCTACAACTTTCTACCCAAAATAAATACCCATTAATGAGGCTAGCCTTAAGCTGGCAAAGGAATTGCAGGTGATACTATCTTCTATGCTGGCGACTTTCAAACAAGCAGATCAGAAATATAAAGTTTCTCCTAAAGGGTTCAAGTATTTTATACTACCCTGAATCCTTCATTGTTGGATTTTTCATTAGGAGTAATTACTAAAAGGCTTGGAGAGCTGCACTAAAAGAGAACCCCCCCCAAAAAAGGGGGGGTGAGGGAATGGTGGGAGGACCCCTAACTTGTCGGGTGTGTGTCTGGTTGGTTGGTTTTGTTAAATTTACTCCTGCCTCTCTTCAGGTCAGAATTTCCAACTATCAAGCAATGTTGGCCAAATATAGTTACATTCAGTGGGACAGAGTAACAAGTTTCAAGATTAACTTTCTTTTTTTCTCCGTTCAGAGGAGAGTTTTATTTACTTATTCTCTGAGGGGTTGTTAATTGCTAAAGCCTCATTACAAGCAGCATTTGATGTAGTGGATGCAGGAACATGTATGACAATGAAGGGCAAACGGGTATTGTCATAAGGAGAGAATCTTGGCTGACCGCATCAGGCCTACCTAAATAGGGTCAGAGTCTGGTACAGGACCTAACCTTTTGCAGGTCAGAATCTGTTTAGCTCCAAAACAGATGATACTTTACATTCTTGAAAGGACCCATGAGCTACCTACTTTTAAGAATCTTGGGCCTCTAAGCTCCAGCTTTAAGAGAGTAGTGTAGACCCCAAACTTTCACTAAATGGGCTTGTCAATCTTACACTTTTTTGGCTACTTTTCCCATCAGAGATCCTTCTTTTGAGTAGAGTAGGCAGAGACCAAGATTCCAGAGGAGGAACTCATCACACTTATCCATTACCTTTCCTCCCCTCCCCCACAACCCTGCCCTTTTTTTTTTCATGGAGACTTGGTTTGGAATAACTACAGACCAATGGATTGTTCAGATCATTTAGGATTGTTATGCCATACAGTTCCAGACCATTCCTCTTCCCCGCCCTTCTTCCTGGTCCCTTTTCAGGACCATTCTCATGAGGATGGATAGAATGCAATAACAGATTCAGTGTTACAATGAGGTGTAATAGAGGTAATTCCTTCCTAGTTCATGGAGAGAGGATTTTATTCTCCATATTTCCTGATTGTCTCTAACCTTTTTTCACAGATTCTTGACCTCGGATTACTCAGTGCACACATTCATTGCAACAAATTTCAGATAACCCTCGCTTCCATCATACCTTTTCTAGATCATATCGACTGGTTCAGTACATTTGACTTGAAAGATGTATATTTCCATATACAGATTCATTGAGCACTCAAGAAGTTCATCTTGACTCGCTAGACAAGCAAGTGCTCCCATTCAATCTGTCCATGGCACGCTGAGTCTGCACAAAATGTCTATTGGTTGTTGCTGCCCATATTTGTCATCGGGGCATGCATGTATATCCATATCTGGACAACTGGTTGTTCCGGGGAACTTTGGAAACTCAAGTCACAAACTCTGTTCAGATGGTCCTAAATCTTTTCCCAGGACTAATTGTCAATTTAAAGAAATCAAATCTAGTTTCGTGTCAGACTATCAAATTCATTGGACCTTTTTTCTGGACTCCAAAACAGCAGGTGCCTTTCTTCCTCAAGAGAGGTTTTTCAGCATCTGCCAATTAATTTCAGACCTGAAAATTCATCCTTGAAATTCAGTATGTCTTTTTATAACTGTTAGGCCACATGACCTCTTGTACTTATGTAACACTCTTCAGGAGTCTTGGAATGAGACCAATTCAGTCTTGGATCAAATTGGGGTTCAGACAAATATCCCTGCTATGAAAGAGTACGCACCCCTCAACTTAAGTTTTCCCATTTTCTAGGGCCTGCTCTACATCTAAAACTTATGTGCTCTTTGTACCAAGAGATAACTAAGTCTTAATCTATGCTGCAAAGTTTTGCCAACATAACTATATTGGATAGAAGTGAGGGGGAGGGGAAAAACACACCCTTAGACAAAATAGCTATGCTGACAAAACCCCTGCTGTCGATGCCGCTATGCTGACAGAAGAGTGCTTTTGTCAACTTAACTAATGTCATTCTGGGAGGTGGTGTAGCTGTACCTACAGAAGAATTCCTTCTGTTTTAGGCTGTGTCTTTACTAGCAGACTCTGCTGGCATAGCTATACTTGCAAAGACTCTGTTTTAAGGGTGTTTTTTGAGGAGAGTTAGTGCTCAACTCATATTGGCTTTAAATAGGAGGTGGGTACCTAATGGCTTGTCTACACAGGCAATGACTTGTGTCGTCATGGCTCTAAAAAAAACCCCCCACCTCCATGAGGGATGTAGCTACCAGTGCTGGTGCACTGTCTATACATTACAGCGCTGAAACTTGCAGCACTCGGGGGAGGGAGGGGTGTTTTTTCACACCTGTGAGTGAGAAAGTTGCAGCGCTGTAAAATGCCAGTGTAGACCAGTCCTAAAACTCCTGTGTCTTTCTGAATCTTCCTTTAAATCATTATCTCCACACTAAGTCATACTAGTCTAAAGTAAGGTTTTGACATTCAAAATGCTGTAAATGAGAGCGTTTAGATAAAACAAACTCTCTTGTGCTTAAAACTTAAGGAAAAACTTAAGCAGTTCTGATAAACACTTGAAGTATATATCTGTGTACAAGATGTCTTTCCAGTGAGACTTCGTGATGCATACAGGGGAGAACTAGATAATGGACTTGTGTAAAATGCTTCTTTCAAAATCCTACTTCCAGCAATGATTTAGTGTATGGAAAGTATACTTTAAAATGTCTGGATAACAGATTAAAGGATATTTTAAAAACATTCAAAGATACTTTCTTTGACCTTTCTTAATTTTGAGGATGATGAAGAATGTAGAACTGGAATATGAACATTACATATAGTTTGGTTTTAACTGTCAGATTATCCTTGATGGAATAATTAAAGATGCCTTCTCTCCTGTTAATTAAACTTTTTTGTTTTGTGATGCAGACTTTGAGGAAGCAGATCTGCTGATTTCAAATGTTAAATAATTATGTAGACTCTTGGGTTTTGAACAGCATCTTCGGATCATTTTAAGGAGGTGGTTCTGGATGGAGTTTTTTAATTTAGTACACTGATACATGGCAATCCTTAAAAAGTTCATTAATAAAACCAGTCAATTTGTCTGAAGATGGGTCTTGTCTCCCACTTTCATTTCACAGCTGAAATCCAGGAAGTTTTTGTTACTACAATGCTAAAGAAATTGAAGATTCCACCTGAAATGAAGTGGGACCTTCTGTGTATTTCTTTGTCTTCTCCTTTCTCCTGTTAGCTTTGCAGCCTGGTATTGTTTTCTAGTCTTTCAAGCTAATGTCACCAATTTCAGTTTTAGTTAATTGGCTAGAGGGCTTGCTGATAATGAATTGTTGGCTCTATTTCCTCTGAAAAAGTAATCGGATCTCCATTAGTCTGGAATATGGGGTCTGGAATCTGGTCTCAAATGTGGGTCTTTCAGTTTGCAGCAAGAAAAGAGGAATGGCCTTGATTTGTGTATAAAACATACTTTTTGTCTTCCAAAAAAGTGGACTAACAGGACAAATTATGTTACACCTCAGAATAGAAATGAAGTTGTGCCAACAGAAAAGAGTTCAGTTGTTCAAGCAGTCTGAAGAAGAGAGCCTAAAGAGTCCCCAAATGATAACATTTAACAGATATGTAAGGTATTTGGTGTCTTGAAAGAATGAAAAGATTTTGCATCTCTTAAGTTTGAAAATAGAGATTTTTCTGTTGAGTTTAGAATAGTTATTCCCTCACAGTTCTGTTCCACCACTATAGGTTTAGTAAAATCTCAGACTTCCTAGCAACAAGGCGTTGTGAACAATGTCAGTAGTCTGCTGATAACTTTGTGGTGGTTTTTTGATGGGGCAGGCGCTGTTGTAATGCGCTCTTTAAAGAAAAGGCATTCTGTTCTCTAAGTTGTAATATACTAACTAGTGATACATTTGTCTGTGTATATTCTGCGTAGAATATTGGATCCATCAAAGTATATGCAACAACCCTCCAGGGGCTGGCTTGCAAAGGTAAGCCACAATACAACAGCTCATAAAGATTCTCCTTTACCTCAAATTATTGGAAGCAAAGGTCCTGGGTTTTATTCCTGAGACCTGGTGTAATTTCACTAGTGACTGTCCAGTCTCTTTTTGTAATCATGGATGACTTTAATAAAACTAGTTACTGTGATCTGGATGGGCTAGGTAGTAAGATAATCACTTATATTAGATTTCTGTTAATAGCAACAACAAAAGTGTTCACATTATTTCCTTGCCATTCAACCATTACTTGTTTAATTTTAAAAATGCAGTGAAATGCATATTTAGTGCATTGCACTGAAAAGTTGGCAAACCACTATATCCTTGCAAATGACTTTAAATGAGAATTGTGCATGTAATATGGAAAAACATGTTGCTGTATCAGTTAAAGGCAGGTTTAATCAGCCTGATGTCATAGTGAAAATTAAGTAGTCTGACATTTACTGTGTAATCTTTTCAATAAGATTTATAATGCTTGTTTTTTTAGCAAGATTCTAGTTTTAATTTGTTTGCATTTAGTATCTAAAATATCTGACCCTTCCTTTGCTGCTGATGTAATTCCACATTCAGAACCATACCAGCCCTTTGGCCATGACACTTGGCAGATTCAGGCACTGTTAATCACTACTAAATAGCTGCATTCATTGTTGGAGCTTCTTTATTTGCCAAATGTTTCGTCTCTGTGGCCTTGAGGTAATGGGTGGAGAACAGGCAGGAGGTGTTTACCTTCTAGCCAATAGTCAGTTGAGAATCTATTTGCAATATTCCAATGGGAGTGTAAACTTCTGTCATTGGTATATGTTGATATTTTCAGTTGTCTTTCAACTTATTAAAAATGTCATCATTGAAGTCTCTTTACCTAATGACTCAGGTTGTAATGTATTTTTTGTAAGCTCTTTCAGGAAGGGTTCCTAAATACCCCTGTTGGTGACAGTTTGAGAGAAGCTGCTTTTTTGTTTTTAAAATGTTGTTTTTATTTGTTTGTTTTTAAAGCTCAAATAACACCACATAGTAAGATGAAGAGTATGGTATTTTAAAGATTCCAAAATGCTTTGAATTAGCTTGCTTAATTGCCTTAAAATGGTTCTTTAATAATAATAAACCTATCTGTACAGTAGGCTAACCAGTTAATTGACATATGGCAGTTTCTAAATACGTGAAGGAATTCTTATGCTAACAATGAACAGTGAAGTGTTCTGTTCAGAACCATAAGATCTACATTTAAAGGGTATTGCAAAATCTTAAAGAGAAAATGGCTTTAATATGTACTGATGTACCTCAATAGCCACATACGGGTTTTGTAACCCTGCGGTCTAACATGAGTTGTATAAGTGGATAGATTCTGTAAATTACTGTCAAGCGTAACAGGCAGATGTTTGGGGCCTTGCAGGTATGTTTCCTGTTTGGAATAGAAATTGGTGAAGCAGAGTCGGGTATTTTCTTCATATTCTTTATTTACAAAATGTACATGCATCCTGGTCCTTGAAGCATAGGCTGCAAACTACATACAGGCAATCCTCACTAGGATTCAGGCTTGCTATCTGCAGTCACAAAGAAGCAGATCTCTTTTGTGTTTTGCATTCTCCACTCTGCCTGAGAAGTGATTTGCACAGAGGGGAAAATTGAACTGGAGGCACCCACTGGATTAAAGGTTATAAGGGAGGTGGTTTTGTAGACTGCTAAACTGCCTTACTTCAGGAGGGGGATTCCAGGCTGTGGATTGTAAACAAATACGGGCACCTCCTTGCAGCCTGGCATGGTTTAGGACATGCACCTCTTTTTGACTACCTTGGGTAGCTCACAGTTTAGCATGCTGGCTTTTCTGAATCCTGCTCAGAGTTGCTTGTCTCCCTATTCATTGTATAGAGAGTGTAGGTGCCTAACTCAGGCTTTTTGGATCCCGTTGTTGGTGTTTCAGTGACTTCCTGAGGTTCCAACCCCCCCTCCCACAAAGTTAAGTGTTGTGATGCCTAAGTCGCTCTGTGCATCCAGGCCTCCATGTCTGGACTTCAGCCTTCCTTTTTAAATAGCTGCTTTTGCAACACACAAAGAACTTCCCTAAAGATTTCTTGATGACAGGCCATCTGCAGATTTAAGTGATTCATATAGAATAGTGGTAGAACTGATAAGCAGAAATTCATTAATCCAGATTCAATCCATTCTGTCAGCTGAGGACAGGAAGATGGGCCAGTTAATGTAAAACTTCTCCCACTTAGTGGAGACCTTGTAATCTTTATAGTGGAAACATTCTAGTCTTCTGCATCTCGGTAGATTAGAATGGAGTACAGCATGACATGGAAAAGAAACGCAACTTGCTGGAGATCCTTTATTATCTACTTGGACTGAAAAGACTTAACAAATAAAAAGTACGTCCTGTTAAGACATGAGATGCTGATGGTGAATTCCCCATCCTCTGCCTCAGAGGATTTTAAAGGTAATGCGGGCAGAATGAGCAGAAGAAAAGGCAAAAGGGCAAATCCCCATAGAACTTAATGGAAATCTTCCTCCTGCTGGAGAGTCCTAAATCCCACAAGCACTTCAACATGGATAAACTGAATGCCTTGATTAGGGCTTTTGAAACTTCTAAATGAAGGCAAGGGGCACAAGGGGAGAAGTAACTGACCCCCAGTTAAAAGCTCAAAGATATCAAGAAGGTGGTGGTCTTCTCTTTCAACCCAAGTTAGAAGAAGTGATGAAGGAAGCCTAGTTAGCTACTGAAGGCAAAATACCCACTTTCTTCAAAAGGTTTGGGGCTCATACAGGTTTCTGTGGTACAAAGTAGTATCCTGGGAACTGTGGAGTTCTTCTTTCCCTTAGAGAAATTTCTTCAATGATCCAAAAGATTAAGGAACCAATCCCACTGTAAAAAAGAATTTTCAATTTCTGGTGAAAAAGCTAGGAATAACCTTGGTGCATTGTTTTCTGCCAGGCTCCCTGATGATGTGATTATAGGAGTTTTCCAATGAAGTTGAACAAGATTCCAGAAAAGTTAGAAATAAACTGGATTTAATATTATGGCAGGTGACTCTGTATGCAGTACTGCTAGAGAACAGGTTTAATGGTATTTAAAAGTTATTTCACTAATTTCTAGTGCAGATAGCTATAGCATCTAGGTGCTTTAATTAGAGAAAATTCAAAACAAGAATGCAAGTGCACTGTATCCTGAAAGATACTATGCTCAGGTTCTGGACTGTTAAGGCTAGCAAATTCCAAAGACTGGGTGATTCCTTCAACTGAAATCTGTTCTGTTACTCACATGGCCTCCAAGTTTTAAGAAAATGTTAACACTCTCTGCTCTTCTCCTTTAGCCCATCAGCCTGAACTTTTCCCTAGACTTTCTTATAAAGGAGTCTTCCTAATTGCAAAAATGTATACTAGAGTGGGGAACTGACAGCTCTCTTGTGCAAGCCTTCCTTTTAATCTTGTATGAAGAAAGACAAGAGAATACTGTATATGGTAACCCTGGGGGGAGGGATGGCTCAGTGGTTTGAGAATTCGCCTGCTAAACCTAGGGTTGTGAGCTCAATCCTTGAGGGAACCACTTAAGGATCTGGGGCAAAATCAGTATGTGGTCCTGCTAGTGAAGGCAGGGGGCTGGACTTGATGGCCTTTCAGGGTCCCTTCCAGCTCTGAGATAAGTATATCTCTATATTTAGTCCTGGAAATTTTCTCCGAGGTGGTTGTCCTTAGTTACAACCATGAGGTCTTGTTTAATAGATTCTTAAGACTGAGTTTCTGGCTGAAAAGTGCAGGTGAACAATAGCTTCCAAGAGCAGTGGGAGGCTGTTACATTGAGTCTGAAGAGTGTAGGTGTTAAACAAGAGTTTTTGGCAGCATGTATTGACTAGCTTGAGGCTGTGTAGAATGCAGATAATTAATGAAATGAGTTCCACTAAGTTAGGATTGAGTGTCGCTATAAAGGGAGTGGCAATACTAGAGAGAAGGGAATGCTTTCCAGACTATTTTTACAGTAATTCTAAGCTTAACTAAAGAAGACGACATCCTGAGGCACACCCAGATAGTTTTAATAAAATACATACTTCATAGTGAATCTAATTTTAGCAGAAAATGTAAAATACTTATTTATTCTCATTCAGTTGCCTCAGCAGTAACTCTACTGTGACTTTATAATGAACAGTTTTATGTTAATTTTAAATACCCATTTTAAAAAACAAAACACTGTTGTCTGAGCTGCTGGGAATGACTGCAGAAAAGTCTGTCAGCAGGTTCTTTTCCCAAGAGTCAATATTGTGACAAAGTAAAATAATTTATCATAATTAGAAAGTAAATAAACTCCCCAGATTGGGGCACAACCCAGCCATAGTCTATTTGAAGCTATACCTTCCCAAAGGCACTTTCCTCATTGTTTTTTTTGGAGGGGACGGGGGGAGAATTCTTTAGCCATTGAAGACAAGTGTGTCCTGGACACTGCTCTTATATATTTGCATTAATAGTTGTGCACATACTATTTATCACTAGTAAACCCAGTTTGTCTTGTTTTATGTTCTACCTGACTTTATAGCTAATTTCCACTGTGGTATATGTGGAGCAATAAAAAGGTAGCTAAGGTTATCCAAACAATATTTACCAAGGGTTTGCTTCAGAGGTGTCTAGGGAATCATTAAGAACATTAAGCAATATATGGAGGAGAGATATTTTGAGGACCATTTCTCTCTCATCCTAAGTCTGTCTCTCTCTCTCTCGCGCTCTCTTCTCTCCCCACCCCCCCATTTGGAATAGGTAGCTAAAGAATATTATCCAGAATTCATTTATATTTGAGGACCCAGAGTCCTTTTGAATTTTGGGAAGGATTGTAATTACGGTGTACTTTACATCATTTTCTAGTCTAGACCTGTATGTGATCCCAAACGTTAGTTGTGATTTGACATTTGAATTGACAAAACTCATAAAATATATCTTCAAGATCTCCAGTTTTCCTGGGATACAGACTTTTTATGAGGAATCGTCTACACTGGCAAAAACAGTTATGTTTTTGTATCTATGGGAGATACCAAGGTCATGCCTGTCATGTGAGATTTCAGATACTATAGGTTCTACTTTGTAAGGTAACATAAGGGCCATACTGGCATTCATTGTGGCATTGTATTCATTGTGATGTATTTCTCCCCCCCACCCCCACATCCATCGGTACTAACAATCCTTTAAACCCACCCACCACCATCACCCCCTCTTTGTTTAAGACAACCTTGGGATTGTTAGCTGGGGCAGTTATTGGTGCCCCTGGAGCGGGAACAGTGCGTCCTAGCCTCTGCAAGGGAGATAGAGGTGTGGGTAACTGCTTGGATAAAAGGTCATGCTTGTGAAACAATTGGTACAACAGGGGTGGTGAGAGTCACTGTGGGCATGGGGAGAGCCAGACAATCTGAGGTACTAAACAGTTTTGCATACCCTAGAGTTTTGTTTTATTATTGATAATGCACACAAAAAAATCAATATATAACTCCTTAAAGAATCATGGCAATGTAGGGCTGGAAGGGACCTTGAGAAGCCATCCAGTCCACCTCCCTTGGCTGAGGGCAGGATAAGTATATCTAGCCCTTCCCTGACGTGTGTCTCTAACCTCTTCTTAAAAACCTCCAATGAAAGGGATTCTGCAACCTCCCTTGGAAGCTGATTTCAGTGCTTAACTATCCTCATAGACTTTAAGGTCAGAAGGGACCATCATGATCATCTAATCTGACCTCCTGCACAACGCAGGCCACAGAATCTCAACCAGCCACTCCTGTAATAAACTCCTAACCTATGTCTGAGCTATTGAAGTCCTCAAATCATGGTTTAAAGACTTCAAGGTGCAGAGAATCTTCCAGCAAGTGACCCGTACTGCACGCTGCAGAGGAAGGCGAAAAACCCCCAGGGCCTCTACCAATCTGCCCTGGAGGAAAATTCCTTCCCGACGCCAAATATGGCAATCAGCTAAACCCTGAGCATGTGGGCAAGACTCACCAGCCAGAGACCAAGGAAAGAAATTTCTGTAGTAACTCGGATCCCACTCAGTCTAACATCCCATCACAGGCCATTGGGCATATTTACTGCTAATAATCAGAGCCTAATTTTGGCAATTAATTGATATACCATCCCCTCCATAAATTTATCAAGCTTAGTCTTGAAGCCAGATATGTCTTTTGTCCCCACTGCTCCCCTTGGAAGGCTGTTCCAGAACTTTTCTCCTCTGATGGTTAGAAACCTTCATCTAATTACAAGTCTAAACTTCCTGACTGCCAGTTTATATCCATTTGTTCTTATGTCCACATTGGTACTGAGTTTAAATAATTCTTCCTCCCTCCCTGGTATTTATCCCTTCTATATATTTATAGAGAGCAATCATATCTCCCCTCAGCCTTCTTTTGGTTAGGCTAAACAAGCCAAGCTCTTTGAATCTTCTTTCATAAGACAGGTTTTCCATTCCTTGGGTCATCCTCGTAGCCCTTCTCTGTACCTGTTCCAGTTTGATTTCAACCTCCTTAAACATGAGAGACCAGAACTGCACACAGTTATTCCAGATGAGGTCTCACCAGTGCCTTGTATAACGGTACCTCCTTATCTCTACTGGAAATACCTCGCCTGATGCATCCCAAGACCACATTAGCTTTTTTCATGGCCATAATCACATTGGCGGCTCATAGTCCTGCGATCAACCAATACTCCAAGGTCCTTCTCCTCCTCTGTTACTTCCAACTGATGAGTCCCCCGCTTATAACAAAAATTATTGTTATTAATCCCTAAATGCATGACCTTGCATTTTTCACTATTAAATTTTATCTTATTACTATTACTCCAGTTTACAAGGTCATCCAGATCTTCCTGTATGATATCCCGGTCCTTCTCTGTATTGACAATACCTCCCAGTTTTGTGTCATCCGCAAACTTTACTAGCACACTCCCACTCTTTTTGTGCCAAGGTCAGTAATGAAAAGATTGGTCCCAAAACAGATCCCTGAGGAACTCCTCTAGTAACCTACCTCCAGCCTGACAGTTCACCTTTCAGTATGATAGTTGGAAAGTGTGTGTTCCCCCCCCCCCCCCCCCAATATCTAACCTAATCACACTTGCTGCAGATGAAGTCCATTACTACTGTCCTACCTTCAGTGGGCAATGGAAAGCAATTAATCACTATCCTCTTTAGAACAGCCCTTAACGTATTTGAAGAGTGATCATATTCTCTCACCCCCCACCCCCATCATCTTTTCTCAAGACTAAACAGGTTTAGGATTTTTAACTTTCCTTTATGGCTCAGGTTTTCTAAACCTATTTTTGTTGCTCTCTTCTGGACTCTCTCCAGTGTGTCCACATCTTCCTTAAAATGTGGTGTCCAGAACTGGACACAGTACTCCAGCTGAGGGCTCACCAGGGCTGAGTAGAGCTGGGACAGTTACCTACTATTTCTTACTTGCAACACTCCTGGCAATACACCCCGGAATGTTAACCTTTTTCACAACTGCATCACATTACTCATATTCAGTTTGTGATTCACTCTATCCCTGAGATCCTTCTCTGCAGCACTACCACACCATTTGCACTACTACATCTGCAGTACTACCACATTATTGCAGTTATTCTCCATTTAACATTTGTGAATTTGATTTTTTCCCCCTTTCTAATTGTACTTTACACTTGTCTTTTATTAAATTTTACCTTATTGATGTACTAAAGCAATCCGCATTTACCAAATGTGCTCTGTGGAGCCTATACGGGCAATCTGCAGAATGTAACATTGAGAACAAAATAGTAGGAGAAGGACTGGATTATTGGGAAGGGTCAATGAGAAGAGTCCTTTTGTGGTGTGACCTGTAGAATCATTTTTATTTATTTATTCCTGTCTCACTACCCACTGCCTCAGCCAGCAGTTGGCCTCCTCAGCAGAGGAAGGTGGCGGGGACTCTATCAGCGGGGAGCTGAAGGCTACACTAAGCCCTCTGCCAGATAGAGCTGCCTGCTGACCCTACCTCTTTGGCATGGCCCCAAGGCACAGAGCCCTGTCTGCTTCCCCTGCGAGGCAGAGCCTGTAGGGGGGGAAGCAGATGAAGTTGTGCTGAGGGGTCTGTGTCCAGCAGGGGGGCCAGTACTCAGTGTAGTTTTCCACGCCCCTCCTGACCCCAGCCCTTCATGCCCCATTTGCTGCCCCATTGCTGTAAGGGAGTGAGACAGGCAGGGAACTGAGTCCTTCTATGAGGACAGCATGCCTAGGATGTGAATTTCCTAAGGGGAGCTTAGCAAAAAAACATTTAGGAACTTTTAGCCTAGGAGACTTTGTGTTGTCAGTTGGCTTATTAGCAAATCTGTAGTGCCACACATGGTGTTCATTCTTGAAACCTAATTCATTCTTGGATAAGTTATCTCAGGAGTCCACCAGTTGATAGCAAGACATAAACTTCTATTTCTGGTTACCAAGGAATAGAGGTTAGGAGATGCAAGACTATTGGTCCTTGAGCTGTAACTTCCTATCAAGGTAATGTAGTCTCATTTCCTGCCATGCTAGATAAACTAAAGCCATATTTAACCTCCTTATAAAAGCAGTCATACTGGGTTAGACCAATGGTCCATCTTCTGACAGTGGCCAATGCCAGGTGCTTCAGAGGGAATGAACAGAACAGCTAATCATCAAGTGATCCATCCCCTATCGCACATTTTCCAATTTCTGGTAAACAGAGGCTAGGGACACTTCAGAGCATGGTTTTGCATCGCTGTCCATCCTGGCTAATAGCCATTGATGTACCTATTCTTCATGAACTTATCTAGTTCTTTTTTGAACCCTGTTTATAGTTTTGGCCTTCACAACATCCTCTGGCAGAGTTCTGCAGGTTGACTACTGTGTGTGTTGTGTGAAGAAATACTTCCTTTTGGTTGTTTTTAAATCTGCTGCCTATTAATGTCATTTAGTGACCCTTAATTCTTGTATTATGATAAGGATAAATAATTTTTCTTGTTTACTTTCTCCACATCAGTCATGATTTTATAGACCTCTATCATATCCCCCTCCTTTGTAGTCTCTTTTTCCAAGCTGAAAAGTCCCAGTCTTATTAGTCTCTCCTCTTACGCAAGCTGTTCTATACCCCAATAATTTTTGTTACCCTTTTCCAATTTTAATATATCTTCTTTTGAGATGGGTTGACCAGATCTGCATGCAGTATTCGAGATGTGGGTGTACCTTGGATTTATATAGAGGCAATATATTTTTTTGTCTTATCTTTCCTAATGATTCCTAACATTGTTAGCTTTTTTGACTGCTGCTGCACATTGAGTGGATGTTTTCCGAGAACGATCCACAATAACTCCCAAGTTCTTTCTTGAGTTGTAACAGCTAATTTAGATCCCATGATTTGATATGTGTAGTTGGGATTATGTTTTCCAGTGTGCATTAATTTGCAATTATGGCTGATTTGCTAAGGAAAGATAGGAAAAACATTTAACTACATATTAATATTACCCAGCACTATGGGCCAGGACCTGATGGTGCTAGGTGCTATACATAGAACTGTCTTCAGTAGTTTGAAATGTTGATGTTCCTTTTCTGAAATATAGCCTGACAAACTCTCAAAGTACTATTTTTCAAAGAACTTTTGGAGAAAATAACTGTCAGGATACTGGTTTAAACAAGCTTTCAAGAAATGTGAGTGAATTCTTTAACTCAGTTTGGATAGTGAGATCAGAGCTGGTGAGTGGAACTCATTTTCTGGTTCTCAAGCTGTACCAATGCAGGGTTCTGAACATCTGTTGAGAATTATTTAAACATGTGATTTTTATAAAAAGTGTGCTGAAACTACTTGTTTAAATATCATGATAAATTAGCATGGCTTAAAAACTTAAATAGATGAACTGCCTGGTCATGTCCTTAGAAGTAAAGAAGGAGGAGACTCTAGAAGAATTCCACCACGATTTCAACAGCTTGCACCCCACCATCAACCTCAGCTTGGACCAACCTACATGGGAGGTCCACTTCCTAGTCACCACGGTATGAATAAGTGACAGTCACGTTAACACTACCCTATACCGAAAACCCACCGACTGCTATGCCTGCCTACCTTGCCTCCAGCTTCCATCCCGGACACACCACACAATCTATCGTCTACAGCGAAGCGCTGAGGTATAACCGCATTTGCTCCAACCCCTCAGACAGAGACTGACCACCTACAAGATCTTCACCAAGCATTCTCAAAACTCCAATACCCACACGAGGAAATAAGGAAACAAATCAACAGAGCCAGACATGTACCCAGAAGCCTCCTGCTGCAAGACAAGCCCAAGAAAGAAACCAACAGAACTCCACTGGCCATCACCTACAGTCCTCAACTAAAACCTCTCCAGTGATCTACAACCCACCCTGGACAATGACCCCTCACTTTCACAGGCCTTGGGAGGCAGGCCAGTCCTCACCCACAGACAACCCGCCAACCTTAAGCATATTCTCACCAACAACCACACACCGCACCATAGTAACTCTAACTCAGGAATCAATCCATGCAACAAACCTTGATGCCAACTCTGCCCACATATTTACACCAGCGACACCATCACAGGACCTAACCAGATCAGCCACAACATCACCACCGGTTCATTTACCTGCACATCCACCAATGTGCATATGAGTAATATACGCCATCATGTGCCAGCAATGCCCCTCTATGTACATCGGGCAAACTGGACAATCCCTACGTAAAAGGATTAATGGACACAAGTCAGATATTAGGAATTGCAATATATAAAAACCTGTAGGAGAACACTTCAATCTCCCTGGACACACAATAGCAGATTTAAAGGTAGCCATCCTGCAGCAAAAAAACATCATGACCAGACTCCAAAGAGAAACTGCTGAACTTCAGTTTATTTGCAAATTTGACACCATCAGCTCAGGATTAAACAAAGACACTGAATGGCTAGCCAACTACAAAAGTAGTTTCTCCTCTCTTGGTGTTCACACCTCAACTGCTGGAAGAGGGCCTCATCCTGCCTGATTGAACTGACCTCGTTATCTCCAGACTGATCCTTGCCTGCATATTTATACCTACCTCTGGAAATTTCCACCACATGCGTCTGACGAAGTGGGTATTCATGAAATTTTATGCTCCAATAAGTCTGTTAGTCTATAAGGTGCCACAGGACTCTTTGTTGCTTTTTACAGATCCAGACTAACACGGTTACCCCTCTGATACTTAGAAAGAAAAACAAACTTTACTTCCGTCTTAGTAGAGGTCATAAAGATTAAGACCAGAAGGGACCAGTAGATCATCTAGCCTGACCTCTTGTATATCACAGGCCACCAACCCCTGCACACTCAACCCAACAACTGAAATTAGACCATAGTATTACAGCCCACAGGAGGGGAATAGGAGGATCTGAGGTGCTCCTTTGCCCTTGGCCCCTACAATGGCAGCTAAATGATTAAATGAGAGATATTCAGATAATCCTGGCAAGTGAACCACACCTCCATGCTGCAGAGGAAGGTAAACCCTGTCCTCCTTCCTCCCCACCTTCCAAAGTCATGCCAATCTGACCTGGGGGATAATAATTGCCCAAACTCTGATATGGTGATGAGTTAGTCCTTGAGTATATGAGCAAGAACCAGCCAGCTAAGCACTTGAGAGAGAAAATGCTCAGTGCCAGTTCAGAGCCATGCACCTCCCCTAATCTCCATCCCTGATGCTTCAGAGGAAGGAGATAAAATGAGGTGTGTATGTATTTTTCCTACAAAGGAATTAGTAAGAAAATAAACTTCTAGGACTACATAAGAATTTCTTGGTTTTTGTTTGTTGCACTTACAAATAAGGATGAAATATTCTTTGTTCTGAAAGGCTTGCAATCAAAATGATACCAGACAAA
The DNA here is from genome assembly GCF_011386835.1 of Chrysemys picta bellii. Lineage (NCBI taxonomy): Eukaryota > Metazoa > Chordata > Testudines > Emydidae > Chrysemys > Chrysemys picta. The sequence goes on along the minus strand of NC_088793.1, from coordinate 100,340,123 downwards.
AGTTTTTAGGAGAGGAGGAAAGAAAAGCTTAGGAATAGAATGAGAGGGTACATTGATGTATCACTATTTAATAGGTAGCTGAAGTTTATTAAGGAAAGCTGGTCACAGAGATTGTACAGTATACATGCACATATTGCCATCTGAATGCCCATATTTGTATAGACTATTTACAGTATGGCTCTTTTTCATTCTAAAACAAAGTTTTTCATATGAGCCAAACAATTAATGTGGATAAATGTTTGTGTTCAATGGTATTAACAATTCCTGTATTTGTGGGTCATTCTCTCTATCCTCATCATTTAATCTCACTGCTGTATAAAAAGGCAATCTGATATCTACATGAGTAAAAAAGGTACACGATACAATAGTCACTGAAGCTGAGTAGCAATTTCCAGGCCTAATATTGTGGCCAGAAATGGTGGCTGTATGTTTTACCTAATGTAATCTCCTTGACTCTGGATTCAGTTCTGTAAGCCTAGTATAATGTAGCTTCTTTTCCTATTCCTGGTAACCAGGAAAGGTGAGTTTAACAGTTTTCTGCGCTCTTCAACCACTGGGCTATTGTATAAACCTGTTGCTTACCAATGCTCTCAAGCATACTGTTTTCTAGCCTATTTTTCCCCCCCTCTGAATTCCAGTGAAATTGGATGACTTAGCTGCTGTAAACTGCCTGAAAAGGGACTGAAAAGACTGTACAGCCGCTAGGTTTATGACCGAGATACACCCCCAATGCTTCATTTGCTGGGGGTCATGTTACAAGTCTTAAAACTAATACTTCTATAGTCTTTCACATATAGTTGAACAAAGGAACACTCATGCTTCTAATGAAAATATTTCTGTATTTCCCTTGTGGCAAAAACATAATGTGGCTAAAGATATTTTTGTTAAAGACCCTAAAAATAAACTAAAGACAACACAGTTTTCAGTAAAGATCTCTGAGTGAATGCGCTTAACTCCTTCTTTAAAAGAAAAGGTCAGACAGACAAGTAATCTTCAGTTGACACATTCTGATTCCCTTCCCCTTTCCCTACCTCCTCAACCAACAATGGACATTCAGAATACAATCTTTATGGCGGAAGGGGCACCATCATGTTGTCATATTGCAACAAGCAAAGGGTGGGATTTTTTAAAAAACACTTAGTGTTATTAAGCATTAGCCTAGCTATGCCTCCATTCAAGTCCATATGGGTTTTATGATCAACTTGAATGGGAACAGTATCTTGAGATTAACCCCTCACTGCTCGGGCACCTCCTTGTGACTCATCTGGGGATTAACTCTCAACACCCCCCTCCTAGGCAGGGCAGGCTGGACGTTTTCATGTGCTGCTATCCCCAGGCACTGCCCCTGCAGCTTCCTATTGAACGCAGGGGCACTTGGGGTGGGACACAGACCCATCCTGCCCAGGGGCTGCAGGGTGGGGCCCGGCAGCTACGTGGAGTGAGCAGGCAGGAAGCTGCTCAGGTCCACTGCGCTGCCGGTGGTGAGTGGGGGCCCTTGGCTGTTCTAAATGGCCCGGGGGGAGGGGGCGCCTTGGGGGCGGAAGGCGAGGCTGAGGGAATGACCCGGCCTCAGACAGTGCTGGAGCCGGGCCCATAGAGCCCAGGCACCATGGGCCCATAGAACTCCACACCCATGCATATGTGGCACGTAAACATCTTGCAATGCCAGCTACAAAAGTGCCCTGCAAATGCCTGTTCTCACTTTCTGGTGACGTTGTAAATAAGAAGAGGGCAACATTATCTCCTGTAAATGTAAACACTTGTTTTTCTTAGCAACTGGCTGAACAAGAAGTAAGACTAAGTGGATGTGTAGGCTCTGAAGTTTTACATTGTTTTGTTTGAGTACAGTTATGTAACAAATCTATATTTGTAAGTTGCAGTTTCACAACAAAGAGATTGCACTACAGTACTTGTATGAGGTGAATTGAAAAATACTATTTCTTTTATCATTTTTGTAGTGCAAATATTTATAATAAAAATAATATACACTTAGTATTCTGTGTTGTAATTGAAATCAATAAGAAAATGTAGGAAAAAAATCCAAAATATTTAATAAATTTCAATTGGTATTTATTGTTTAACAGTGTGATTAAAACTGCAATTAATTATGATTTTTTTAATCTCGATTAATTTGTTAATCATGGGAGTTAACGGCGATTAGACAGCCCTAATATGTATAAAAAGTGGCAAACCTATGTCAGTTGAGCTGAACACAGGGTAGACTAGAATTTAGATGCAAAATCAGAGCTTTTGCTACTGTATAAATAACAATTAAGAGAGTATAAACAGCATTGCAAGGTTATAATCAATATGTGAAGAGCCTGAAAATTAAAAGTAGTGTTGCATTTCTTTTACTAGGAGGGCTACCCTCCCAGCTTCTCTCCTGTCCCCAAACTTGCACACAAGCACTGGGCTAAAACTTACTTGGGATTTAGCTGCACACAAGCCAGTCACTTGGTGATAGGGTGACCAAACAGCAAGTGTGAAAAATCGGGACAGGGTTTGGGGGGGGGAGGTAATAGGTACCTATATAAGACAGCCCCAAATATTGGGACTGTCCCTATAAAATCGGGACATCTGGTCACCCTACTTAGTGACTTCAAATAGACTGTGGCCAAATGTCAAACAACTCTTTGAAAATGTAAGCTGTTTTAAAAGAAAAAGGAAAGAAAAAAAGTGGTATCTTTATGGCTTGTATGCATAATACTTCTATTTTAATGGTAAATAGTGCAGTATTTTTTCTAGTGGCATGAATTGGCTTTAAAAAGACCGTGAAATATTTAATTGCAATTCTTTCAGTCTGTGAGGTATCATGCTCTTGGGCCTGAAGGAGGAAAGATGGCTTGCAAAGGCATATGGCTTTATTTTACTCCACTTACAATGCATCAAGTTACAGATACCAGTCAATCTTAACACCTGGCCAGTCATATGACTTGAATTAGCACTCTGAATTGACTAAATTACCCGAAGTGGTAAATTCACTGTCAGTCATAACCAGTATTATTTAGAATAAAATTCTTTCAGTGCCTAACTGATAAAAGAAACTGGTTAAACAAAGGCATTTATTAAGCATGAAATCAAAGTGTTTGGTGCAATTTGACATCCAAGCTTCAAAGAAGAACCCAAGCAAAGCATTTTCACTGGTATGGTGGAAGGGTGAGATTTTCCTGGCTTTGAAAAGATGGAAACAGTGGTGAAAATTGTGACCGTGTTGAAAGCACCTTTTTGTAATGATGCCTAATGAAAGTAAATGCAGAACAGTTTGGTCCAAAAGATATCAATACATAATAACACCGCAAAAGCTTTTTCAGCACAAAATAAACATTTCATTTGTAAAGGTTAGCCGTTTTCTTATTCTTCAGTTGTCTTTGAGGGATTTAATGTTCATCTCTGAACCATCCATCTCCATCATACAGCTGGCTGTAAAGATAAGCATTGCGTTCATTCATACTTGGCTTGCTCAATATTTATTACTTTGGACATATATCATGCACTATTTCTGGGATAATGAATTATAAAATAGTATAATGTATTATTGTCATTATTTCTAGTGGATACATTACAATAAGAGATTTACTGGTCTCTTCTTAGTTTTGGTATTTGTTAGGCTCCATTTCAAATACTCTTCAGTTCTCAGCCTAGTTACAGAAACTATCATTTGAAACTTTGAAATAAAAAAAAAATTATTCTGTAAAAGTAGGCTTGTACAAAATCTAAGATAATAGAAATGTTTACGTTAAATTATCAGTTCCAATGGAAAGAATTCTTTTACATCCTCTGCAGGGTTTGATGCACAAACATTGCTGCATTGTCCTAGTGCATGAGAACTGAAAGTGGAACAGCGTAGTTTTTTTTTTTTTCCAATTGTCTGCCATGTAGATAAAACCGCTTTAACTAAGCCTTAACCTGCGTATTCCTTTAATAAAATACTTTTAAGGTAAAACTTCTTAGAAATACAGTTCCAAAGATCTTTTCTGCTTACCTTGCACCCAACACAAAATTGAATTTCTCTTGGTTGTCTAAAATGAACAGTAAAAACGGTTTAGAAGAACTTTTGTTGAACTTGTACTGCTATTGGAATGAGGGCAAAGTGTGGAGATGGATCAGCTGGTTTGATTTAAATAAGTGACTAGAACCTGTTTTCATCATGATAATTTCTACAGATGCATTACTGAGTTCTCAGCCTGCTTGCATTGTGGGAGGACAAAACCAGACCTGTTAGTCACTGCCATCCAGGGAATGCCCTGTCCCCTAAAGTTTCCACCGGTTTTTCTTGTGTGTCTCCACTGTGGCTGGTCACTCAAACTCTACCTACCTGCTGCAGAGCTTTTTTTTGAGGGAAAACTAAATTCCATCTCAATCATATGTCTTAATCCCAGTCATATCCCAGGTCTGGTTTCCTTTAGGGAATTTCCCCCTTTAGCTCTCCTCCCTTGTACTTCTCCCAGTACCTGAGGTACTGCAGAAGTTGGTGGTCCTGCAAACTTCAAGTAGAAAACTCTACAGCGTCTCTCAGGCATAAGGACAGATCTCTCTCCAGCTCCAGCCCTTTTAAGTGTCTCATTGAGGAGCTCTGCTTTCTCTATGACAGAATGTGGTTTTTCCCCCCTCAACCCAATCTGGGCAGGATCAAGAGGTCAAGGTCTCATCGTCTGTTCTTCACTTCCTTAACTACCATTTATAGAAAAACAAACTCTTGTAAACATTCCTTCTTCACCATTGGTGAACCAGGCAGCACAATCATTGACAGATACCAGATACAAATGATGAGATATGGAATTCTAATTCAGATCCTGATTCAATGCAGGGAATGATTAGCAGTAAAAGTACAGCATCTAGTAGCTGGAAACTTAGTCTTGGAGCACTCTTCGATCAATAACAGGCTTGACATGGTTGTGATAGACAAATCTGTCTGAGTCTTCCATAAACTAGGAAGAGTATGATCAGCCCTATGCCAATCAGAATCCTGGACAGAGCAAAGTTTCCTGTTTGGTGTACACTATATATCAAGAAGGAGGTAAACAGAAAGGTAGACGGGCTTTCATGACACAAGTTTGATTAAGCAGAACTGTGCATGCCCCCAGAATTGTCTTGTCATTTATTAGTAGTAAATTTGGTAGACTATTTGGTGGGTTGATTGACTTATTTTTATCTATATAAAAAACAAGACCTCCTGGCTTCTCCACATTTCGGGGCCGAGGATGCAGAAAGACACTTTCAAAGCTGGTCAAGTTCTTTCCACACTCTCCACTGCTCCCTTGACCAGGGAGAGGAGAGAGACCAGCAGTGATGCTGTGCGTGCTTTTTTGGCCAGAGACCATTTCCTTGTCCTTGACTATACTGATCAAAGCTAAATTAATCTGTAATTCAGTGAAGTAGGATGGAATTATTCTGGCCGTGGGAGTTTTGTAAAACTTCAGGGATTGGGGCATTCCCCTACCATCAATGATTAATCAGTCTGGTTCTGCCCTCCAACCTGTAAGTAGGTTGAAGTACTCATTGTAATGGATCTAGGTATCTAGCAGAGTAAACTTTCAGGTGAGCTCAGATAAACTTTCCTATTACCCATCCTTGCAATTGAACGCTACATTTCTCCCTTACTTCTGAAATTCTGGTGCTTCCCCAATAATAATGCCATGGAACTTCTAAAAAGTTCTAGATAACACGCAGTTTGGGACTTGTACCGTGCACTGTCCTTTGAACTTGAACCTATTCCATATTACCAGAGAAATCCCAGAGGTGGGCCATTCCAAAAGGTTTTATAATAAAAACTCAGTTGTAACTTTGGGGTCACTACTGTTGCTCTGTAATACATTAGCCTTCTCTATCTTGCCTTCTAGAGGTTTTTGCTCTGGGAAAGTTTAATTCCGCTACTCACAATGTAGATTGTTTTGGATGAATCCCAAATATGTGTGTTTCAAATTTAATGCAGAACTGAGCGTGACAAAGGAATACTATAGTTGACAGCATTTAGCCATTTGTGTATTATGATGTGTGACCTAATTGGAAAGTAAATTCCACTTTTATCCTCAGCCTTTTTTGAAGTCTGGACAGATTTCAAAATTGAACACTGCTTGAGAAATTACCTCTGCATCATTACTGGATCTTTTTCAGGAATCACCAGTAACCTTTGGAGACTGAAAAGGTTCCCTGTAAAATATTGGCTTGGATTAATGATACATCAGATAGTTGTGGTGCTGTTTCATTGCATTAAAGCTTTGGCATCTGAAAGCTGCACAGTTCAGTAGTTTGTAGCTTGCTGGGTCTTTTGTTATACTGGTCTTTTTGTTTGTAAATGACTCATTTGTGAAACTTCAGCTAAATGCAAAACATTATTGTTACTGTTTCTTACAAAACTACATTTTATTTTGAGAAACTGCATAAGCTCTTTAAAAAGGGGGGAGTGAGATTTTGATAAATTCACGTTCTTTGATTAAATATTGATAACAATACCAAAGTTTCTGTACACAGCTGTTCCAATGCACTTTAATGCTGACCTGTAAGGCCGTTGCAGACTTTCAGATCTTAATATGGATATTTCCAAAACAGAATGACAAATTTCATGGTGCATCTTCAGGGCAGGGATCATGTCATTCCACGTGCTTATACATCACGTAGCACAATGGGGCCGTAACCTGATTGGATGTCTGGGTGCTACTGCTGTGTAGATGGTGGTTTTATTATACTAATAATTAATAAATAACACTAACTTTCAAGTTCACACCTCATTGCATTGAACAGAATAAGTTCCATCCTATGCTGGGGCAATGAATGGCTTTTTGCAAAGTAGGGTTAATAGAGCAGTGTGTTGTCTTTGTATGTTGTGGTGGCTTTATCTGAGTAATAGAAAGGGATAGCAATTTAATTTTTTTATATGAAAGCTTAAACCTTGCAGAATATATAGTAGCACAAATTGCAGGGACCTCTGAAATGTTAGCATCTGCAATTCTTTTGCAGCTTAATATTTTACACTTATTAAGAAATGCATTTTTAAGTTTTGGCAGAGCTTGGTGTGTTACAATGAGACATGTACTCTGTCCACTGCATATTATCTGGGCAACAGCTGGACAGAGAACCATGCAAAAAGATGCCATGGAAAGATGGGTGGCGGGGGCTTCCTTAGCCTCTGTCAGAAATCCTAAATGTGCACTGAGTGTGCACAGAAGTGATTTCTCCAATAACTGCACTATTTTAAAAAAAGTTGGTTGTAGCCTTCATCCTGATCTACCGATATACCAGGCGGAAGTTTTAAATGTTTTGAATTCGGTCCCTTTTAGTTTTGTGTAGTAAGAAAGTCCATTTTCCCCCCACCCCCCAAATGGAAAGGTTATCTTTTCACCCTTGTAAAACTTGGAAGAGAGAGGATTTTTGTCAAACATTTAGAGGACTGGGTGAGAAAGCAGGATTACATATGAAATTCATGTACAACCTTTGCTATACCTGGTAGCAATGCTTTGTAGGTTTTCAATGAAGATCTGGGCATGCACAATTAAAATGGTCTTGATTCCAGTATTCCTATAGTGCCCTCAGAGCATGCGATATGACTTGTCATGCAGCAGACTGTTAGATTAGGTGCTATTGACTGGTATGATTTCATCCTACATATACATCTATCACATGCGGTGGGTCTTCTTTTGCCACTGGTATGCTCTTGCTTTTAATCTTCATGCTGGGGCTTAATTTGGGACTCATGGTTTTTAACTGGGGTTTTGGTTCCCACTTTTTGTAAAGTGATTTAGTGGTTGTCTGCCCTAGACTTCGTGGTCTCTTTCTTTCCTTCAGTCTTGGTGTCCTGGCCATTAGCTTGCAATAACGGCTAATGTTTACTTCAGTTACTCTGATTTTTCTCCTCATGCCCCCAACTCAGGGATGATTCCTGAGTCTTGACTATTCCCCCCATTTCTATCTCATAGTCGTTCCTGCTGTTCTTTGTGTAAGTATAACCTGCTAGCAAGTTGGCTGCATAGGTAGCTCATGTTATGTACCGTACTGGTTTTCTGCCTGGTCACTATTTTCTTATGACATTTGACCATGAAGCACCCCTCCCATTGCACTTCCCTGTGTTTTAGAGCTCTGAGCGTCTCTTTACAGTCCTGGCCCTCTTCCACCCCCAGTGACTGCAGTACCGTCAACCCATTTAGATACGAACCATGCTTTTTATGCTACTCATGGGCCTTTGAGTTCAGAGATGGGGCAGGGATAGTGAAACAAACTATTTTCTTCTGTCCACTCATGGACTCACCCCCGGACTCACTATAAAAACTCTGTAATGGTGATTAGTCAACTAGTTGTGTTGGAGTAAGCTCAGAACTATGTCTTAAATGCTTTTGCATTGTTTTTCCTCCTGAAAGTAATGTGCACGGCTGTTGGACTCCTAGATTTTAGCCTACAGGTAGTCATGAGAAAAACAACTTGTTTCTGAACAAAACCTTTCAGCAGCTCTGCAATGGGTCTCTCTCGTGGCCATGACATGTGACTGTGTTGCTCGTAAATTGAACATGCTTGAGTGCTCTGATGCTAAAATAAATGAGCGAATTATATTTTGACAATAGACTGTTACGACTAACAATGATTAAATTATAGGGAATTGTGAAATGCATTCTTTGAGTGGCTACAAAGGGAGTGACCCTGTTTAAAGCCCACAGAAAGTACTTTAGAAGAATACCATACAAAATGTAAAGGAGGAAAACGATGTATCCATAAGATACTGCACACTATTAACAGCAAGAAAAGTTGACATTGTCTTTATTTACAGATTTGGTGAGGGTTGTAATATATGAATTTTTAGGCCCATTAGCATTTCTGATAATTAAGTGATTTATCATTGTCCTTACTACTATAGTATAACTTTACCAGTCCAGTTTCATCATGAAGGAATGTAAGAAATGTAAAAGCACTCTGGGTTTGATTTCCTTTGATTTTGTATTGGTTTGTAGTTGTAATACATGCTAGGAGTCAATCAAAGCAAATGGCTATGTTGTAGTGATAAGTGTACAGCAGGATTCGCAGATCCAGAGAATCTGACAGGGGTCATGACATGAACGTTCCTGTTATGGCCCTGAAGCCGGGGAGGTACGCGATGAAGCTGAAGGACTTCAGGCCTATATTGCTACTATGCCACCTCTACAAGCCTTTCGTTCTAAACTACCTATCACCGCTTGTTGAAAAGCATTTAATCCCAGAGCAAGCAGGGTTCCTCCAGGCAAATAATGCACTGGTCGAGTGCTGAACATCACTCAGTATATTGAAGATGGCTTTAAAAAGGGTATGGTAACAGGTCAACAAACACAGCACCTGTCAGCAGCATATGACACAGTGAATCACTGAAAGCTCCTTTCTAAAATAAACAACACGAGGAAAGATCACTATATAACTGATGGTTCTAGGAGAGATTGCAATGTTTTTATGTTTAACTGTGGAAGGGAAGCCAATGGTGGCACCAGAAAAATGGCCTACCACAAGACAGCGTATTCTCACCAATACTTTTCATCATGTATATGAATGATCAACTGATCCATCTCAGCACAAAAAGTTTTATATATGCTGATGACCTATGCCAAAACCAAGGATCTCTCCTAGATTGAAGCTACAATAATATCAGCACTGTCTAGTCTCGGTCTGTTACACCAAGAACCGACCCAGACATCTATTCTATCTCTAATACCACAGAATGATGGATATTAGTGAACACAATAGATCAGTGTTAAGTAGTTTAATGTGTGTTTTTGATATTAATTGACTTTCATTTGGTTTAATTCATGAATGGCATTACCCTTTTAATTTGTGTGAAGTTTGCTCTTCCAACTACAAAATATTAAATCAAAGGATTGTCAAAACCAGCATGCATTTACTTTAACTTATAGCCAGGGCCAGCTCCAGGCACCAGGCAACCAAGCACATGCTTGGGGCGGCCAATCTTGGCGTGGCGGGGGGCGGTGCAGCGCGGCATTCCGCGGGGGGGGGGAGGGGCGCTCCGGCGGCGCCGGGCGGGGGGGGGGGGGGGGAGGAAGGGCTTGGGGCAGCAAAAAAGTTAGAGCCGACCCTGCTTATAGCTGCCTTTTGTAATGGTGAACATTGTAGTTAATTCAAGTTTTATTACTATAACTTCTTGTCCTCAGGTTGTGATAGGCTTTAAACTATGGGTGGCCTAAAGATTATAGCAAGCTGTAATTTAGAATGAACTATGGATGGAACCTAAGATGCTTTCCCCCATCACGCAAGGGTTTCCATAATATAAACCTATGCCACAATACTTACAAATGCACACAATCTCATCCACAGAAGCAGCAATAGCTAAGCTGTGGTCCAACAGTTGTATAGTCCTCTAGTTTACCTAATGATTATATGGCCTTAGCACAGTATTTAATACTTGTGTGTACAGTAACCATAGTTGGAGTACAACCTCCATTTTCTCCTTTTGCCATGAATTAATAGAAAATAGGGCAAGAGAAGAATCCAGTACAAAGCAAAAATAGTAGTACTCTGGGGCTAAAGGGTCTGGAGGTTAAGAACTATGGTTGGATAGACCATTAAAAGCCAGCTGCTTGATATGGCACCATAAGTATCCTCCTCTTTCTTCTCTTGGCTTTTTCCTACTGTTCTGCCTTGCATCACATTTCCCACCCTGAAAATGTAAGCTTAGACACAAGCTGTTCGAAGTGATCTTTTTATCACCAAGAATACCTTTCAGAGTGTTTCTGCTCTTTTCTGGCAAAATTTCCAGAAGTTTCCTGTATAGAATGTATTCAAGTTCTTTCCATTAACTCTTGAAGTTACTGTCTTGTGGTGGCATTTTGTAGTCATTCCACTTCTCATTTGTTTTTATACATTCCACCTATCTGTTTCATTTCTTTTCCAATTACTAGGTTTTATTTTTTATTTGGGTTTACATAAAATATGGGGCTGACTGTCAGGCAGTGATGTGGCAGCTTTGAATTCGAGACTAACCTCAAACTCTTGAATTTGTTTGGCTTGTGGCTGGTGGTGTTGCTTTCTGCCTCAATGGGGAAAGGGGCACAGAGAAGCTCAGACATTCATGCTCTCCTGAATTGCACAGAGCATTGGGCTGTTGGGCTATGAACTACAGAGATTTCACTGTCTGGAACTCTGAGAATATAAAGATTGTAAAATGAGTGGGGAGAGGAAATGGGGGAAATTTCCCATCAGAATAAGCGTGTTCAAAAAACTTACGGACTTGGGACCGTCCTAAAGTTAGTCACTGCTAAAAGGTGATCAGGTATCTTGTGATATGAATATGTTGGTGAGATGGAGCAACTAATGGGTAGATCCACAAAAGGACTTAGGCTTCCAATAGCCACTTTAGGTGCCTTTGAGATCCTCAAAACCCTTGTTGAGTTGCCACCTAACCCTGTAAGTGCCTGAAGTCCCTCAATGCTTAAATTTGCACTATTAGGTGCCTAGAGCACTTTAAATTAATGCCAGTTAGCATGCGCACAACTGCCTCAGTCAAGTGTCTGGGCACCAATCTCCCAATTAAGTCCTTGAATAAGGTGCTCTGCTAATTGCCTGCAGGGCCTGATCTGATAGGCAAGCTCAGAGCATGCCTAAACCCAGACAAAATGACCAGAGTTGGAGGGAAGGAGGAGGTGGCAGTCACCCCCTTAACTTTTTTAGACCACTATACCTACCTATGCTTGGGGTTCACAGCGGTTTGCTGTCCTGGAGGCAGGCACATAACCCGTTTTTTGGAAGAAACACACTGGTCACTTCCTTAACCTTTAGTCAAGTGGTTAGGGCCTTTAACCAAAATGTAGACGCCTAGGGGACTGGGTTCATTTCCCCCCCCCCCTCTGTTTTATGTGAAGAGGGAATTTGAACTTGGGTCTTTTCCCCTCTCAGGCAAGTTCCCTAACCACAAAGCTATGGCTAAGGCTGTGGGATGTTATCGTGTGGATCTCAGTCTCTCCCATTGAAGCTGTTCCACTGTGTATATACATTGTACACTGAGCCAAAGAAAGAGTGAGGCTGACTCTATAGCCTAGTGGTTGGAGCACGTGCCTGAGGGGGGAGACCCAAATTCAAATCTCTTCTCCACATTAGGAAGGCGAGAGGAAGTGAACAATAACCTCTGGGCTAAAGGCTAAAGAAGTGGCCACTGCATTTCTTCTTCTACCCTCCCCCCCCCCCCCCCCCCCCCGCCACCCAAAAAAAAAAATTTAGGTGGGTGTCTCCAAGAAGGGTTCATTCTGTGAATCCCAAGCAGAGATAGGTCCCTATGTCCAGGACAGAGGAAGATGCCTAACTCCCTTCGAAAAAGTGGGGCTTAGAACCTACCCCTCACCTCAGCATTTCGTATTAGCTCAGCATGCTGGCTTGAATGCATGCCGTTCTTAAGTGCCTAACTCTCTTCTAGGCATTGTACAGGGAACCTAGACCCTTAAAAAGGCAGACATATTCAATAAATATTCCTATTCTGTATTTAGTGTTAGTAACAGATATCTCATCATATGTTAATATCTCTTAGAATCATAGAATATCAGGATTGGAAGGGACCTCAGGAGATCTAGTCCAACCCCTGCTCAAAGCAGGACCAATCCCCAACTAAATCATCTATCTTGTTCCGATCCATTCCACTAATATCTCTGGAGGATGTTAAATGGCTCTTATAGTTAGACATATTTAAATCTGCAGGTCCAGGTAACTTGCATCCAAGAGTTTTAAAAGAGCTGGCTGAGTAGCTTGTTGGACCATTAATTTTAGTTTTTCTATAAGTCTTGGAGCATTAGGAAAGTTCCAAAAGTCTGGAAAAAAAAGTTGTACCGATTTTTAAAAAGGATAAACAGGATGGCCCTCGTAATTATAGGCCTGTCAACCTGATATTGATCCCAGGCAAGATAATGGACTGGCTGATATGGAACGCGGTAAATAAAGAATTTAAAGGAGAGTCATAAATGCAAATCAACATGGGTTTATGGATGACAGATTTTGTCAAACTACCTTGATATTATTATTATTATTATTATTATTATTATTATTTTTAATGAGATTAGAAGTTTGGTAGACAAAGGTAGTATTGTTGATCTAATATACTTAGATTTTTATAAAACATTTGACTTGGCACTGCATAACATTAAAAGCTAGACCAATATAAAACTAACTGATAGGTCTCAGAATGTATCTTTAAATGGGGGATCATCGTTGAGCAGGTGTGTTTTCAGTGGAGTTCCACAAGGATTGGTTCTTGCCCCTACACTATTGAACATTTTTCAGTGACCTGTAAGAAAAATCAAAATCATCACTGATAGTTTGCAGCTGACACAAAAATTGGAGAGTACTAAATAATGAGGAAAGGTCACTGATTCAGAGTGAGTGATCTGGATCACTTGTAACCTTGGTTCAGGCAAACAATATAAATTTTAATACAGTTAAATGCAGATGTATACATCTAGGAACAGAGTGTGGCCATACTTACAAAAGGGGGTTTTCTATCCTGGACAGCAGTGACTCTAAAAAAGATTTTGGGGTTGTGATGGATACAGCTGATCATGAGCTTCCAGTGTGACAGTGTAGCCAAAAGGGCCAATGGGGTCCTGGAATGCATAAACTGGGGAATCTCGAGTAGGCGTAGAGAGGTTATTTTCCTCTCTTTGTCACTGGTGCAACAGCTGTTGGAATTCTGTTTCCAATACTGGTGCCCACAATTCAAGAAGAATGTTGATTAATTAGAGAGGGTTCAGAGAAGAACCGTGAGAATGATTAAAGGATTGGAAAACATGCCTTATAGCAGAGGTGGGCAAACCACGGCCCGTGGGCCACATCTGGCCCGTGGGATCATACTGCCTGGCTCTTGAGCCCTCCCCCACAACTTCAGCTTGCTGTGTCACCAGCACTTTAGGCGGCGGGGCTGTGAGCTCCTGCTGGGTGGTATGGCTGCGAGAGCTGCAGGCCTGCCCCAGTTCTCTAGACTGCGCTGTGGTGTGGCTGGCTCCGGCCTGGCGGCACGGCTGCCAGTCCTGGTGCTCTGAGCGGCATGGTAAGGGGTTGGATGAGGGGCAGGGGGTCCTGGGGGACAGTCAGGGGACAGGGAGCAGGGGGTGACTGGATAGGTGTGGGAGTCCCGGGGGGCCTGTCAGGGGGCGGGGGTGTGGATAGGGGTCGGGGCAGTAAGGGGACAGGGAGCGGGGGAGGGTTGGATGGGTTGGGAGTTCTGAGGGGAGCAGTCAGAGGGCAGGAAGTGGGAGGGGGCAGATGAGGGTGAGGGTCAGGCTGTTTGGGGAGGCACAGCCTTCCATACCTGGCCCGCCATACAGTTTTGGAACCCCAATGTGGCCCTCAGGCCAAAAAGTTTGCCCACCCCTGCCTTATAGTGATTGAACTCTTTGAGCCGATCTATTTCTCTTAAAGACAAGGTTAAGAGGTGACTTGATTAGTCTAGAAGTATCTACATGGGGAACAAATATTTAGTAATGAGCCTTTCAATCTAGTAGAGCCAATGGCTGGAAGTTGAAGCTAAACAAATTTAGACTGAAAATAAGGCATAAATTCTTACCAGTCGGAGTAATTAACCATTGGAACAATTTATCAAGAGTTGTGATAGATTCTCCATCACTGACCGTTTTTAAATCTGGGTTGGGTATTTTTTCTGAAAGAGATGCTGTAGGAATTATTTTGGGGAAGTTCTGTAGCCTGTGTGCTGCAGGAGGTCAGACTAGATGATCACAATCGTCCTTTCTGGCCTGGGAATCTATGAACTCAAGGTTGTGGCTAGGCATCTAAAAGTTAGGTGTTGCAATGCCTAAGTCCTTTTGTGGATCTGGCCCCAGGTTATTCTGAGATGCTTATAGACAGAAGTGTGTGATTTCGCCCTACCACCACCAGTTCTGCTCTCATGCCATTCAAATATATTTTTAAAAAAAGCTTTAAAATTTATTTTGGGGAAGTAAATCAGGGATTAGTGGTAAAATGTTAAATTTGTTTTTCGTGTGGTGCCCACAAAAAGATACTAAAACTTCAGTGTGTGAATATTAAATTATGTTTTTTTTCAAGAAGGTTCTGTAGTAGGGAATAAAGGTGAAAAGCACTGCATATAAAAATTCATATGAAGTACTTTTACTCTGGTCTTGAAAGATTGTCAACACCAAGAATCTGCTTTGAAAGCCTTCTGAATACTTTTTTTAGCAGATTTTTAGAATGCAAAAGTGATTAAAGCAGGAAAACAAGTGTTTGTACTAACAAGAAAATACTGCGTGTTGATAAAGCTCAGTTTATCATCAATAAGATAAGCCAGCGTCTAGTTCTGTTAAATTCTGGGTTAGCTTGCATGCAAATTTTTAGTGGATCTTGTGTGTATGATCAGAGTTCACTGTAGCTTTTTTGCAAATGTAATTTGCAAAAACGAAATGGAAACATCCTTGTGGCAGTATTTCGTGTTAGAAGTAATGCTAACTTGAATATATGGAAATACTTGAATATATGGAATATAAAGTATGTGTTCTAGTATTTTCAGCGCTCTAATGTAAATAGTTTGTAGGAAAAATTGGATTCATTTTTAGATGCATTTCTCATGTAAATAATTTACAGTAATACTGCTACCAGATTTTAGATTGTGTGGGAACTAACATGATATCAAGAGTATTTGCACAGTAAGACTAGATCCTTTTTCATGAGTAACTGTTACCTGTGATGAAAGACACTCTATCCAACTTTAAACAACTTTCGGAATTCCTAATCCTTCATAGAAATTTGATTTTATTGGTATAGTTGAGTAAAGACATTTTTATATTGAAGACATGTGAAAATACATTATTTCTAAAGTTTGAGTTTGGTCTCTGTGTGGGGCTTTTAAAATGTTTAGGAACATAAGAACAGCCATACTGGCCCATGTGGTCCTGTCTTCTGACAGTGGTCAATGCTAAGTGCCCCAGACGGAATGATCAGAACAGGTAATCATCAAGTGATCCATCCCCTGTCGCCTATTCCCAGCTTCTGGTAAACCGAGGCTAGGGACACTATCCCTGCCCATCCTGGCTAATAACCATTGATGGACCTATCCTCCATAACCTTATCTAGTTCTTTTTTTTTGAACCCTGTTTATATAGTCTTGGCCTTCACAACATCCTCTGGTAAAGAGTTTCACAGACTGACTGTGTTGTGTGAAAAAATATTTCCTTTTGTTTGTCTTAAACCTGCTGCCTATTAACACAAGACCTAGGGGTCACCAAATGAAATTGATTTACTTTCTCCACACCATGATTTCATAGACCTCAATCATATCCCCTCCTTAGTTGTCTTTTTTTTTTCAAGCTGAAAAGGCCCAGTCTTATTAATCTCCGCTCATACAGAAGCCGTTTCATACCTCAAATCACTTTTGTTGCCCTTTTCTGAACCTTTTACAATTCCAATATATCTTTTTTGAGATGGGGTGACCACATCTGCATGCAGTATTCAAGTACCATGGGTTTATATAAGGGCAATATGATATTTTGTCTTATTATCTTATCCCTTAATGATTCCCAGCGTTCTGTTCATTTTTTGACTGCTGCTGCACATTGAGTGGATGTTTTCAGATGTTTATTACACATTTAAATATTCAATTACTAACAAATATGCAAAAATAATCTGACTAAGGACCTTCTTTTCCATTAGTTTATACATATACTGTTGTAACGAGACACCATCCTAATATAGGTATCCTGGGCTTTTCTGATTTAGAAAGGGAAACAGTGATTAAAAGTACTGAGCGCTTCTGTCACAGTACTACTGTGCATGTGTAGACATGAACCATGAAAATGCTAGTATCACAGGGATGTGCATTCCATTTATTCTACCAGTATTAATGCTGGTAGTACAGTAATTTGCTTATCTGTCTCTTGTTTGCTGAAGGAACAGGATTGGTGCTTTGCCCATATAAATTGGTACAGGAACAGAAGCAGTCCAGTATTCTAACATGAAAATAGATATTTTAGATGAGATTCTGCTGCCACACAAAAATTCCAGCAACTGCAGGGAAAGTCCTTCTCCGCCACTGCAGGCCTGGGCTGGGGCAAACTCCGTGAGGACAGAACTTTCAAAGAATTTAGTTATGAAGCTCAAACAAATCTCTACTGAGCATGTGCAAACTGAGGTTTTTCAGCAGCTAGTAATTTGACCAATTTTGGGTGGATTTTTACAGGTACAATAAAAGGCCAATACCTGACACAAAGGCCACCTACCCTACCTGTCAAATTTTCAAGTCCTTGCTCCAAAGCATGGGGGTGTACTAGAGCTTTGTAAAGACAAGATCACCAACATTTGCCCAGAACATTGGCAAAATAACATTCTCCTCCTTTCTCGGAATCATCTGAACTGATCTTAGTTGAAACTTTCCAAAAAAATTCAGCCTGAGGCAGACACATAGCACAGAAGATTTCCGCCCAAACAGAACTTTTGATTTATAAGCAAATGAAAACAGGGTCTGTCATGGTTTCCCTCCTCCCCCCCACTCTGAACTCCTTGGGTACAGTTGTGGGGACCCGCATGAAAGACCTTCTGAGCTTATATTGTACCAGCTTAGGTTAAAACTTCTCCAATGCACAAATTCCTTTCTTGTCCTTGGACAGTATATTGCTTCCGCCACCAAGAGATTTACACAAAAATTCAGGGACGGGTCACTTGGAATCCCTATCCCCCCCAGTATATCACCCAAGCCCCTTCGCCCCCTTTCCTGGGGAGGCTTGAGACTAAAATACCAACCAGTTGCCTTAGCAATGTGAGCTCAACCAGTTTGTCTTCAGGACACTGAAATCCATCAGGCTCTTAAAAGGAGGACTCTTATTGCAAAGAAAAAAGTAAAAGAATCACACCTTCCATCCTGATTTTGCAGGTAACTTTTACAGGGTAATAAGATTTAAAACACAGAGGATTCCCCTCTGGGCTTAGCTTCACAATTACAAAACAGGAATGAAACTACCTTTTTAGAATAGGAAAATTCACAAGCCAAAACAAAAGATAACTTAACACATTTCCTTGCCCTACTCCAGTTTCTGTGGTTTTTAGATGGATTATTCCAGGTATATGTTTCAGGAGATATTGTATTTGCTTGGCTTCTCCCTCCGTCCAGAGAGGGAACAACCCACAGAACAACAAAACAAGTACTTTCAAATCTGGGGGGGGGGAGGATCTTCTTTCCTCATTGGTCCTTCTGGTCAGGTGCCAACTAGGTTATTTGAACTGCTTAACCCTTTACAGGTAAGGCAATCCAGTACAGCTGCCAAGCATACATAAAGGTTGCTACCCTTCCCCCTATAATCATGACAGGGTCTGATAATGGGAAATGTCCAGCAACCTTAATAATAGGGAGAGTTACCCAATGCCACCAATAATAAAAATTAGTTACACTTGTTGATAATTTAGCTTAATTAAAACATAACCTCAGCGCTTGTGCAAAAAAATAATTCAGTTTTTACTATACAAAATGTTTGAGGTGTCTGTTTTTCTGTTCATTCCCATCACAGAAAAGGCTGAGACAGTGGGGACTCTGTGTTTAAAATCCATTTCTAACTGCACTGACCCAAAACTGTAAAACAAACCAAACACGCCCCCCACCCCAACCCATCCCAGCCTACATGTTTTTATTCACAGATGTGCATATATTTTTGGTATACATCCATTTTTAACTA
Organism: Chrysemys picta bellii; assembly: GCF_011386835.1. Classification (NCBI taxonomy): domain Eukaryota; kingdom Metazoa; phylum Chordata; order Testudines; family Emydidae; genus Chrysemys; species Chrysemys picta. Next base: position 100,321,506 of record NC_088793.1, on the reverse strand, counting down.
GAAAAATTAAATTTGTATGCCCAATTCCAGGACCTCAGAAACTTGTTTTCAGCAGACATGTAATCTAGACAGAATCTTAATTTTTAGAGTACCATTCTCGGGTGGTTAATCCTGGGAAGATGAGAGCTGTTCCACCATACACATTTATGGTACTGGCATAATTATACCTCAAACATCCTATGCCAAAAAAGCTTAATGGTTGCAACTTTATTTTGCATATATAATAAATCACCAAATGAAATTAATAGGCAGCATGTTTAAAACACACACAAGCAAATATTTTTTTTCCCCACACAACGCACAGTCAACCTGTGGAACTCTTTGCCAGAGGATGTTGTGAAGGCTAAGACTATAACAGGGTTGAAAAAAGAGCTAGATACGTTCATAGAGGATAGGTCCATCAATGGCATTAGCCAGGCAGGGATGGTGTCCCTAGCCTTTGTTTGCCAGAAGCTGGGAATAGGCGACAGGACAAATCACTTGATGTTTACCTGTTCTGTTCATTCCCTCTGGGGCACCTGGCATTGGCAACTGTCTGAAGACAGGATACTGGGCTAGATGGACCTTTGGTCTTACCCAGTATGGCTATTCTTATGTTCTTATAAATTTGTCACCAAATTTCTGGGGTGTATCTGGTTTCTCCTCATACCACGTGCATCCTCCTTTTACTTATCCAAGTATACAACTGTACAGCACATGATATTGGGCATTCTGTGTCTGAACAACTGACGCCGCATGTATTGTTCCTCAGGGCTACACCTTATCATGTGACTGCTGTAAGGACAAGGGGGAAAACTTTACGGAAATGTCTCTGCCGGAGCTCTTGGGGGAATGAATCCTGGAGTCTAGTCTTGACTACAATAATTTCCATTTAAAATATGCATGTTTACTGCACTGTGATAAGGTATTTGTAATATTCTGTGCACTTAAACTGGAAAATACCACAGTAATTCTACTGCATATTATAAATATTCCAATCTTAGTGGCAGTCATTGTACATAAAACTTTGTAACTCTCATCACCATCTTGCAACATTGCTTATTCTTTTAGCTTGTCACACACTGGACTTTATTTTATCTGTTGCAGGTTATCCACCATGAAGAAGTTTCATTCCTAAAAAGATTTAAGATTGAATATTTAGAAAAGGCTTTCCCAAATCCTATATAGCAACTCTTTAAATTCTCTCAGAAGGTCGTTTTGGGGGATGCTTGTGATAACTTCTTAAAACAGTTTTAGCGTTTATTGCTTTAAAACTGACTATGCATGAAATAAGATATGGAAAATCATATGGCTAATGTATCCTAAAGTAAAACTTAGTAGCTTTTAAACTTTTTAAAACTTTAATGGCCTTTGTTTGACACTTCTTTAGAATAAGACCACAGAAATAGAAATGAAGAAACACTGTTCAGAAACAAACTAAACAATATTTTGTTACAGTAGACTTCACCTACACTTATAAAATATCAACATTGGTCTGCAAAATCCATCTTTGAATATATTTTTCCTAAGGTCTTTTTTGGCTTCTCTGGATAATCAAGCAACAGTGGAAAGAAACCATTGCTGTCCAACACTGATGTGTTTTTTTTTTTTGTTTTTTGTTTGTTTTCTTTCCATTCGTTATTCTCCACTGTGCTTCCTGAAGAGATTAATCACTCACTCCAAGAGGCGTGGTGAAGTGTCCTTTCTTTTCCACAGACTTATAATGCTGGGGTTTAAGGAAAAGACAAAAGGCACGTATCCTGCTGTAATTCTTGTTCTGTTGATAAATAGCTCTGATAACCACTTTATTGACCTAATTCTCTATCGGTTTCATTAGGGATTAGTTAGATACGGCTCAATAATGCTGAACTGATCTTGGCATGGTTTCCATGCTCAAGATAAAGAGAGAAGCCCTGAAGTATTAAGCCAGAATCTCGGATCCCTTCCCCACCCCTAGTTTTCTTCTGGTATGGCCCACTGACCCCCCCCCCCCCCCCTCACTTCTCCAAAGAAATGGCTTTCCTCTGAGTCTGAATACTGAGTCTATTTTTCCTGGGACTTCTGAATGCATCCTGGAATGTCCTCAAAATAGAGAAGAGATAGGATACAAGTATAATTAAGTCAAGGGGGATTTTTATTCATGTGCTGATCAGATGCAGACTGTAGCTCTCCTTGCATCTTAGTTTGCAGACTGATTAACCCACCCTATGCAGGACATTATCATCACACAGCATGTTGTCTAAGACCTGCCTCAGATTGAGGCATTATGAAATAGATTTGTGACTATGCTGTTTATCCATCCATCCCAATTTAAAGGAGGTTAGCACATGGTCTTTATCTTTAAGATAGACTTTGACTTGGGTTTTCTGTTAGGCAAGCTCTTCCTTCAAGTATAGTATTCAGACATTGGTTTTTTTACATATTCTAGACGGGAGTTTGTGTCAAAGTAGGTCTAGTATGGAGTTGACATCCCCACTTCCCTCGACCAGAGAAAACAGATGTTTTCACCTACTAGGAATCAAGGAGATACTCAAGTTAGCTACATACCTAAGTAATTCCTCTTCACTCTTCAGCCAAAACTTCTGACAAGAGAATACAAAAATAGGTGGTGCAACAATGATTCTGATTAACACTATTCTTGGGAAGTAATGTTTCTTTTGTCATTGGACTACTTCATAGCCAGTTGTGGGTACAGGTAGTAAGGAAAGATTATAGCTGGAGCAATAGTCCTTCTGAAGAAAGTAATCATCTAGTGTGTGTGGGTTTTTTTAAGCCTGCAGAGAATTTGTACATTTATTTAGCCTAAATATGACTATTATTGGATATTGAGCTGCTAGTGGTACCAAGTGTAAAGGCTTTGTCTAGCTAACACTGGGATCCGAAAGTCAATTGCTAAAAGCTTTTGCTATTTCTGAAGCAGGCTTTGTGTGTCTTAGCAATTTGGCTATGGTTCAATAATTAATAATTTTGGTATTACTTGGATAACTGAAGTAGTTTTTTCTGACTAATACATAGTGGTGACTATAAGTGTGTTCCAGCAATCTTGCAAGCAACTCATTTGACGCATACTCCTGTGGATGCTATCAAAACCAACTAGCCTTCATATAAAACCATTGCCTTTTTCTTCAAGCAAGATGATAGACTAATGTGCTTGGACATAAATCAGGAGTTTGGCATGCTGGCTTTCTAGCAATAGATACAGCTTTAGGAGTGGATGGCACGCTACTTTTTTTAGACCCTTCCTGATTATCAATTAAGTATATAAGATTAGGTAAAGGCACAACAGAGGCTGGTGGGGGAAGAAAGGCAGAGGCTGGAAAAGGTTCATATAAAAGCATATGATATGCAATGAGATCAGAGTGTGTGCATCTGTGCAAAAGGGTGAAACTCAAATAACGTATTAAAACGGTGGTGGTGTAGTTTGTTTTTTTTATATAATTTAAAATAAAAAATAATAATGTAGCATGTATTAAATGTATTGGTGTATAATTTAATTATATTTTTCCAGCCACTCTTTTTAAATTCTAAAAAGGAATGGCCTAATGGGCCATTGGTAAAGATGCATTAGCCAGAATTTGACCTAAATTTAAGGCAGTAACAGACCTTTTAGGGTCACCACTTTGTTGTAGGTTTAGCATTTTAAAATATGTTTTTTTAAAAAAAAGCAATAATTGTTTTGTATATAAATAAGAAATGTGTGTTTAAAAAGAGTAATCCAATAAGTTTTGTTAAATCCACTATTAATAAAAATAAAAATAAATATAAATTATACTCTGCTAAACATGTCTAAATTAAAATCTAAATGTTCACCCTACTCCCTTCCTATTATAACAGCCTAAATCCGGGGTGGCCAACCTGAGCCTGAGAAGGAGCCAGAATTTACCAATGTACATTGCCAAAGCGCCACAGTAATACATCAGCAGCCCCACATCAGTTCTCCTCCCCCTCTCACCCACCGGCAGCCCCACCCATCAGTGCCTAACCCTCCCTCTCCGCACCTCCCAATCAGCTGTTTCGTGGCTCTGAGGGGAAGAGGGAGGAGCGAGGGCATGGCAGGCTCAGGGGAGGAGGTGGGAAGGGGTGGAGTGGGGGCAGGGCCCGTTAACAGTCAGGGGTTGAGCAGTGAGCACCCCCCAGCACATTAGAAAGTTGGCGCCTGTAGCTCCAGCCCCGGAGTCGGTGCCTATACAAGGAGCCGCATATTAACTTCTGAAGAGCTGCATGTGGCTCCGGAGCCACAGGTTGGCCACCCCGGCTTAAATAAAAACGCATCAACATTCCAATAGCCAAGCAAAACAAAATTAACTTACACACAACATTTAAACAAAAAGATTAAATTGCAATGCAAAAAAAAAATCACAACAACCAAAAAACTATTGTATTTTTTTACTTTGTTGTAGGTTTAGCATTTTAAAATAAAGTGGTGACCCTAAAAGGTCTGTTGTTGCCTTAAATTAGCTCAAACACACATTTTGGCTAATGCATCTTTACCAATGGCCCATTAGGCCGTTCCTTTTTGCTATTTAAAAAGAGTGGCTGGAAAAATATAATTAAATTATACACCAATACATGCTACATTATTTTTGTATTCTAAATTATATAAAATACAAACATAAAATCCTACTACTATAGTGTTGCACCTTGACACTGCTTTTCAGAAAGTCTTTTTTATTCGATTTAATTTTTCCTTATTTGCAGTTGTCTATTTGGTGTAAATAATTTAAAGAAAAGGATTTAAAGGCAAGTACCATAAGAGATCCTCCTCTTGGATCTTTAGCTCCCGGATTGTGATTGGAGAGAATAAATTTGGTAAATGCACATCTGAATATGGACTAGTACAAATTGATAAAATTATAGCCCCTTCTGAAGATGAGAATTTCAGTTAAGTTTTTCAATCTGAAGATTTTTCACAAGTATTTTGATTAGGCTATCCTATTTTGGACACTAAAATTGTACTGCCTTTGTTTAAATGTCCTAAAAAATCTCAGAAATTAAAAATTTATTTGCCTTTTTATGCAAATGTCAAGGCTGAATCCCCACTCTGGCCCTTTGAATGCAGAAGGTGGGGGGCCCACAAGGATTTTAAAAATTAATCCTGGCCACTCCAGGCTTTTATTACACTCCCAAGGTTACAGCTTTCTCTGACCTTGGCTTGGTAATGCCCTTGGTACCCTCAAGCCCTTTCACCCCCCTCCAGGGAAGAACTGAGAGAGAAAACCAAGGAAATTAGCTGTTGCCACCAGCTAGTTAAACAACATATGCACAAATCTCCTAGGACACCAAAAATCCAATTCTGTTCTTTAAAAAGGTAAATTTATATTAAAAACAAAAAGAAGAAAATACATCTGGAACTTAGGCTTTAGCTAGATTTTAAAGGAGCAATTCCAAAAATTAAGCACCCAAAATAATTTTCTTGGGGGACAGCTTAAAGGTTACAAGGAAACAAAAGCATCTGGGGTTAGCCCAGAGGAGATCCACAAGCCGAAATAAACCTGATCGCGTCTATCTAAACATTCCCTGTCCCAGTGATTCCTTCTAGATATGGAAGATAATTTTTCATACTTGGTTCAAACCTTACACAGCATTCCTGCTTATAGCATTGATGTTCCATGTCCCTGCAGCCCAGAGAGAACAGACAACAAAGGGAAGGTTTTTTTCCCCAATTTTAAAAAGTTTTAGCCCTCCGATTGGCTCTTTTGGTCAGGTGCCCACGCTCTGTGTGTGTGTGTATATGTATATGTATATATGCAGGGAGGCTTTTTAACCCTTTTCAGGTAAAGCAAGCGGAGAACAGTTACTATGAGGGATTTACAGCTGGCTGGCTGGCTGTCCATAAAAGGGAGATGCCCCCCCCCCTTTCATTTATCACAGCAAATATTTGAGATTTTTTTCAAGTTTTAAAAAGTCAACTGTGCTGTATTGTATTCCAGCATGTATTTTTTTTTTAAAAAAAGGCATACCTTACACCTTTTCTTTTGTTTTCTTACTGAAGATGCTTGTTTTAATCTTAAATTTGTGTCTTAATGCTTGGATTTTTTTTAAATAGATGTCTAGACTATCTTCATCAGAATTGTTGTTGCCTTTAAGGGAACCAAAGAAGTACTATTGTAATTGGTATAAGAAATGTTGCACTTGAGATCTTGTATACCTGAAAAATATGGCTGTCTGCATATTAATTTTTGACCATTAATGTTGAAGTGTTTGTGTGAAATTATGGGCAGGACATCTTAATGAAGTTGCAGGGAGTCAGTTGCTGACCATGTTGTTGCTCATGTGATGAACTTAACAGCACAGAGGATTCTTTCTTGACCGGATGCAGTTCATGTATGCATATTTTTAGTGAGCTGTATGATTAGCTAGCAGAGTCTCTTAAACTTGACCTCAGATGTTAGCTGACATAATACAAGTATTTATTAATTAAACTTGGCTTGTTCAACGGGCAAATGTTCATTCAGCCTCTCATGAGAATAAACTTTTAAAAATGATATCATAGCTTTTGAGTGCTGGGAATTGTTCTATTTCCTAGATTACATTTACGATCTTGAATTTTAATGTTATGTCCTAATTTCTGCATGTACAATCGCTGCTCAATATTCCTATTTTACGTAGCCTGTTGTGGACATTTTGTCAGTCTTTCTCAGTCTTTTTGGTGGAGGATCTAGTGAAGGGAAAATGAAGGAATGCAAAAAGAAAAAACTCCTCATTCCCTTGTTCCTCTTCTCAATTTCAAATAGAAGGAAAATAATCTAACATCTACCAAAAAAAAGTTAAAAAAATAATCCTAGAAAATGAACTGCTTTCCTCACCCCTTCCCTGCCCCCAAGTGGAGAGAATAATTGCATCTTGGTTTAAAATAAATGGAAATTTTGCTGTGCTGGATATTCTGTAGTTATCCACTGACATATATGTTCAGTTAAAAAAAAAATTGATTCCAAGGAAACAATTACTGATTGCCTTTTGAAATACAGAGATATTAGAGTTAATCAGTTAGCCAACAACCAGAGTGCTAGTTTACAGTTGAAGATGAAACCAAAACTCAGAAATACTGGGAATCTAATCTTGGTTATTCTGAGCTAAACTTGAAAACTGCTGAGCAGGAGGATATGTGAACATATATAAAAAGCAAAACAAAATCAACTACTGTAAATCCTTGGATAAATTCATTTAGTGTTTTGGAGCATGATAACTCAAATATTTATTGAAATATTTCTCTTCAGGGCATCAATCCATTAGATAATCTTAGTCGAAAGTTCACAAGTAAAAAAAACCTTGAGGGTTTGACTACACGTGCAAGTGGCAGAGATACTCTAGTCAGTTTTGTCTCCACTCCAATATTATAAAATTCTTGCATGAGGTTAATTTAATAAATATCAAGAAGCATTGAAACAAATTTAGCTTGTATTGCATAAAATGTGAAGCATTAGATTATCTAGGTAAGCTGTTTCAGGCCCTCAGTTACAATTCTGCATTTTGAAATGTGTTCTTTAGGGATTACAGAGATTTGGCTTTTGTGAGCTGTTTAAGGTATTTTATGCAGTCATGTTGCAATGTCTGTACCAGGCATGTTAATTAAAAATATTCATTTTAAATATTTAAAGATTTTTCTTTCAGTGCCTGTGAACGATGCTGGATTCAGGACTTGAACAATTTACTGGATGCATACTGACACAAGGACTAATCCCTAATAGCCAGACTGAAATATCTGCATGGCCATACCTCCCAAAGCTATTCCCCTAAAATTTAAAGGAATAAAAATTTTGTGTGTTTTTATGCACAATATTAATTGTAACACCAACTTTCTATCTAATAAAATGTTAATGTAACTTGCTCCTCTTGCTTTTATCACCTTTCCTGTTACCTTTGTCTCCCTTTTTGGCTTAATTACAATCTTTCTTACACAGATCGTGGTCATGGCCTTGCTCTTCCTGTTTTGTCTTCATTGTCTGTTTCCTGTTTTCCTTTATTTCTCTACATGATGTTCACAACCTCTTGTCTTGTATCTTCTCTTCTTGCATCTCCCTCCAAAATTGTTCAATAGAATACATACTTCCCTGCATTTTATCCTAACAATTGTATATGAGCAAGACTGGCTACATATCCCACCTATTCACATGGAGCTTGGAAATGTTATCAGACCCAGTAGCCAGAGGTTTTAAAAGTATTGGTCGTCAACTGATAGAAAAGATGGGAGTCCTACTGTCCAGGTCCACTGCATTTATGAGAAATCAGCCCTCCACTGTAGCTGCTGGGAAAGGGGATGGTCCTGGAATTCCTCCCAAAAGTGCTGTCCCTTCTTTAGAGGCTTCATTTTGAGTAGCAGCCTCTGATTAGTAAGTTTCTGGTTTAAATTTGAACCCACTTTTCTCGACCCTTTGTGGGTTGCAGGAATGGAAAAAATATTCTTTATCTTGGATCATCCTTTAGCTGTGTGCATGCATGTGTGTGCAGTTTGATGGAGATGTCACTGTTGTTCTTCCTACTCTCTCCCTCCCCTTCCCCCCATAAAAACAAAACAAAAAACAAAACCACGACTATCTTGTAGCCCTCTGAACCTGTTGCTGGTCATACTTCTCCACCCCCAACCTTCCCGCTCCTCTACACAGTATAACTGTGAACCTGACCTGGTAGTTGTCATTTTCATGTGTGCTCATATGGATCTCCGTGGCAACAGTGGAAAAATAAGACACGCCACTTTTACTCTGCTGCAGTTTAGCAAAGTAGTGACATAAGCTCTCTGCACCCTTACACAGAAAGTATTAACTTTCCAAACATGAATATTTAACTGACATATCTTTAACTGACTGTCACAATCTATCATAAAAACTAGAAATCTAACTTTTTTAAAAAATTAAAGCTTGGATTCAACAGAAGTTGCTGTCACTCATCTGGGAAAGCATCTTACTTGGTGTAGGTGAACTGATGTTTCAGTCCCTGACTCCATGTATTTGAAGGCAGTGGGTTGCACCATTCAATGCAGATAAATTCCTAGCAGGAAGAGTGCAATCCTGCTACTGTTACTCTTTAAAAGTTTGCAGGAAACCTATCCTTCATTGGGTTAATGAATGATAGCCATTGTACTTTTGGTAAAGGTAGAAGTTGCGGTGTGTGCAAAATTTTCCCAGCATTTATGATCATAAAGAGTTTTGCTGTGTTTTGGAACTGTTGCTGTACTGATTCTAAGGGGTCAGTTGTGGCTTTGCCACAAGGTGTGTGTGTATATGGAAGGGGCGGACAAACTTTTTGGCCTGAGGGCCACATCAGATTTCCAAAATTGTATGGAGGGCTGGTTAGGGGAGGCTGTGCTTCCCCAAACAGCCAGGTATGGCCCGGCCCCTGACCCCATCTGACTCCCTCTGCTTCTTGCTCCCTGATGGCCTCCCCGGCACTTCTGCCTTATCCAACCCTCCCTGTCCTCTGACCACCCCCTGCCCCTGACTGCCCTCCGCTGCCCCATCCAACCCCTCCTCTCATTCCTGATTGCCCCCCCGGGACTCCTGCCCCATCCAACTACCCCTTCTCCCTGACCGCCGCCGGAACCCCTGCCCCTGACTGCCCCCCGCCGCCCCATCCAATTCTCCCTCTCCTTCCTGACTGCCCCCTGGGACTCCTGCCCCCATTCAACCCCCCATTCCCTGCCCCCTGACCCACCACCCCGAACTCCCCTGCCCCCTTACCGTGCTGCCTGGAGCACCGGTGGCAGGTGGCGCTACAGCTGCACCGCCCAGAGCACTAGGATAAGGCAGTCATGCTGCCGGGCAGGAGCCAGTCATGCCACCGCACAGTACACAGTACCAGGTCAGGCTGCAGCTCTGCAACTGCATTGCCCAGCAAGAGCTCGCAGCCCCACCGCCCAGAGCATTGCACCAGCGGCGCAGTGAGCTGAGGCTGTGGGGGGAGGAGGAACAGCAGGGGAGGGGCTGGGGGCTAGCATCCTGGGCCAGGAGCTATGGGGCTGGGCAGGAGGGTCCCGTGGGCTGTAGTTTGCCCACCTCTGCTATATGTGGTAACAGACTGTCACAATCTGCCTTTGTGGGTGGGAGGAGCTAGGAGAAAGGACCTTGATACCTAGCAGATCATACATCCAGAGCACGGCTGTGCTGGCTCCCTTGTATGGTGCAAAGGTGGGGCCAGAGTCCACTAATTTCCTGTCTACTGCAGGTGCGGGGGATATATAGAACCCCCATGGAAGTGGCTTTTTCTTCCACACTGTTAACTATGGTAATAGGTAGAACTGGTGCAAAGGGAGGTGAGGGGCACCTTACGTCCCTGCACAGGCACCCAGGAAGAGCCAGTCTGGCCTTAAGTTTGCATACAGGTAGTTCCATTGCCACTGCTTCAACTCATTTTACTTGGGGGGGGGGGGGGAGGGGAGGGGGAGAAAACTGACCTGATTTTCACAATTTCTCTTAAATGCAATATATCAGTATAGGAGATCCAGTTCATAATGGACAGCTGAAAGGTTTTGTGTGTGTAATAAAGAATTCCAACATTAAACTATTGCCTTAAAGAAATGGTAACAAAATATAGTCATAATGTGTATAATATATAATTTATGCAGAAAATATCACAATTGGCAACTTGCATAGGAAATATGAGGCTGGAAAGACCTTTAGAGTGGAGGATACAATTTGGAAACGAAAATCAGGAGATGAGACAAGGAAGTACAGTTTTACATTCTTGTATTTCCCTAAAATGTATCTATGTATTATGCAGCACACGATGACTTCAATTCAAAGGTACAATAGACATAGCTTTATTCTGCCAGTGTTTACTCTTGTAAGTGTGTGATATTATGGACAGATAAAGGATTTTTCTTATGGATGGTTTGGGAGTATGAGAAAGATAAGTGAGAAAGGTCAACTTGTTTCCTGAGTTACTCAATGTCAGTGAAACTCAGACCTCTGTGATTCAGGAGCCAAATTAGCAAACAACATTACCCAAAAGAGCCACAGTAGTGTGAATTCATTGTTTCATTTGCTATACTACTATATATTCATATTTAAACAGAATGACGGGAAATATTTATATTCTCACAGCAAAATGAGTGACCAAGTATTATTTTATCAGCTACATGTATTTAATAACATTAGGGTTAGCATATTTAAAAAATAAAAAAAAGACACTCCACGGGGCCCTAGCCCTGCCCATTCCCCACCCCCTTCCTCACCCCAACTCCGCCCCTTCCCCGCCCCAACTCCCCCTCCTCCCTCCCAGCCACGCGAAAAGGGCTGCCCAAGCGCTACCGGCTTCACAGTTTGCCGGGCAGCCCCCAGACCCTGTGCCCCTGGCCGGCGGTTCCCCAGCGCAGCTGGAGCCCGGGAGGGTAAGCGCCCAGCCGGGGGCGCAGGTTCTGGAGGCTGCCCCGGCAGATCGTGAAGCCGGTAGCGCTACCGGCTTCGGGCAGCCCCCATGCCTCCGAACCCTGCGCGGCCGGAGCAGAGCAGCTGGAGCCCGGGAGGGGAAGTGCCTGGCCGGCAGCTGGGGTCCGGAGGCAAGGGGGCTGCCCGAAGCCGGTGGCGCTCAGGCAGCTCGGCTCTTAAACAGAGCCGAAGAGTCGGGAGGAGCAGAGCAGCCGCAGGAGGGGAAGTGTCCGGCCGGTATTTTCCCGGACATGTTCGGCTTTTTGGCAATTCCCCCCAGACGGTTTGATTACCAAAAAGCCGGACATGTCCGGGGAAAAAACAGACTTATGGTAACCCTAAATAACATAGTAAAAGCATCCTGATTGGTTAATAACTTTGGTTAATAATTAAATCAGTGTTTTGATACCATGTGCTGCAAAGAGCTGCAGGAGACATTGAAAAGCCACTTGCAGCTTGCAAGCCTCAGTCTGAGTATCACTAATTTACATCTTGATTGAGCAAAGTACTTCAGCACATGATTATAGTTATGTATGTGCTTAGGTGCTTTGCCTGATTGTGCCTTAGTTTACTAGGGTCTTTGAAAACTTGTCCTATTTAAGTACAGATGTAATTGATATGCGCTTGACTCCACCTTTTGTCTTGGATTTGTGAACGGATAAAAAAGCTGAAACGAAGAAAGACATGAAGAATAAATCAGTGTGCAGTCTAGTAACCTGCTGACTTCAAAGTCAATTTACTCAGACTGAAAGTCACGGCAGATGAGTGCTCCATGACTTAGGTGCATCTTCTTAATTGGCTACAGCTAGCCAGGAACTCGTTGCTATAGAAACATATCAGTAGTGCACCAGGACAGCACTTGAGAGTTGTATGGATTTATCTGAATAATTTTGCTAATTTATGGTGGATTATTTGTAATTGCATGAATATATTTAATGCTTTTCGTTTCTGGAAGTTGTAGGCTTTTAAGAGCAATGGGGATTAAGCTTGAACTGAGATTTTATGATGGACTTAAATTTCTCACTGATTGTTATACATCCTGAAAAGTACAACACGTGCTGCTAGACTACAATCAAACTTGGCAAGGGGGAGAGAGGGTGGGGGAGAATGAATAACATTAATCTGGTTGGCTTTTGGCTTTCTTCAGAGTTATTTCAGCACATGAGTAACCGAATTTAAGAAATCCTTGTATCTCTTTCCATTTGGTCTCCAAGGTGCCCCTCTTTATTAAAAATCTCATTGCAGACATCTTCTGTTTGCCAAGAAGTTGCACTGTAAATTGTTTCAGATTTTCAAATTAAGCTACAGTTTAATGAGAAAATGTAGGCATCACTATCAAGAGTCCTTTGCTGAGGGGCAAAGGGGAAATGACCAAAGGACTGTCTTCTTGCAGGTTGTAGCTTAACCCTTCTTTCTTCTCCCCCCTTGCCCTCTCCACTCTCCACCCCCCCCAAAACAAAACCTGTAGCTTCTGTTAGAATGGTACTGGAACATGTCATGCAGCTGTGATTCCTACCCTGCCCCAGAGTAACATGTTGTGAGCAGCAAACAGGAGTTTTGCAAGGAAATTATCCAGGTGAAAGAGGAGACACTACATGATCCTGGGGTGAGTTTGTGTGCATGTTTGCTTGTTAGCAGGGGCGGCTCTGTTTTTTGCCACCCCAATCACGTGGATATGGTGGCGTTTCTGCAAGTAATCTGCCGGTCCCACGGCTTCGGCGTACCTGCCGCCAAAACCGCGGGACCGGCGGACCTCCTGCAGGCACGCCACTGAAGGCCGCCTGACTGCCGCCCCAACAGCGACCGGCAGGCCGCCCCCGGCACGCGCTTGGTGCGCTAGTGCCTGGAGCTGCCCCTGCCTGTTAGGTTTTTTTGTGTGTGCGCTTGCTTTCATGCTGTGTTTCTGCTTTATACTGTGGTCTGTTTTGGAGGCAGCGTGCTGAACTAAGCTGTCAGCTAGGCTAGGCTGAGAGCTTACTGACTAGGCACTAGCCTGCTATACCTTGATCCATACATAACCCCTTTAACATCCCTTGACCAGGGGGCAGGCTAACTCAGGGAGAAGTGGAGTTGAAAAAGCCAGCTCCAAAGTGACCAGAGAAGCTAGCAAAAGGCAGTTTTTTGTGGGGGAGTTTAGAGAGTGTGTGAGCAGCATTCCTTTCAGGTCCAGCTCTCAAGTAGAGAGAGCCCTGTGACAGAGTGATAGAGCATAAGACAGTGAGATACCAAGGTAGGGGGAGTTTGGCTGCAGTGAGAGTCCAGTGGCGGGGGAGGAGGCCAAGGGACGTACCTAACTACTAGAAGGGCACCAGAAAAGTCCTCTAGAAAAGAACCATAGAGAGAACAGAGACAGAGAGGGAGAATGAATACACAGAACAAACATCCTCTCAACATAAATCAATAGCCCCCCCCCCCCCACCCCCAAAGCAAAATAAAACACACAAGGCAAAAACCAAACAACAAAGCATGCAAGAGTAAAAATAATGCAAGCAGAAATCCAGCAGCAGAGTGGGGAGTTATCCGGTTTATTGCACTGAATTCAGCATGTACCATTTCATGGCATATGTGTGCATGCAGAGTAAGCAGCTCATGACCTTCAGAGACACAGTATGGGCTCTTAAAGCCAGAATGGTTGAACTGGAGGAGCTAAGAAAGACAGAGGTACATAGAGGAGACTCTCCGGGACACAATAGAGATGTCCCACTCCCTGACTGACAGCCTCTGTGCTGTTAATAGAAGAACAGGAGTACTTGTGGCACCTTAGAGACTAACAAATTTATTAGAGCATAAGCTTTCGTGGACTACAGCCCACTTCTTCGGATGCATATAGAATGGAACATATATTGAGGAGATATATATACACACATACAGAGAGCATAAACAGGTGGGAGTTGTCTTACCAACTCTGAGAGGCCAATTAATTAAGAGAAAAAAAACTTTTGAAGTGATAATCAAGATAGCCCAGTACAGACAGTTTGATAAGAAGTGTGAGCATACTTACAAGGGGAGATAGAATCAATGTTTGTAATGGCTCAGCCATTCCCAGTCCTTATTCAAACCGGAGTTGATTGTGTCTAGTTTGCATATCAATTCTAGCTCAGCAGTCTCTTGTTGGAGTCTGTACCCACATGGCCCCACAATATCCCAACATTTTTATGGCTGACTTAGAACAATGCTTCCTTAGCTCTTGTCCCCTAACGCCCCTACTCTACTTGCGCTACATTGATGACATCTTCATCATCTGGACCCATGGAAAAGAAGCCCTTGAGAAATTTCACCATGATTTCAATAATTTCCATCCCACCATCAACCTCAGCCTAGATCAATCCACACAAGGTGCTAATAAGCGATGGTCACATAAATACCACCCTATACCGGAAACCTACTGACCGCTACACTTACCTACATGCCTCCAGCTTCCATCCAAGACACACCACACGATCCATTGTCTACAGCCAAGCTCTAAGATATAACCGCATTTGCTCCAATCCCTCTGATAGAGACAAGCACCTACAAGATCTCTATCAAGCATTCTTAAAACTACAATACCCACCTGCTGAAGTGAAAAAACAGATTGACAGAGCCAGACGAGTACCCAGAAGTCACCTCCTACAAGACAGGCCCAACAAAGAAAATAACAGAACACCACTAGCTGTCACCTTCAGCCCCCAACTAAAACCTCTCCAGTGCATCATCAGAGATCTACAACCTATCCTGAAAGATGATCCTTTACTCTCACAGATCTTGGGAGACAGACCTGTCCTCGCTTACAGACAACCCCCCAACCTAAAGCAAATACTCACCAGCAACCACACATCACTGAACAAAACCACTAACCCAGGAACCTATCCTTGTAACAAACCCCGATGCCAACTCTGTCCACATATCTATTCAAGTGACATCATCATAGGACCTAATCACATCAGCCATACCATCAGGGGCTCGTTCACCTGCACATCTACCAATGTGATATATGCCATCATGTGCCAGCAATGCCCCTCTGCCATGTACATTGGCCAAACCGGACAATCTCTACGCAAAAGAATTAATGGACACAAATCTGACATCAGGAATCAAAATACTCAAAAACCAGTGGGAGAACACTTTAACCTGTCTGGTCATTCAGTGACAGACCTGCGGGTGGCTATATTACAACAGAAAAACTTCAAAAACAGCCTAAACCACCTAAACCAAACCAGAGCCAGACTGTTGGCATGTAAAATTCAAAAGGTTGTAAAGGATTTTTTTTTTTTTTTAATGAAGGACTGGGGGAAAGCCAACAGGTGCAAAAGAGCAGAGTTTGGGTGGAGACATTGCTTAGGGATGAATTTATTAAAGGACAACTCTAGCCTAGTAAAGAGAATAGGGAAAGAAGTTGGTCAAGTACAGGTAGGCGCTAGTCAGGAACAGTCAAATATAAGAGACAAGCAAGTGAATGTTGACAAAATGTACAAGTGCTTATATACAAATGCTAAAGTCTAAATACTAAACTGAGTGAGCTAGTGTGCCTGGCATTGAAAGGGGATCTTGATATAATAGGCATTGTGGAAACTGGGTGGAATGAGGGTAATACAAGGGTATGCTGGTGGGAGCATGGCACTTTGTGAAAGCATAGAGTCAAATAGGTAAAATCTTAAATGACTCAAACTCTGCCATAGAATCTCTATAGATAGAAAGGTTTCAGAGTAGCAGCCGTGTTAGTCTGTATCTTCAAAAAGAACAGGAGTACTTGTGGCACCTTAGAGTAACAAATTTATTAGAGCATAAGCTTTCGTGGGCTACAACCCACTTCTTCGGATGCATATAGATAGAAATTCCATGCTTGAACAATAAGAGTACAGCAGTAGGAATACACTACCAACCGTCTGACCAGGATGGTGATAGTGACTCTGCAATGCTCTGGTAGATGAGAGAGGCTACAAAGACAGAAAATGCAATAATAATGAGGGATTTCAACTCTCCTATTGACTGGGTGTTTGTCACTGTGGGAAGGGATGCAGAGAGATTTCTTGACACATTGAATGATAGTTTCTTGAAGCAGCTAGTCCTGGAACCCACAAGGGAAGAAGCAATTCTTGAGTTAGTCCTAAATGGAGCACCGGATCTGATCTAGGAGGTGAATATAGCTAAACTACTTAATAATAGTGACCATATTGTAATTACATTTAACATTCTTGTGGGGGGGGGGGGGGAAATGCCAGAGAACCCCATCACAATAGCATTTAACTTCAAAAAGGGGATCTAAAAATGAGGAAGCTAGTTAAATGGAAATTAAAAAAGCAGTCACAAGGGTAAAAACTGCAAACTGCATGGAAACTCTTGAAAAATAGCATAATAGAGGCTCAACTAAACATAACCCCAAACTTAAAACAAAAACAAAAAACACTGTAAGAGGACCAAAAAAATAATGCCACCCTGGTTAAACAGAGTATCAGATATGGTTTGAGGCAAAAAGGCATCCTTTAAAAACTGGAAGTAAAACACTAATGAGAAAAATAGAAAGGAGCATAAACTCTGGCAAGTCAAGTGTAAAAGTATAAGAAGACAGGCCACGAAAGAATTTGAAGAGCAACTACCGAACGGGGGAGGGGAAAAAACCTAAGTACATCATAAGCAGGAAGCTTGTCAAACAATCAGTGGGGCCACTGGACGATAGAAGTGCTCAAGGAGCACACAAGGAAGACCAGACGGTTGTGGAGAAGCTAAATGAATTATTTGCATCAGTCTTCACTGCAGTGGCTGTGGGGAGATCCCCACATCCTAGTCATTTTGTTTAGGTGAAAAATGTGAGAACTGTCCCAAACGGAGATGTCAGTAGAGGAGGTTTTGGAACAAATTGATAAATTAAACCGTAATAAGTCACCAGGACCAGATGGTATTTACCCAGGAGTTCTGAAGGAACTCAAATAAGGGTTTGCAGAACTACTAATGGTGGTTTGTAACCTTTCGCTTAAATTGGCCTCTGTACCAGATGACTGGAAAGTAGTTAATATAACACCATTTTTTTTTTTTTTAATGAAGGTTCGAGAGGCAATCCTGACAATTCTAGGCTGGTAAGCCTAACTTCAGTACCAAGCAAATTGGTTGAAACTATAGTAAAGAATAAAATTAGCAGACCCACAGATAGATGAACAGGATATGTTGGGGAGGAGCCAACATGGCTTTGGTGAAGTGTCATTTCCCTTTACAAATCTATTAGAATGCTTTGAGGGTGTTAAGAAGCATGCTGTGTACTTGGACTTTCACAAGGCTTTTGACGAGGCGACATCCCCCAGGGTACAATCTGGAATGTTGAACCATTGTCCTGTTAACACTCCAGTCCATGGGTGCCTTTTACACTACTTTGGTAGTGACAAGCAGCCTCTCCAGACTCTGCTCACATACAGCAATTAGCAGAGGTCCCCAAAGTGTGGGGCATGCCCCCTAAGGGGGCACAGTGGGTCTGGGCCATCTCCCACAGGGGAAGGGACAGGGAGGGAGTGTTACCCAGCCCCTCCCTGCCCTGAGCTCTGCTCCATCTCTGCGGCCCTGGCTCTTCACCTGGCCTCCCTCCCCAGCTTTGGCACAGCTCCGCACCAGGCTAGGGGCCCGGCTGCAACTCCACTGCTGCATGGGGGTAGGGTGTGGCCAGGAGTGGAGCTGTACCCAGCCACGGGCTTGGCTATCAGCCCCCACTGCTGCCCGGTTGCAACTCTGCTCCTGCCCCCAGCCTTGGCCCCTGGCCACGATTCGGTTCCCGGCCCCAGACCCATCCCTGTGGCCCCAGCCTTGGCCCCCTTACCCTTGTCTGTGTCCCCCCAGCCCAGTCATGCCCACCTCTGGGGTTGGAGGTGGACAGTAGGTAAGGAGGAGTGTGATCCTCAAAAGTTTGAGGGTCGCTGATGTAATGTCTCTCCTTGCAAAGTTACACAAATGCTCTTCCAGCCACTCATGAACAGGGAAACACCCACAAATTCCCCAGCCTCCCTCCTTGCACCCCAGGAATGTGTGTCTTATACTGCTCAGTAGACCCTTGTGTAGTATAAGCTCTTTTTAGTCCGACATTCCAGCAAAGGGTAATGTTTGTATGCACCAGCCTTGTTGTCTTAAGTGGAGTTCCAAGGCACTTCAATCCAAATACACCCTAGATTAAGTAAAAATAAAATAAGTTTAACTAGAGAGAGAGATTTTTAAGTCATAAGAGGTAAAGGCATACAACTTACAATTGGTTACACAAGAAATAAAAGGATAAAACTGCAAATTAATTCCTAAACTTTATGAAGATGCATAAAATTTGAAAGCAAAAAGGTTTCTCTCACCGAAAAACGTTCACATCCATACCAGGACCAGTTTCCCCCAGTCTGATGCTCCTATTTTCGTTCAAGTGATCTCGCTGCCTTGAGTAGAGATGTTGGAGGAGAGGAGGCCAGAGGCCTTTTTTCCTCCCTTCTTATATTTTGACCTTTTGTACTGGAAAAGTCTCTGCTAGGTCAATGAGTCAGCAGTTCCATTGCCTATGTGCTCTGCCAGCTGTCCTCCAGGTGAATTGTAAATTTCCTGTTTACAACTCCCCTGCTGGTGAATTTCCAATTAAACAGGTAATTGCCTCTTAGCAGCTAGCTGGCATGTCGGTGTGGTGGTTTTTTTTTTTTTTTTTTTTGTCTCTGAAAAACTAGTTTGAGCTAGCTTTTCTAACTTTGTAGCATGTTACAGTAAAATCATTGTTATACAGTAGTCTCATAACTTTACATACAAAGTTGCCACACACAATTTACCAGGAGAATAATGTTCACTAGGTTGAGTTTTCAAATGATACCTTAAAAGGCATACTTTGTACACAGTGGTGAACATAGGGTACAGGATTGGGGTATAGTGTGTCACAGAGGTCCCTCTAGCAAAGGTTTTTAAGCACAGTAAACAGTCATGTGATAAGAGGGGAGATCCTCTCATGGATAGGGTGACCAGATGTCCCGATTTTATCGGGACTGTCCCGATATTTGCTGCTTTGTCCCGCAACCCGACCAATGTTTGGTCGGGACGCTGGACAAACAAGAAATTTTGCCCTCCCGGAGGGATTCTCGCCCCCCCTGCCCTGGCTCCGCCTCCTTACCCCATTGGCTCCCTCCCCAAATCCCCGCCCTGGCCCCGCCTCTTCCCCAACCACGCAGCATTCTTCCTCCCTCTCAGGCTTGCAGCTGCATGGTGGCGCAAGCCTGGAGGGAGGGGGTGGCGGCGGTACCTGGATCCTGGAGCTGGTGAGTCAGCTCCGGCACCCAGGCACTGGGCGGGCAAAGGGGGACTGGCAAGGGAGGGAGACGGGGGGGCTGAGCTCTGAGCCCCCCACCGCACCAGAGGACTCCTACCCGGGCCGCTGCACATGGGGGCCGGGGCCGGGAGCGTAGCCTGGAGGCTGCTCCAGTCCTGCAGCCTGCAGGGCAGCGCGATGGGTCCGGGCCGGGGCAGCGCGGAGCGGGCAGGGGCTGGGTGTGCGGCGCGGGGGCATGGGCTGAATCCCCGCTGCTGCCGGGGAGCCCTGCGCCTCTCCCTCCCGCTCGCGGCTGCAGCTCCTTCCAGGTGGGACGCGCCCCCCGCCCCAGGCACATGTGGTGCGCATCCAGCGGCTCCTTCCTGGCGGGAGGGAGACTAGCAGTGCGGGATGCGCGCTGCATGTGGCTGGGGTGGTAGGAGGCACGTCCCACCGGGAAGGAGCTGCAGCCATGAGCGGGAAGGAGAGGCGCGGGGCTCCCCGGCAGCAGGGAGGATTCGGCCCGTGCCGGCCCCACCGCGTGCCGTATATGCCCGTGGCGGGCCAGGGGGCGGTAGGCTCCGTGGGGAGGGCAATGCGCGTGGCCGGGGCCTGCTAATGCCCCCGGCCCCTTTGAAACACCCCTTTTTTTTTCTTCTTGTCTGCCCCCCCCCCCTTTTTTTTTTTTTTTGTTCGCCCCGCCTCCCGATATTTTATAGCACTGATCTGGTCACCCTACTCATGGATCAGTAATTGGTTAAAAGATAGGAAACAAAGGGTAGGAATAAATGGTCAGTTTCGACAATAGAAAGAGGTAAGTAATGGAGTCTTCCAAGGGTGTGTACTGAGATCAGAGCTGTTCAATATATTCATAAGTGATCTAGTTAAAGGGGATAAATAGTGAGGTGGCAAACTTTGCGGACAATACAAAATTACTAAAGTTAGTTAAGTCCAAAGCTTACTGTGAAGAGTTACAAAGGAATCTCTCAAAACCGGGTGAAGGCAACAAAATGTCAGATGTAAACATTGAATTTCAAGTGCAAAGCAATGCAAATTGGAAAATTATCCCAACTATAAATTCAAAATGGTGATGTCTAAATTCCCTGTTACCACTCAAGAAAAAGATCTTGGAGTCATGATGGCTAGTTCTCTGAAAACATCCTTTCAATCTGTAGAAGCTGTGTTTTTTTTTTTTTTTTTTTTTTTAAGCTAAGAATATTAGGAACTATTAGAAAAGGGATAAATAAATGTCATAATACCACTGTATAAATCTATGCCCACACCTTGAATACCGTGTACAGTTCTGTCACCCCATGTAAAAAAAGGTCTATATTGGGAAAAGGTGCAGCGAAGGGCAATAAAAATGATTAAGGGTCTGGAATAGCTTCCATATGAGGAGAGATTAAAACTGTTCATCGTAGAAAAGAGACCACTAAAGGGAAATATGATAGAGGTGTATAAAATCATGAATGGTAAGGAGAAAGTGAAAAGGGAAGTGTATTTACCCCTTCATAGTAAAATGTCCTTATTTCCCCAAGGATGTAACTTGGTGGTAGTAAACTTTTGTTGAATTGAATTCAGCTACGGTGCAAGTAAGTACTGCTCCATTGAATTTATCTTGCGCTATGTGTGAATATCACCCACAGTGTCTTGCTAAACAAGTTTTTAATAAAACTGTTAGATCAAATAATGGTGAATGGTTGCCAATTTTGATTTGAATTTCAAATTTTTGTCCACTCAAGTCTATTCTAATGCTTTAAAATGTGCTGCACGTATGGAACAGAGGCAGAAAATATGACTCAATAAGACTGTGTAAATCCTCCATTTAATTTGAAATACAGATTTACTATAATGACTTTCCATCTACATTTTTGACACCCAGGTCGCTTTGAAATGAGTGAGGTTTCTTTGATAAATATGGATTTATACAGTAATATTCTCCCAGTCATGTCTTGGCAAGCCATCACATTAATTTTCTCCAAGTCCCTCCTAGAGAGTCATTTTTATCCTGATGTCCATAAGTGAATTATACATCTACATCCTCCCCCTTCTATCCCATTCTCTTCTTCCTCCCCCCCCCCCCCCCCAATAATTGTCTCTTGGTTTCTGCATGTGTTCTGTCATCAGTACCTTTGACAAGATGATTCTTAGGCAGGGACTGTCTTCAAGACACAAACTAAAGAACCAAGCACTCTGTTGATTATCAGACATGGTTAGTTTTAATTCAATTGTCAGAGATTCCGCCTCCAATAGCAGATTTCTAAAGATTCCCTGTTGCATTACCAATTATGCAGCTCCACCAGTGGTAGACCCATTTCTAGATTTTTAGGCATTTCATGTAACCCAACTCATGACAGATCTAGGTGTTCAAGTGGCTAAAATAGTGGCAGCCCTTTGTGTCTTGACGACTTTAGTGCTACAATCATAGCCACCACCAGTGGAGCTGCAGAGAAGGAAAACCTTTAGAAAAATGCTGTTGTATGCAAAGACTTTGCTGTCAGCCCTGCAGAACAAACTGCAAGGTTCAGTAGAGTTCCATGGGAGCTGTGAAATTTTTGTTGACGTTTTGTTTGCGGGGTGCATCTCCTTTTGTGGCTTTTTGTAGCTGAGTTTTCACTTTTCAAGTAAGACTTTAAAAAAAAAAATTTCAACAGTTTACTTCCTCAAAATAGTGGCTTGACAGTAAGTTTCTTGTGCTGCTTTGGTGCCTGACTCATGACTTTTGAAAACTTCGGTTTGGAAGTTGGACATGCAGTGGTCCCACAGAGACAATGCATATATGCTTTCCAAAGAATGGTGATATTTCATGAACTCCCAAATACATAGTTAGAGCATGCAGTAAATATTAAAGTACAAGACAGTGTGGTAGAACTTAACTTACATGGAACAGGATCTTGCAGTTGGTATGCATTGTAGTGAGCAAGGAGGCAGAAAACAATTGGAGAACCAGTCCTTTTCTCTTTATTACACATTTGTACTGCAATAACAATTAGGTTGGGTCACATTCTATTAGGCACTGTACAAATATATAAAAAATGACCATCCCTACCCCAAAGAACTTACAAGATAAACACAAGACTTAATGGTTGATGAAACAAAGGGGGTTGGGGCAATGACAAGGGAGACAGGATGAGAAAGAGGATGTGTGTACTATTTACTCTTTCAGGAGCAGTATATGCAATTTGCTGTCTGCCTAGCCATTCTAGTTTGCTCTTCTGGTTAATTGATATTTGTTGTGCTGTTGGAGGAAATGGCACAGTTTTGTTTCCTTGAATGTGGGACGAAACTGCCTTTTCAGCTCCTGCTGTTCTTCTGATATTGAAGTATCTTAAATTCCAGCTACCTTTTCACTAGTTATCTGGAGAATCCAGAAGTAGATCACTATACAGAAGCTAGTAGTTTTTGTGTCACCACCGTGGATTTTGGATTGAGGTCATGGCACTGAATGAAGTCTTTTCAAAGTTTTAGAATACAACTCTCCTTTAAAGGAACATCAGATTTCTTTAAAAATCAGAGTTCTGTCTGAAGAATGTTTGCTTGCTGCTGTCGCACAACACAGCTAAGATTACAGAAACTTGAAAGATTTAAGGGAAAAATCGTTTCTGTATTTCACTTTCTTTTGTGCATTTGACAGCATTTTCTTCGACAGTTCCCTGTGTAGTCAGCTTTCATTGGCGAGTGGGGTTCTTGGGCATGCGTGAATCTTTCACACCACAAGAGGGAAGAAGAAAAACTTAATATTGAAAAACAATTTAAAAAACTGCAGAAAAGTGATTATAAAACCACAAAAATGGGCAGGACAGACAGGAGCAGGTATGGAATGTGCAACTACTCAACTTTAAAAAAAAAAAATATTTATGCCTAGATTTCAAATTGACAATGTCCATTTTACATTTTTGTATTAGAATACATGATTTTCTTTACTTTTATGGGCATGCATAGCCCTAGAGCTGTTTAAACATTGTTTTGTCCAGTAAACTTTTGCTTCTATTTTTTTGCTTGTACATTATTCAGAGTAAGCAGTTATTATGCATTTTTTACAACGGTGTCTGATCACTGTTCATAAATTGCGACAGTTCTAGAAATCAAGACAGGTGTTTACTGAGAATGTGTCCAAAAATTAGCTCTGCAGTAGTATAGCGCTCAGTCTAGATGTACTGATAAAATACATTTTGAAGGTTGGATTCCCTCACAAAAGGAACTTACAATATCCTGCTTGTTGGAATCTAGCATGGTGATCATACCAAAAGCAAAGGGAGAAGATTAGTCATTTCCCAATTCTCTTTGACCTTGAACCCTGCAATTGCCTTTATTTCCTTATTTTGTAGGCTCCAATACATGTCCTCTACTCATGAAATAGTAATTGACATCTATAACTTATTGATAATAGAGAGGCTTGGAAGAATTAGATTTTATTGGTAAATGTCAATAAACGTTGATTTCACACACACACACACACACACACACACACACACACACACACACACACACACACACACACACACACACAGACAAAAATATTTCCATCAATGGTAGTTGAAATTTACAGATAAAGTATGAGAGAAATTGCCTGAGAACTTACTAGAATTTGATTTGATAGATACTTTGTATATTTTGACATATTGACGACTTGTGTTTAACTGTTATAAAGCTTTAACTTTTTTAATCTCAACCTGTCATTTTTCTGACCTTCCCCATCATGTCCCTCAAATGTGAAAATTAAATCAATAAAAATGTTTAAAATCCATAATTTTTCACAACTGAAAGTAACTGTGTATGTACACACACACACACACACAGAGTATATATAAAATAGAAAAAGTTCTTTAAAATAAACTGATATTATTTGTCAATTATAAAAAATTAATTCTGCCAAGCAAAACAAAAATGATGAAGTAATACTTGGTCGGGATATCAGGTGAACTTTATAGTACTTGTGTTTCTCAGTTTAAATTATAAATACATTATTCTTCAATCTGTGCTAGAAAAGGTGTGGTAGTAACCGTGCTCTTAACTTTTTTTTTAGGACAGTGGCATGTAAAAGAGGTAGAGAGTTAGCTTTAACTTTTTTTATATAGATAGCTAAAGACTCAACAAGAATTAACTGAATTTGTAATAAACTGTCACTATATTGAAGCTTTGGAATGTGAAAGTCCAAAAAAACCCAACCCTTGCTTATTGCAAACTGTAGAAGTAATGAAGGAAATCTGCATAAAATCATACAAAACAAGCTGACATGTTAAATATATTACAGACCTGATCAGAGTTTTGTTTAGATTTCTTTAATCAGAATCAGAAGTGAAATGTTTCCCTGTTCCAGTTGGATTGTATGTAAAACATTAGCAGTGTTGCATAAACAGAGCCAAAGTGTTTTGTGTTTTTTTTATTTTATTTTTATTTTATTTTATTTATTTAAGTACATGGGAGGAGTTGTTCAAAGGACAGAACAGATGATTGCATTATAGCTTATGTTTGTTTGTGTCTGTGGCTGCTATGAAAGCTTAATTTGAAGAGCCAAAAATCCACCCCAAAACAAACAATCTATCTTCTACTGGGGCAGATATCTCCTTTGAAAAGATTCTGTAAGGATTTTCCCACACAAATTGTTGATCTCTTGGTTTGTTGGACAGATAGGAAAACGGAGTTGTTGTTTGACCCATGTGCATATTCTGGCTGCTGGAATGAAACGAGTTGGAACTGCAGACTGGTTTTCCACTGAGCATGTCCTTCCCTAGCAATGTCAGGGCTTGGGTGGGGTCACTCTTGTTCATTAAGCTTTTCAAACAGACTGTTGGATTTTCATCAGCTGGACTCATTTATTTAATGACAGGGAACAACAGAACTGGCTTGATGTACAAAATAAAAATTACATACGTATGTATTTTGTTATATAGACTTTAAGTTCTGCACTTGAGATTTTATACTAACATGTCAGGTATTTGTAGCTTGTAAACAAAACGCAAACTAGATTCCCATTGTCTCTGGCAAGGGAATTCGAATGGGTGGCATTGTTGTCAGGCTATTAAATTTCATCTCCGCTAGAAGGATATTCTTATCAGGAGCCAGGATTTGGAAGAGCATGACACCTGGTAATGTGTAACACTTTAAAGGTACCCTTGTTTGTTTTGTTTGTTTTTGTTTTTCAATCTGAACTTATAGTTTCTTTTAAAATGCATGGGTTCTAATATTTTTTAATCATAAGGTTGCTTTGAGACAAATCAGTTTCTTTTAGATGCTTTTTAATTTTATTTCAAATTATGTATTTTATAGTATACTGACATCAGCAAACAAAAACCATTTAAGAATATAAGTTTCAAGAAATTTCACTTATTTATTGAAATTCTTTTCCTGTACCTAATGTTTTTTGGTAATAGCTCTTTAAAGAATATATAGAGTATATTTGAGAAGAGAAAATTAACACTTCTTAATATAAAAGTATAACTAAGCTTTGTTAAGTAATATCTGGACAGCATTGTCTCAGAGTCAATTTCTAGACAAAAGATTCTGATTTGCAAAATGACCAACAACTGTGCAAGTAATGCTCAGGGACATTTGGATAATACAGAATCTGTGTTCAAGTATCTAGTTTTTTAATGCGTCTTAAGTCATACTGACAATATTCATATTTGCAGATTGTTTTGACTTTAAAATGAGGTAACACTGCTTTCTGAAGTAGCTTTCTACAGTTGGTTTACAGATAACTTTCAGTGTATTAGCACTGTTGTGATAGTGTCCTGTTTTGATTGAAGCAATTCGTTTTCCAGTTTTATTAAAAAAAAAAAAAATGTGCATGCTACAGCATTTTTACTGCTGCCTGGGCTCTTAGGTGTTTGTCTCTACCTTGATCTTCAACATTGATATTTAAACGTGATTACTACAGCATTCTGTGCTACGGGAGCTGATGTTCAGTCCTCTGCTTTTCTATAGGGACTTGACAGATCAAATTAGTGATGACTCTCATGTGTTTTGGGAAGTGTAAATAGAGAGTGATGTAATGTGTATGCCAATTTTATAAACAAGCAGGGAATTCAGTTTTACAGAATTAATGTTTGTATACCTATTTGCACTAAAACAATATATTATTGGAAATGCAGGTGGATTATTGTGACTGGGGGGAAAAAATATTGCGTGCCTCAGGACACTCAGATGCTTGATGGGCATCAAGCAGGTAAATAGAATAACAAAAGATAACAAACATTGTAACTAGGGCTGTTGATTAATCACAGTTAACTCACGTGATTAATCACTATTCTTTTTTTTGTTAATCACACTTTTAAACAATAGAATACCAATGGAAAAATATTAAATATTTTTGGATGTTTTTCTACATTTTCAAATATATTTATTTCAATTACAACACAGAATACAAAGCGTACAGTGCTCACTTTATATTATTTTTATTACAAATATTTGCACTGTAAAAATGATAAAGAAATAGTATTTTTCAATTCATCTCATACAAGTACTGTAGTGCAATCTCTTTATCATGAAATGCAAATTACAAACGTAGATTGTTTGTTACATAACTGCACTCAAACAAAATAATGTAAAATTTTAAAGCCTAGAAGTCCACTCAGTCTGACTTCTTGTTCAGCCAATTGCTAAGACAAACAAGTTTGTTTACATTTACGGGAGATAATGCTGCCCGCTTCTTATTTACAATGTCATCTGAAGATGAGAACAGGCAAGGTATTTACGTGTCAGATATGCTAAACATTCGTATGCCCCTTCATGCTTCAGCTACCATTCCAATGGACATGCTTCCATGCTGTGGCTGCATGTTTAGTTTAAAAAAAAAAAAAAAAAGTTAATTAAATTTGTGACTGAACTCCTTGGGAGAGAATTGTACGTCTCCTGCTCTGTTTTACCCGCATTCTGCCATATATTTCATGTTATAGCAATCTCGGATGATGACCCAGCACATGTTGTTCGTTTTAAGAACATTTTCACAGCAGAGTTGACAAAACGCAAAGAAGGTACCAATGTGAGATTTCTAAAGATAGCTACAGCACTTGACCCAAGGTTTAAGAATCTGAAGTGCCTTCCAAAATCTGAGAGGGATGAGGTGTGGAGCATGCTTTCAGAAGTCTTAAAAGAGCAACACTCCGATGTGGAAACTACAGAACTGAACCACCGAAAAACATAATCAACCTTCTCTGGTGGCATCTGACTCAGATGATGAAAATGAATTTGCATTGGTTCACGCTGCTTTGGATCGTTTTTGAGCAGAACCATTGGCATGGACACATGTCCTCTGGAAGAGTAGTTGAAGCATGAAGGGATATATGAATCTTTAGTGCATCTGGCACCTAAATATCTTGTGACGCCGGCTACAACAGTGCCATGCAATCACCTGTTGTCATTTTCAGGTGAAATTGTAAACAAGGAGCAGGCAGTATTATCTCCTGAAAATGTAAACAAACTTGTTTGAGCGATTGGCTGATTAAGATGTAGGGCTGAGTGGACTTATAGGCTCTAAAATTTTACATTATTTTACTTTTGAGTGCAGTTCTTTTTTTGTACATAATTCTACATTTTGGAAGTTCAACTTTCATGATAGAGATTGCACTACGTTATTTGTATTAGGGGAATTGAAAAATACTATATATATCTTTATTACAAATATTTCCACAGTTAAAAAAAGAAAAAGTGGGCACTGCACACTTTGTATTCTGTGTGGTAATTGAAATCGATATATTTGAAATATAGAAAACATCCAAAAATATTTAAATGGTATTCTCTTATTGTTTAACAGTGCAATTAATTATTTTAATCACAATTTTTTAAATCACGATTAATTTTTTTAATTGCTTGACAGCCCTAATTGTAACTAGTGACTTTCACCATCTGGGAAGGACTGATGCCTAGAAGTACCATTCCTCAAAAGCATTATGTCTGGGTAAATTTGCCAGCCTGCATACCATATTTGTTTTTGGAATAATGGTTCAGTTGGAAATATTATTTTTATAGAGACCGTACCTTCTGGCCTCACAGTACTTAGTGTACACTTGGTTGACTGGATCTTTTCAGGCATTATGGTAAAGTATTTCAGTCCATGTCTGGCTCTATTTATATAAAAATCTTTCAAAAAATATTTGGCTTAAAACAAAATGGTGTGTAACAATATAAACAGCGAGATCCGTTTCAGTGTCTGACTTTGGCTGGGGAAATCATTGCTGTAATGAGTTTGGTCTGTGGAATTGCTAATTTGTAGCACTCTTCTAGCACCATCTGCTGACCAACCTATGGTGTGGCAATGACATTTCGATCTGCTTACGTGTTTCGAAGTATACTCACAACTTAGCATCAAGAGGCAAGAAACAGAACCATAGGCTAGTCAGTTTATAAGTGTTTGGAAATAAGATTTTGACAGTATGGAAAATGAAAGGATCTGTGTACTATAATGTAATTTGAGTTGTCCAGTCACCCAGGCTGTCTCAGAAAACTCTGCTACAGATGTAGACCTTTAAAAGAAACCAAATTTTGTTGATTTGGTTCCATGTGGTGAATCACTGTATTTGTGCCCATCAATACTGTAGTTTCTAAGCTTGCAGAAAAGAGAATTTGACAGCATGAGATCAGTTCAGGCCCTAGATCTGGTAGGATTGTCATAGCATGGGAAGCTGATTGGCTCTAACAGGCTTTTGTCATATGACTGCTTTTCAAACAAACAAAAGTTGAGTCTGCAGTCTTCCTATTTAGTCTGTGCACCTTGACTGGGATTTATATGCTATTGTTGTAATAAGCACTGTTTGGCCTGCTTTTTCCCAGCTTTAGTATGTAAATATTTATATTTGGTTTATTGGTATACATAATTAGCTTTCCTGTTTTGAATAGGAGTACTTGTGGCACCTTAGAGACTAATTTCAGGTTTCAGAGTAGCAGCCGTGTTAGTCTGTCGTGGGCTACAGCTCACTTCAGCTGTAGCCCACGAAAGCTTATGCTGCAATAAATTTGTTAGTCTCTAAGGTGCCACAAGTACTCCTGTTCTTTTTGCGGATACAGACTAACACATCTACTACTCTGAAACCTATTTGAATAGTTGTTAATGTAAATAGAATAGATATATAATCTGAGAAGTACTTGATGTAGGTGTCTTAACTAAAATTTTTGTTTTTAAATTTCACTGAACTATCATGCTAAAGTTTTAAAATATAGTCTCTCTTGGTTTTGTCTGTTCATTTTTAAAGAGTCTATCAAATTGTTAAAATGAAGATTGGGACCAGTGCAAGTTTAGTCAATTTCTTTTAAGTGCAGGGAGCTAAATTTTTAAAAAATTAAATATCACGCCTAAGTTGAATTTAATTTTGGAGCTATTACTCGGAAACAAACCAGTAGTGGGTAAACTGGTAGTGATACAATTAAGATAAATAAAGTGACTGCTGACTTTAATTGTACTGGATAAACTTAATTTGCAGGCTTTTTTTTTTTTCTTTTCTTGGCTTGTATCTAAAGGATCCTGAAATCGGAAACCACACCCATTGTGTTAGTAATTTGTTTCCCAGGGGCTTGAAAAGCCTCTCTAATTCCTACAGCAGATTTGTCATCTTTCACAACTGAAGAGCAAATTTGGATTTCCTGTACACTTAGTTTGCTAACAATACATTCTGAACGCTATAAGTTGATAGGCATCTTTAATATTTTTGAACCGGTTCTTTTTATATTTGGATTACTCTTTAGCATGCCTCTTCAGAAATGATCTCTGCTACACAAAACCATACGGTAGAAGAACTTTTTTCCATTAGCGTTAGGTGGTAAAATAATTTTTTTTTAAAATGTAAATTTGATTTAATAGCAAAAACTATAGACACAACAGTTTTCTAGATAATGTACTCATCCTGATTCTGATCTTCTTTATACTGGTGTAACAGTGACTCTACTCAAGTCAGTGGAGTTATGCTCGTGAGAAATCTGTATGAGAGAAGCATCAGGCCCTCCAAGTATTTCTTGGTGATTAAAGTAGATATTTTCACAAAGCGTGTGTATTCCTGACTGACTCTTCCAAGGAGGATTTTACTTTTGTGACTGTCAAAATATAAAAGTTTTCGGTATGGATCTGTGGTGAAACCTACAACTGTTACTCCTGGTGGAATTCTGCGCCAAAAAAATAAAAATTCCACAACAAAAAATTAAAGTATTTTAAAATTCTGCATATTTTTTGTCAAAATAATGCAATATAATCATACCCGTTTCAATTATTTTTGGTCATTTATTTCAAAATAGCTGTCACAAGTATGTCTGTAGCAATACAGCCAACAGAAAAGATTCAGGAAATGTTTTTTGACAAATAGATTCCTTACTAGGCATATTAATACAGAACTTTGAGTAATAATTTATTTAAACTACAATACAGAACCGTGTTTTCCACACCCCTCAGAAGCAGTGCAAAGGCTTGGGGGAGTCAGGGGTAACGGAGGAGCTGAGAGAGAGGGAATTAAATTGCTTGGAAGGAGCCTGGCTGTGAACTTGGAGGGTTGTTGGGTATAGGTGGGAAAAGTATGGAACAGGGTTTTTTTTTTGGGGGGGGGGGGGAGGAGGGGGGAGAAGGAATTGTTAAGGAGCTTCCCACATGCAGACCCTAGCTGACTCCAGCCTCTCCCATTCAGTCTGGCACATCTGCCCCTGTCCCTATGTGTCTCCGTGCCCTCACTCAGCCACTCCCTTGTCTCCATGTGTCTCTGCACCTCCCTCCCCACTGTGGCCCTGTGCCTCCACTCCCATTCAGCCCCTTCCCCAGTCTGTCCTCCCCCACTATCCCTTATGAGGCCCTGTCTGACACCCCCCTTCCCCGCCTACACCCACAGCACCCCACACTGTCTGTCTCTCCATAGCTCCTGACCTGGCCTGACAACCTCTGCAAAGAAGTCAGCTCTCTCTCTCTTCCCTTGCTGGCTGTGAGCTGCAGCTTTGTTCTATCACCACAGCATCCTCTGGTGAGCAAAAGGCAGAACTGCAGCAACATTTTGGCAGCAGCTTTTTTTCTGTGCAAAAGATTAGAAATCTGTGGGGTTCACTAATTATGCACACACACAGTAGCACATAATTCCCCCCAGGAGTAAATGTTATTGTTAACAGATCGTCTGCACTAATGAAGGGTAAAGTGCAAACAAGCCAGTTTTCTGCTTCTAAATCAATTGTTTTTAATTTGGTAATGATAGAAGAAATAATAGAAAATGCTTTATTTTTTTCACTATAAAAAGATAAACTGAGGGTGCTCACAAATGAGCACTTAAAACTCCAAGTGCCTATGACAATGTTTCAATTACTGTGATTCTGGCCAGTGATCAAACATAAAAAAAATATATATTTAAAAGCAAAACTGTGTACAAAAGCTCTTTCAAAGTAAGAGTAATTATTTATTGATCACTCTGCAGTATTATCTCGTGCTGTTCACAATTTCTCATTTAAACCATTGAACCAGAATAGCATTTTGTAAACTAATGGGAGTGTCAATTAATCCTTCACCAGGAAACTGACATAATTTAAAACAAAACAAAAACAACCTAAAGTCACTTGCCCTCTTTTATTCTCTTGCCTAACAAATGCTTAGTCTTTGAAGAGCAGGCATGAAACAAATCTATCTTCATGTACCTTGTGCCTCTGGAGACAAATTACTGATTCTTTTATCCATTTGAAATTTCATGATCGTACAGTAGACAAAAGAATTTTAATACATTGCACAGCTTGTTTAGAAATAAACCTTTGGTTGCTTTTGTTTGGCTTATTTGCTTTAGGAAAATAAAACTTGATTTTACCCAGTACAGAAGTCACTATTTTCCTGTTATCTTAATTCCTAATAGCTACTCCAGATTCTTGATCATTCTTAGTTGTATGTTTTCAAATACATATTTCCAAGAACTGGCTATTATGTTATGTTTTATTACTGTTATTTGTATTACTGTAGTGTCTAGGAGTCACAGTCCTGGAATAGGACCCCATTGTGCTCAGTGATGTACAAAACAAAAAGACACATACCCTAAAAAGATTACAATTTAAGTAAAAGTAGTAATTCTGTTTGAGTTCTTGAACAATATATAGGAATATTTGTACCAATGAAACTTCAATTAAATTTGTCAGGACTTGTTTCTTTCAGGTTGTCATTAATGTAAGTAGGCTTCTCTTGTTGCAGAGATGAAGGCATGAGATCTGTACTATAAGGCAATTATCTATTCCTCATGTAAGGCAGTTTCCTGTTTTAAAAGTGTAGTGAACACACAGATCTCAGGCTTGCTAGGCGATCCCTTGTCACTGTCACTACTTTTCAGAAACTATTCTTGAGGGTTACCGTGGGCAGGCTAGTCCATGAGAATTGTTTTCTCTGCAATATACCAATACAATGGTGACCAGAATGAACAGCACTATGGTAACCAGAATATTAGATTTTACTGTGTTCTGTACTTAAAGGTATTAATGCCAGAGGGTAATAGTTACTCGTGCTTCTGTGAACAATTGAATCTGGTATGAAATGTACATATCATAAATGGTAGAGAGTAAGGGAATTTTTTTAAGTAGCTGAACTTGGATCTGGAGTTAGCTGGTCATAAATACGAGTGATACAAATATCTTATCTAATTTATTTATCTCCAGTTAGAAAAATAATTTTCACTTTATCCTACTTTAGTCCTGTAGCTCTCAACTGAGTCAATCTCGCGTCGTCTTTGTTTATAATTGCATGTCCTTCAATACCTTTCCATTGGGGCAATTACCATATGTTCCTTTTTCGGATACTAATTTTTCTATAATGTAAAGAATACATAATCTTTAAATACAGTACTTTCTAATGTGGAATTCCTCTTGCTTTCCATTTGCAGTCCATTAAGATGGCTGCTTAGCTTGTGAAGCTTAAATATGATGATACAGATCCTCAAGGGGAGCAAGCTCTTCATCCTATTTCTACCCCCCAGTGAATCAAGGAAAAGCAGTTCAGGCCCTATTTCAAATATGTAAACAAGCTTCTTTTAGGAACTTATCTACAGAGCACCCCATTTTACCATCCTCAGACAATTTTTACATTCTGCAAATGGCTAGCAGCCTTTTTCTTTATCCATCTTCAGTCATTATCATTTGATCTTACATATGCTTCCAGAGTGTTTCTCCAGGATCATGGTTGCAATAATATTGGCTTTAGGGAAGAAGGAAAATCACTTCTCTTTCCAGACAATTTTTCTGATCAGGATTCTATGTAAAAAGAAAGCTGAAGCAAAAACACTGCGATACAGTTCCTGAAGCACCTTGGATTCAGTACAAACACAGACACATGATGCTAGGGAAGTCCATCATAGGCTTGGACGGAAGATGAATGCTGTCAGGTACACGTTTTCATCTCAGAAAAATGTTAACAGAAGAGGAAGATGGCCATAATGAAAAACACATGTCACAGAAACAAACATCTACTTTTTATTGGAACCCGTTGGGAATTCTGATCTCATACACAAGCATTTTTCAATGATTATCATTCATGTGATAGCTCTCCAGTAATCCTGAGTATTCCCTCCACAGCTCACCCCTATATCATCCATTAGCAGAGCTCTAGCTCCAATTGTGTATTCTCTAATCCCTCAGTTGGTGAATGCAGAGAATCAGATTTTTATTGTGAAGGAATCTTCCCCTACTGAATTCAGGGAATTCAGAAAAAGCACAGTATCCACTAGCTGGAAACTCTGATTCATTGAGGTCTCACACACAGTGCTTCTCCTTCCATAGCTAACATCCCTGTTCTGGTCACAACACCCAAGGTGTCTGATAGGGTTTTCATAGTAACAAGGAAGAACATGCTCAAGCCTACCCCTACTCCTGTCCTGGCAGAGCAAAGTTCATATCTCTATGTGCGCTTCCCACCAAGAAGGAAAGGAACATGAAAACTTGTTTGTCAGAAATCAGATTAGCAGCGTGCTTCCTGTACCAAAAATATCTCACTCAACATAAGTTAACTTGGTGGGCTGTTGATCTACCTCTTTGCATCGGGAAACAATAATAAAATATCCTGCGGTCTGTGTGTGCCAGGACCCAGATGTGAAGTGGTAATGACATCTTGCAAAGATGGAAAGGTCCCTTCTGTATGTCATCCCACCTTTTCCACTGTACAGAGGATAGGAATGAGAGCGTGATTAGTGATTCTGTTCGTCTTTCTGTCTGAAGAAGCTATGATCCTGAGGCCTGATTAATCTATTGTTGGATCTTCAGATGCCTCTACCTCCCTGAGGAGGTCTCCTATCGCAAGACCATCCATCCATCTGGGGCCAACAAGTTACAATGAACGCTTGGATTATTACCCTCATGGACTCCAAAAGAGAAGTCCACGAATAGAACATATTATACTGGCTGGTGGAAAGTCCATTGTTTAACGTGTTAAACCGGTAAAACACAGCTTTGAGTTTCCCCAGGAGGGCTTTGTGAGTGTATGAGTGCCCTAGCAAAAGGGCCAAGTCTCTGTGGTATAATATTCTTGACATGTACAAAGCTTCCTGCTCTTGAACAAATCCAACATTAAATCTTTTCTTAAAGAATCAACATTATTTCAACCCTGCAAGATCACAGATCACAACCTTGGAACCTCACTCTGCTCATTACAGCATATTCAAATTGATCCCCCGTAGAAGGCATTGTTATACTTCCTGTTCATTAGAGTAGGCCTCCCAATGGCTACTATCTCCAATCAAAATTAATTTATTTGAAGTTTAGAGCTTTCTTTAATAAGGCCCATTAATGTACTTTTAATTCAGACAAGTACTGTCATAGCATTCATTCCTTTAAGTAAACTGAAGAAATATTCCTCCTTCACTTAAAAATCAATCTCAGAGCAGAGTAATCATGTGTCCTGTATTGAGGTTTGCTAGTCTGCCATTAGCTCAAGATCTACATATTGGTTATCCAAGTTTAGTGAATGCCATTTCCTTTCTTTTGGCAGAAGTCTTCTCCTTCAGACCTTAGAGCCTAAGTGAAGAAGGAGGAGATATTTATATATAATCTACCTCATTTTGGATGTCCCTATTTAAAGGATGATCATGCTTCCCACCCTAGAGTCGTATTTCTATGAAAATCTCATTACAATGGATCTGTGGACCTTAACACATGCTTACCTGAAAACTTCCTTTCATCAAGTGTAGGCCACCTGGGGACAAATGGAGCATCTAGAGTAGATGGAAATTAACATCCAAGATTTTGGGTTCATTTTTTGGTGGAATTTACATTTTCTCCAATATAAGTACTTTTTCTTCAAATTGTATTTAACACAATCTAATTTGGATTATCCTGGCTGTGGAAGTTACCTTTATCAGAGGGACCATGGAAGATGGGGCATTCCTCTGCTGCCAGTGACCAAAAGGACTGGTTCTGTCCTCCCCAAACTGAAAGCAGGCTGAAGAGAAGACAATGATAGCCTCCAAAAGCTTTGGTTTGTCTACACCAACACTTAGTTCTTGGCAAGCTGGGGTATGAATCTACTTCCCACTAGCTTGCTGCAGACTAGCTGTCCATGTAGACCAGGGGTCTCAAATACGCGGCCCGCAGAGTTATTTGCTGCGGCCCACTTAGACTTTGCTCATGCACATGAATAGTTTGTTAATGAGCTTTGAGTCCCCAGTCAGCCAAGTCCACCTGGACAGGTAGTCCCCAGTAGGCTAACACCCCAGTTTGTTGTGAACTAAATGTTTGTGTAGACAAACCCCTTATAATGATAGGGAGGAGGATGCAGTTTATAGATATACAAATATTGTTTTAGGGTGGTAGTTGGAATAATAAATATGTGAAAATGTGCTCTCAAATAGAAGATGCCACTTTGAAGGTCACTTAATTTTTTTCATAAGGCTAGATTACTGTTTCCCAGCTAATCAGTTTCAATTGACACTGCCACGGTTAACACTGAAACTTACAATTTGACTATACTATAATTGCAAAAGAATGCCCAATAGATCAGTTTTCTTTGGCAAGCAGATATTTGTAGATTGTTTCCCAGAAAAGATAATTTCTAGCTCTGGTAGCAGTGTTGGGATGGATATGTGCATGCAAGAGAAATTTGGTAATGCCATGTAAAAGTAGAAAGAAATAGCAAAATGTGATTTGACTAGTAGCAACTTGAGTAAGTGTGTCAACTTTAGGAAATATAAACAGATTTAAAAAATCCTTGCCATGTAAATGTCAAACAAAACAATAATCATTACAACAGTGAACTTTTGTTTAGAGATAGTATACAGTAATGTAATCATCAGACCTCTCTCTTTGAGTGTTACCATATTACAGAGTGAACATAATTACAATAACGATGACATTGTTTCTAGTTTTTTTTATTAAATTGAGTGAAATCTCTGATTATACATACTTCACAGAGCAGGCATGTCTATCAATTGTTAATATTAAAAATGAACAGGTATGCTGTTTTTTGCTAGTGAATGTACTTCTAATATTAGATATTTGGTTGCCATTTATTCAAGTATTTAATTCTCTTCTGCCCATTTTATGCTGGGTATGTAATTGGTGTGTTAGTATTTCCATAACAACCTCCCTTATTTATTTATTTTATTTATTTATTTATTGAACTATTCCTCTATAGTTGGACTATTTTTTTCTTTTTCCAGTGAGAGGCAGCTTAGCAGATGAGAAATTAATTCCTCTTCTTTTGTGTGACCATTTCTGCTAGGAAGCCCTAGGAGGATTACCAAAAGGTTATTTGGTAATAAATATTCAACAATTGGTGATAGAAGCAATGGCATCTGGTCAATTAGGAAACTATTAAAGTTAGTTTTCTGTATAAAACCATTTTTTTAGAAAGTTGAGAAACATAGTGTCTAACTTGATAGTACGGGTACCACAGGAGAGTGGGTCAGTTAGTTTTAATGTCTAAATTATTTAGAAAAGTTTCTTTACTGAGTAGCTGGATAACCATATGTATTCCATGGCTCTTCTGGTCTTTAAAGCTCTCTGGTTCATGATTTGGGTTAACATCGGGATTATTTGCAATGGGTGTCATGGGTGAGGGGAAAGAATTTTTTATCTTCATTTCTATCGCAAGCCCATAGAATAGCCTTTGCTAAAAGGAAGTGTATAACTTCTGGAGAGTGATTTTTTTTTTAATTAATTTTAATTGGTAGCCAAGCAATGTTTTCACTGCCACAGTTTTCACGTTCAGTAAAGACGGGTTGGTCTGGATCAAAGAGCTCAATGTTCACTACTGCTTTGCGTGCTGGCTGACTTGAAAGTACCACTGAATATTTGGAACAGCTAGTCCACCCCATGTAAAGGGTTTATACAATGTATCTGCACTCACTGTTGGTTTCCCCCTCCCTCCCCTCCTTCTTATTCCATATAAATTCTAATGACATCCTCTGTCTTCCTGCCAGAGTTTTATCAGGGATGATTACAGAAAGATTTTGAAATAAGAAAGATGTATCTTTGGCAAAATGTTTATTTTGACTGTGGTGGTTCTTCCCAACCAAGAAATTGCATACTTCCCCCAACACTCCAGGTCTTTTTCTATTTGCTGAAGTAGTGGTTTGATATTTAAATCGTAAAGCTCTTCTAGGTTGATTGAGATGTGAATTCCCAGATTTCTTATAGAATTTGTTGCCCATTTGTACCTAAATGTTTTCTGGGAGGAGTGACTTCTCAGAATCTGGCAAATTTATAGCTAGCATTTCAGATTTGGCATAATTTACATTAAATCCAGGCATTTCCTGAAATCATAGATTTATTTAGAAACTAGTTTTAGGGAAATATTTGTCCATATTTTCAATCACAAATTAAACTCTGCTTTAATCTTGAAATTAGGCAGTTATATAAAAGCAGCATTCAGTGCCACTAGAAATCTATTAAACATGACAAAAGTGCTTTTCTTTGATTTTTTTTTTTTTTTTTTTTTTTTTTAATAATTTAGGGAAAATAAGTATAAAACTTGAGTATTTAAATGTGAGCTTAAATCAAATCTCTGCATTTTGTGACTGTAGGACTCCAATATTATCAATTAATATTCTTGTAACTTCTCACTTACTACAGTATCTTATTCCAGGAAGATTATTTGGTTTTACTTTTGGTGGTGGAGGTGGGTCCTAACCCCAAACATGCAATGCTTTGACTGACCTCCATTCTCTTGCTGCTGGTCATGGCTGGTTGCTCAGCACAACTGTAATAATGAGTAGGTGATTTTAAACTGTGCCCTATGTATCCATCAAGCCTCTCAGTGAAAATGAGTTATGTTAACTGTATTAAATAAAGACCCCTAT
Organism: Chrysemys picta bellii; assembly: GCF_011386835.1. Classification (NCBI taxonomy): domain Eukaryota; kingdom Metazoa; phylum Chordata; order Testudines; family Emydidae; genus Chrysemys; species Chrysemys picta. The sequence goes on along the minus strand of NC_088793.1, from coordinate 100,282,729 downwards.
GCTGCTTTTGGATGTCCAAGTATCAGCAGTGACCATCTCCATTTGACAAGAAGGCTTAGGTGGATGCAGCTCTCATTTGTTATCCGTATCTTTGTCACCTCAGTCTGGCTTACTGTATTGATTCCATTTGTGGTTAGACATGAAGTCCATTTGGAAACTTTAGCTACTGCAGAAACTGGGAGCCCACTTGCTGGTGCTCCTTGCCAGGAATAGAATACCCCAATTTTTCCAGTTGGTTTCTGAGTGCAATTTAAGGTGGCATGTTTGACTCAAAATCACTAAATTAATTAATGTAGAGACTACCTCTGTCCTTGCATGATTTAGAATTTGTGGAGATCAGTAGGTGCCCTAAACTAATAGTCTACTGTTTTTAAACAAGAGGGATTGATAGCAGGCATTTTTCAGTGGGGTGCCCTGTTGGTGTCAGTGGTTGGAATGAATTCTATTGCAATCTGCTGACTTTCAAGCCATCTAGCTATGCCAATAGTTTATCCTAAGCTTTTAAGAAGGGGTTGGGCAAAGATGTATGGAGATTAAAAGTATCATGTTCTGGTGCTTTCTTATGTAAACTTGTGATTCAGAGACCAGACTTGATTCAAGGTCTGTTGAAGGCATTTTTATATTGATAGCCCATAAATGTTTCAGGAACCATTAAATATGGATGCACTCCACTTTCTCTGTGCCTGTGTTCAAGTTGTTTTAGGGAATCAGGTTTTTTTTTATTCCCATCCTGCTGAAATCATGAGACAAATTTGATTTTTAGACTAAAAATCAACATTTACAAAAATTGCCTGTCCATTAACAGCTATTAGTATGCAGCTGTCAAATACATGGGCTTGATTGCTAGCATTCTACATGTGCCCTCCATTCTCAGTACAATCAACTTATCTTTATTTTTAACAAGGAGACCATGTAGCTGTTCCAATTAAAATAGCCTTTAATATTTTCATTAAAGTTCATTAGAATGCTGGTGTGAATAGTGATGGGATTGGAAATGTACTCCTGAAAAGCACAAAAGAGGGGAGAGAACTCTTCCTTTGAATAATTTGCCCCTAAGCATTGTTTTTATCAAGGTGGAAATGTATAAAAATGCTGTAAACACTGTGGATTAAACCCTTTTCTGATTTGAAGTCAACTGTAAAACTTTCATTGACTTAAATGAGGCCACGATGTCAGTGTATGGCTGGGATTTTCAAACAAGCCCAGGAGAGGTAGGTGCCCAGCTCCTCCTGAAATTTGAGACCCATTAGACTGCTTTGAAAAGCCTGCAGAAAAAGAGTGAAAGTTACTTACTGAACACTTCTTGTGTTTAGTCTGTCTTTAACATTAAGAGCACCCTATTGTAGCAAGTGTATTTCAGTGTTAAGTCTAGGAACCATGGAGCACTCCTACCACTTTTCCAAGAGGAAAGCTGTGGTGCATTGAAGCATAATGTATCTCTTTAGCATAAGCATTTTTGAAAATTCCAGATGTCCAATATGGCAGCAGATTTTGGTTTGTTGTTACTTTTATTTTTGGTTGAAGATCTTAAATAGGATGGATTAAAACAGCTCTTTAATCCCAACAAAATTGATGTATAGTGCCTTAATTTTTAGATTATTCTTATTAATGGTGTTGAGAGCCAAAAAATAGAACGTTGAAACAATGCATAATAATATTTTATTGTTGCATTTCTAGCATAACCTGTGACCATGACGACTGAAGCTGGCCCAGAGACTGAAGTAAAGAAGGAATCTGAGCAGCTAGGGGCAGATGCAGCCAAGGAAACACACGAGGAAGCAACAGAGAGTCAGGAAAATCAAAAGTCGGAAAAGACACTCTCTGAAGAGGCACAAAGTTCTTCTTCCCCAGCACTAGCTACTCAAAGCAGCCCAAGTAGTCAGAAGAAGGAAAAAGATCCATCTGAAGGCAAGGGAATCTCTCGCTTTATCCCCCCATGGCTTAAGAAACAAAAATCATATACCTTGGTGGAGCCCAAAGATGAAGCCAAGAAAAAACCTGTAGAGGAAACACCGGTAGTGGAGGAGAGGGAAAGTCAACTTCCAGAGGATATGGCTCAGCCAAAGGGAAACTTGGAAGAAGCAACAATTGAGAGCCAACAGGAGGCTAAAGCAGATGACAAGGAGGAGGAGGAGAAGCATTCTATGAGCAGTGCTGACACACAGGTATGTGTGGAAAGCTAATAAATTAAAGAAAATATTAACGGCTAGTCAGTGAACCAGTTTTATTGCTACTGTAACTCCTCTGAAGTATGTGTCATGTATTGAAATTTATACCAGGGATTAATATGGCTCCCTCTTTGAATTTTTGTGCGATTTTTCTGCTTGGGCTGACTTTAGTGACGTGCTACTGAGGGTATGTCTACACAACGCCCCCTCACTTCCCCCTCCCCACCCCCCCGGGGGGGGGTGGGGGAAAAAAGCTAGGCAGCGAGTCTGAGCCCAGTTCTTCAGGCATGGGTTCGTGGGACTCGTGCTATGACGTTCTGGCTCAGGCTAGAGCCCAAGCTCCAGCCTGAGCCAGAATGTGCACATACAGCTATTTTTTAGCACTGTAATACAAACCCTGTGAGCCCAAGTCTGTTGACCTGGGCTCTGAAACTTGCTGCCGTCGGGTGTTTTTTGTTTTGTTTGTTTTATGTATAGACATACCCTTAGTGACTGAAGCAATCCATTTATTATCTGCTGTAGTTATTTTTGAGTCCTGACGATCTCAATTATTTTATTCCATGCTTTACTCTTCCATTCTCTCAAGACTATGCATTATGGATACTGTCTTTATTTCTTGCTGCTTGGATGTTGGTGTTGAGATGCTGATGGCTGTGGTGTTGAAATGTGAGGAACTATGCTGTACATGTGCCTCTGCTCTGCAGTGCTCCAAAGTCTTGCCTTCAGAAGAGTCAGATGTCAATCCTTAAATTCAAACCCGTGTCACTTATGGCTTGAGTTTTTCTTAAATGTTGTTCTGTTCTAATGCAGTTTTTCATTATATTTTGAGTTGCTTTTAAGAAAAAAATGTAACTTTCATTTTGATTTCTATAGGGAGACTGGTTGCTTCTGCTAGAATTTTAACATCAAGATAGTGGCCTTTAGAATAGAAAATTTGTTTTTCAGTATCTTTTCTCAAAGGGGAACCCTTAAAACTATATATTATGCATCCAAACACCAGCTGGGAGCACAACCTTAATGGATAGTTATAAGAATAATTAATTATTGATATACAGAAAAGAAGAATTTTCTTTCAACTTCATCCTGAAAGGGTTGGACTTGTTATTGTATTAAACTACATCTTTCTTACAGCCTGCTAAAGAAGACACTAAAGAGATTGAAGTAGAGAAAGTTGCCAATGAGCAAGAAGAAAAACAAAAAGTAGAAGAAAAGAGGGAGTCCAAAGAGGTACAAACAACTGAAATCAAAATGGAGAAAGTGCCTCAGAAAGCTCCCAAGAAGATTAAAACTGTGCCGTGCAAAGTGATGCTCCTGGATGGCACCGAATACAGCTGTGACCTAGAGGTAAGGCAGCAAGCCTTCTATAAAGATATCTTTCTCTGTAGAAAGACAGCAATCAATACAGTATGCTTTCATTGCAGTGAGAGTTAATTAATGCATGTTTGTTTTTGGTAAATGGAATGAGTTTGTTACATTGTCACATTCACATTGCTGTAGTTAAGGGTCAGTTACTATTTCCATTTTAAACTCCTATCTTTAAGACTTCTCAGTTAAGCTACAAAAAGGTACTCTGAGCAACATTATCACAAAAATGATACAAATTCAGCAACAACAACAAAATTCTTTGGGTAAATTGATCTCTTTTGGCAACTGAACCTCCCCAAAAGAGTAAAGATTTTCCTTAAGGCACTGCCTTTTGTTATTTGTACTTAAAACAGTATTTTATTTTAAAAGAAGTGTTTAACCACAAACTAGAAAGTTGGGCTTAATTTGATTTTTAGAATTAGTTCATAGGTGTAATGAAGAACTCTAGACCGTGTGTTAACTGGTTTAACTGTGAGATTTAATGCAGATCACTACTGATTTAGTAAAATTTGCAAAATTTTTTGCAAATTTTATGCTTCTTTCCATATTTAAAATTGGCCTTAAGTAACTGACAAAAGCAGGAAATGCTAAGGTAATAAAGGAAAAGTAGATGCTCATTTTTCTAATACTTGAGCATTCTTTTGCATATTTACTGCCAGGCAGAGTAAAAATGGTGTCTACATTAAATTGATTTCTGCTGTATTTAGATTTTCAGTTGTAGTTAAATGTACATTTACATTACATTAACCAAAAGAAAAAATTTAAATGGGATTCTGGCCTTGAGGAATTACATTCTTAATAAAAGTCAGACCACAGTGGGAATTGAATAAACAGTTTTTTGCACCACAAGCTTACAGAACTTTAATTCTAGGGGAGATAGGACTAGGTATGTGCTTATTGTGTGGATTTTATTTTATTTTATTTTTTGGTTCACAGACTGCTTTATATTTTGAAAAGGTAAATGTTAAAATGTTTCTAGTCCTTATGCAATCTCTTAAGGCATTTCTCAGCTTCTCCTCCCACAAAACTCAGTTGTTAGCTCTGTTTACCTCAAAAGAAGTTAATATGGGTTAGGTATGGAAAATGCTATGTGTATACACACGTGGTGGATACATGTTTCAGCAAAGTGCACAACTGATTGTTCTTCTTTGATTTCACACGTCCATTGCACTGTAGGTGTGCATGTGCTCCAGTGCACAGTTGTCAGAGAGTTTTTCCCTTTAGTGGTACCAGTCGTGGCAGCACGAGCCCTCTCTGCTGCCTCATGCAGGTATAAAAGACAGAGCTGCCCCTAACCTCCCACTCACTCCCTTCCCCAGTGCCCCTACACCCCCACCCTGTCCCTGGCCAAACCAGAAGCTGGAGTGGGCCGGCAGCCATGGACCCTCTACTTATCGGGCGGGGGGCCATGGCAAAAAGTAGATGGACCAGGCCTGTCCACTTTCAAAAAGGGGGAGGGCATGGCCCCTGGCCTCCCCAGTTCCGGCGCCCTTGGTTGCGAGCTATTGAATTATCTTGCCTGGCATTCCTTCCACACATTGGGAAAGTTGATGCTGACTGACAGTCTAACAGCCATGTTTTATCATAGAATATTAGGGTTGGAAAAGACTTCAGGAGGTCATCTAGTCCAATCTCCTGCTCAGAGCAGGACTAACACCAACTAAATCATCCCAGCCAAGGCTTTGTCAAGCCTGACCTTGAAAACATCTAAGGATGGAGATTCCACCATCTCCCTAGGTAACCCATTCCAGTGCTTCACCACCCTCCTATTGAAATAGTGTTTCATAATATCCAACCTAGACCTCCCCCACTGCAATTTGAGACCATGGCAGATGACAGAACAAGAAGCAACCACTGAGAACAGCCTAACTCCATCCTCTTTAGAACAAACAGGGTGGGAACTGGTCCTCACTAGTCTGCTGGGAAGCAATTCTGTTTTGAGACTTTATCAGCAACTTCTGAAAGCGATCTGCCTCCCAAGTCTCAGAATATGCTGGCCAATTACCTGAGCAGGTTGTTAATCATTGTGAGTGGTCCCTCAGCCCAGACATGGCATGGACCGTTTTCCACCTCTGTGGAGCTCCTCAAATGGATATGTTTGCAGTAAAAGACAACAGAAAATGTCACCAGTTTTGCTCCCGGGCAGGCCACAGTGCGGGTTCATTGATGGATGCTTTCCTGCTGCTGTGGTCAGTGTCTCTCCTATATGCTTTTCCCCATATATCTCTTCTGCCCAGGATTCTATGCAAGGTCAAGCAGGACAAGGCCTATGTTATATTGATTGCCTTGACATCGCCCAGTCAATGCTAGTCAGGGCCGGGTCCAGGCACCAGCTTCTCAAGCAGGTGCTTGGGGCGGCCGGTCTGGAGAGGGGCGGCAGGTCCAGGTATTCAGCGGCAATTCGGCGGATGGTCCCTCACTCCGGCTCGGAGTGAAGGACCTCCCGCCGAATTGCCGCTGCAGATCGCGATCGCGGCTTTTTTTTTTTTTTTTTTTTTTTTTGGTTTTGGCTGCTTGGGGCGGCCAAAACCCTGGAGCCAGCCCTGATGCTAGTTTTCAGAGCTCTTAGACCTATCAATCAGTCCCCCCTCAGTCACACTCGCTTCACGCCATCTCCCCCCACCTCCTGTAATCTTCAGGCCTTTTACCTGAAGTCTTCATGGTTAACACTGGTGAAGGAGTCCTGCTCTAGAGAAGTTCAGAATGTGCTGCTGAATAGTAGAAAACCATCAGCTAGAACTACTTATCTGGCTAAATGAAAGAGATTTTCTGTGTGGTCCTAACCTAAAGAGGTTTCCTCAGTCCTTACTTCTATTCAGTTGTGTGCTGAATAATCTTCTGTCCCTGAAATCAAGGATTGGCAATTTAGCTCAATCAGAGTACGCTTGGTAGCTATATCGGCATTCCATCTACTTGTTAACTGCTCCTACCCAATGTCTGTAAGATTTTTAAAGGGATTGGACAGGCTATTTCTGCACATACAGAACCCTATTTCCCTCCTCTCCCTCCCACCCCCCCGAAGCCTGAATCTGATCCTAACAAAGCTGATTCCCACTCCCCCCGAGCCTCTAGCGACCTACTGTCTGTTGCACCTTTCAATGAAGGTAGCATTTTTAGTAGCCATCAGCCAGGAGACGGGGAGTTGAGTGCACTAGTATCAGACCCTCTGTATACAGTTTTGTATACAAAGTCTTCCTTCGTCTTCACCCAAAGTTTCTTATGTAGGTGGATAACACTTCATATTAAACAAGCAATTTTCTTACCAACCTTCTTCCCAAAGCCTCCTGGTAATAATGGTTAGAAGAGATTTTACACTCCGGACGTTAGAAGAGATTTAGAGCAGGGGTCTGCACTGTGGTGCCCACGGGCGCCATGGCGCCCGCATACTGGCCGCTGGACAAGCAGCCACCGAAATGCTGCCAAGAAGCGGCAATGTCAAGAAGCGCTGCCGCCGAAATGCTGCTGATTTTCGGCAGCTACGTCATTGATGACGCTACTCGGCGGCATTTCGGCGGCGACACTTCTTGGCGTTGCCGCTTCTCGGCGGCTAGTTGTCCACCGCCCGCCACAGGGAAAGGTTGGGGACCACTGCTTTAGAGTTTTATCTGGATCTGACTAAATCTTTCAGCTTTTCTACTCAATTGTCCGCAAGTACAATGAACAGAATGAGAGGAAGTCCTGTTCCACTCAAAGGATATCATTTTTGATATCTAGTTGTTTGCCTAGGTTACCAGTTGGCTACCTGATAGAGGGTCATCGTGTCACATATTTGCCTCTCACTTTGTGCTCGCGCTCGCTTACGCTCTCTCTCTCTCTCAACAATCTAGAGACTGTTAAATTTGGACAAATGGTCCTCCAGTCCCTGTTCAAATAAACTTCGAACCCACCTCCAGTTTGGGTTGCTTGTGAGTTACCTAGTTCTTCAAGATATTTTGTACACGTCTATTCCACAACCCCCTCTCGTTTTCTGTCTTTTGGACCCTCCCGACAGGAAGGAACTTAGTCGGATCAGTGGTGGCTCCAATCCTTTATGCCTGCGTGCAGGGTGCGAGGCAGGAGAGGATGCTCATGCCACCACAACAGGTATTGCTGTTTTTGGGAAAAACTCTCCAACTGTGCACTGGAGCGTACACACATAGTCAGTGGGATGGACATGTGCAATACATCTCTAAGACCAAGTTATGGAAAGGTTAGTACCTGTTACTTCTGAAAGTGTTCCTAGTCCTCTTTCACCAAGGCATAAGTGTAGACTATTGGGGATTGATCAGTCGTCATTTTAATCTATGCTGATGTAAATCAGGAATAATTCCTTTGATGTTCGTGGACTTAAACCAATATAAAACTCGTATAAGAATGCAACACTGGCATCTGAATCGCGTGTACAAAGCAGTTGTCCTGGCCAGATTAGTTAAACTAGTTATATTCTGCCTACATAAAATGTTTCCTGTAGCTCTCAGTTAGTTATTTCCCTCTTTAAACTGCAGAGTATTGCTAGTGCAAACTAATTACTACTTTCCATCCCAAAGTTGAATTGCCTATTTATAAACTATAGTGTGAAAGCTATATTAGGATGTTAGTCTAGGGAATTAAAATATAAATCTAATTATTTGATTTCTAAGTCCTGTTGTTTGGAGTCAGAAAACTACATTCTAGTTAGACTGGTCAAGATGAAACTTAACATTTAGCTTGACTTCAACTTTTTTTCAAAACAGAATGCTAAACTTGCTCTAGTCTAGCTATATTAGGCAGTTATTTTAGATCCAGCTTCATTTGGTTGGGTTGCTGTTTATCAGTATGTGGTCTCTAATGCTCACATTCCTTGTCTGCCTTTGTTTCCTTTCCTCTCGCCCAGTTTTTCTGCTTCCATGTGTTTGATGTGTTTTTGGTGGAATATTACAATAGCACTGTATGCTTCAGTTGTGGTGCACCATCATCACAACATATCAGCTTTTCAGCACATTTGTTATTGTTTCCCATACAGTAAAGAAAAACAGAGCAAACAGTTTGCTAGGTTTTCAGTGCTTGCTAGCATTGGTACAGTCAGCATATCATGGAATTAGCCAAAGCAGCACTAATCACTCACTCTTTAGACACGAAAGTGTTTTGAGAAATATTGGTAATTTTAAAGCATCATTGTGTAGCTCTGGTGTTTGTACTTAATGTATCATATATAGATAGGAGTCAAATCCATGGCTATCAAAGAAGCGGGGCGGGGGGAGACCCAAGGAGTATTTCCTGGAAAACTTCATAAAGAGAAGCAATTTCCTGCATCTTGGAGGAGTGGAAAACGTATCAAGGCAGTTTTAGGAAAAAGTAATCCTAGCTGATATTTACCCAATACAGAATTATAAATAACTTGCCAGAGGGAGAAATTAGATGCTGATAAAACATGTGAGCATGCACCAAACCAAACAAAAGGATAGGGTCAAAGCAGCTTTCTATTTCATGGTAGTTAGGTACTTTGTAACATAAATAGGAGAGGTTTACTCCCAGATAGGAACAACTTGCTCAGTTAAAGCCAAAAAAGCAACAGAGGGTCCTGTGGCACCTTTGAGAGTTAAAGCCAAAGCCATTCTGTCAGAACCATGGGGGATTCATGGTCCAAGAAATGAACTCTGTACAGAAACTTGCAACATTTTTATGTGACTAAGTGTTCATCAAGCATAAGTTTAAACCTCTTTTTTGGGGGAGGGCATTGAGGTTTTTATTAAATTTGTTATACAAACATTTGAGCTTGTCAAAATCATGTCTGGGCACATTTTACAGACATTAACTATGTAAATAAAAATGGGGTATGTGGTCCTCTCCCCCTTTGTCTGTTTTTAGAACCTCTAAATTTTCAAGGGTCCAGTTCTGTTTCTTTCATAAGAAATGCCTGCCCAATGATAGGTTTTACACCATATCCTGAAGTTTCAAGGGATTCTCCAGTACACTGTGCCCAGGGTGCTTCAGGTAGGGTGCAAAGACATAGATGATTTTTTTTTTTTTTTTAAAGAGCTTCCATCCGTGGAACCACTTCAACCTTCAGAATAATATGTACGCTATATCTTTTGAGCAGACATTTCATAGTACAAGTTTATTGAATCTCTTGAGGTATTAAACTCTCTAGTTTAGAAATAATATACATTGCCAACTTGAAAATGTGTTTTGGGGGACAGGAACAGATGGTCCTTAACAGATGGAGATCAGGTGTTCTCCAGTTCAGGACCCAGCTGCAGTATCTGAAACTTCCTCCTAGAGAAAAAGAAGCTTTAACTACATTATAAAGAAGATTGTTCCCTAGAGAGCTGTTCTTGAAACTATCTTGTGCAACTGAAATGGATGTGCTCTTATGCTACACTCATCTAAAAGTGCTCCCACACATTTAGCAGCACTCCATTTATTTAATGGAAAATTCATAGTGTATCTCAAAGCTGAAATTATTTCTCTACAAAACCACTGGAAGACTATTGGCCTATGTCAACCATGTACTTGAACAATCTGGCATATTTACTTGGGGGGGAGAGGGGGAGGAATACTGTCAAAAGGTAGATTATACAAACATACTCTTTGCCAGAAGCTGGGATTGGACGACAGGGCTTGGATCACATGATGACTACCTGTTCTGTTCATTCCCTCTCAGGCACCTGGCATTAGCTACTGTTGGAAGACAGGATACTGGGCAAGATGGACCTTTGGTCTAACCCAGTATGGCCATTCCTATGTTCTAATTATGTGTAGCCAGATAGGGTTTTTGTTTTCTGTATCCCTCCTCACTGCGCGCCCCCCCCCCCCCAAAAAAAAATCCACCCATAACTACTGCTTTGATCACCCTATTAAAAAGAATTGTTTCCCAAAACATTCATTAGAATCTCATACTGGATGATCTTTATGGCTCTAATAGATGCTCCTTCTTTTGTTTCATTGCACTGCCAAATAAGTGGAAATAGTACCATTATTAAGAAATTCAAACTATAGAAGCAATCAATGTGAAGATAAAGCTGTACAAAGCTTACTCCTTTTAAAAATAGCTACTAAGCTTTTTTCCTCTTTAATTAGAATATAATTTTGAATTAAATTTTTTTAATTAGGACCCAAACTTTGCTTTCTGTAGCACTAGGTTCACTGAGTCTATCTGTATTTGCTGGAAATCCTGGTGCTTGGTTGTATTTCAATACTTAAATGAAGAGAGCACATAGTGAGCAAATGTACTTTCTATGTTTGTTTCATAATTCTGCATAGAGAGAATGAGATGTAGATAAAGATACTCTTACTATGATAAAGTGTAATTTCACATTAAAAAAAGTAATTGATATTGTACAAGTTGAACACCGTCATTTATTCAGTGTTTCTGTCCACACCAATGTATCACCACTATTTTTCTTGGTATTTTTATGTCCATATGTATGAGTCCCCCTGTGTTCCTCCTGGTGCTGGATGCTCTCTGCAAACAATCTCATTTTGTAATTTTGGTTTCTTTAACCACTTCTACCTTCTAAAAAGACGTATTTTCTTGGCTACCTTACTTACAAATTCTTACCCATTGTCTAACACTGTAGAGTCTTCCTTCTTGCCCCCCTTTCTCTTCATACTGGAAAAATAAGCACTAGCTCTCTCCTGCCTGCAGGGAAATGGAATGCAGGCATCCTTTCTACAGAGCAACAACTGCTACCTCTGACTGCTGCTGTCCCCAGACTCTCTGGCTTGGAGGCATACCCTCTATATGCGTGCATTCCGCAATGTGTTTTGATTTCCAGCCTGTGTATACTTCCACACAAGCAGCAACAGCAGCAATGTTTGTAAAAGAAATACTAATTAGGAACCTTTTATATTGTTGTGCTTTCTCTTTTTGCAAAATGAAAAGCCATATTCAGTTTAATTCAGGGTTTGCTGCTAACTGTGTTTTTAAGAGTAGTTGCTCACCCAACATCTGGGAAAGAGTTTACTTCTTATTCTTTTCTAATTCAGGACACATGCCAAGGGAGCTGTCACCTCCAAGGAACTGACAGTATTAGGCCAATCTTGGTGGAGTTTCATGGATTTCACCCTTCACTTAGTTTTTGGTTTCATTTCTCTACGTGTGCTCCCTGAGGCCTTCCGTATTGTCAGTCTCATATATTGCACTTCTAACATGATTGGAAGAGTAAGATATGGTCAGCTTCTCCTGTCCTCCACAAATCCCCTCTGATTTCAGAGGAAAGAGACAAAGCTGTTATATTGGGGGTTTTGCTCTCTGTTGCACCCCATGCATGCATGTATTTAAGGTACAGGAGAGTATTCGAGGGTGAGAGTAAAATGAGTAATTACCAACAACAGAATTTCTAAAATGGCAGGGGTTTTGTCACACAAAGCTCTTTTTAAAATATTTTTTTAAAGGAAATGCTTATGGATTTCCATGGAACATATGTGAGAATATACCTAGGATGAATTTGCTGCACAGAGTGATTAATTTCTTTTTGTACAAAATGTGTTTAATAGCTTTACAAAAACACATCGTAATAAGAGTTTACATAATCATGTGATGAAGACCCACAACAGTGCTTCTTGGTGATTTCTCCAAAATATTAGTTAGAACCACGAAAAAATACATAAATGGAGCAATGTTTAAGCAGAATCGTACATTGAAATCTGAAGATGTACGGTATGTAAATAAATGTCATTTAGATTTAAGGTAATGCAGAATGACATGTTTGCATGAAAACTAGGTTTTGAGTACATAAATGGATTAGCTCTGTAATGTGTTAATTAAAATGTCTTGCTTTTTGCAGTTAGGCTGGGACATGCATTTACAGTTGGGATTTTCATATCTGCAACATCTTCATCCTATAACACAATTAAATTAGAACTGTTTAAAACTTGAGCAGAATCAAATTAATTTTTGCTTAAAAATATCAACTATAATTGCCACGGCAATTTTATATAATTGCAATTATAATGAATTAAGAGCTACCTTGGGGGATAGAAGCAGAAATTAATGAAAACGGAACAAAGTCAGAGATCAACATAGATATTTAAATAAGAATGTCAATTACTTTAGCCATACCTGTTACAAAAAATATAAAAATGTGGGACAGGAGCAGACAACACTGACTACTATAAACCCATGTCAGCCTATAATGTCAACTTATTTTTGCACTTGTACAGTATGCAGAATATTCTATATACTTCTTATTACCACAAGGATGGTAGTAAAAGCCTTTATAAAGCTACTTCACAAGGTAACTGATATTTAAGAAGCAGGTCTCTTCAAAGGGTTTTAATACTTCCCGGTACTAGTCCTTTGAGTCCTTTAATATTTCATATTTGACTAAATTATGTTTTGAATTCTCCTTTACAAAGTACTATATGGTATCTAGAAAACATATAGATGTTTTTAAATTACTATTTAATTGGGGGGGGGGGTAGAGGAGGTTAAATGCAACAAAATAACTGTCCAAATAGAGCCAAATGGATTTTAAACACAGTTGCTCAAAAAAACACACACAAAGCCAACTTCCTTCTGGTTGAGACTCTAAGCCAAGTTTCAGCCTGGAGCAGATTTTCATGTTGAGTTCTTGGAAACTGTCATTCTTTGCAGTTCTTACTGTACACTGTTAGCATCTCTATTGTAATTAAGCTATTATTTGTATAAGTAAATATTCCTTACTGGTAGCAAAATAAAGATGAACAATACTTTGTGAAATTAATTACTTAGTAAAAGCAATAATGACCTGATTTTTTTGACAGTGAGTTTTTTAAATCACACTCACTTTTATATTTTAAAACAAACAAACAGAAACCCTCTTTAGATTCAAGCTGTGGCTTTATTAATACATTACTGTTTTTCTGCTCTTTTCTTGGTTTGGATTAGAATTACTCTTTCATTTCCACCCCATTGAAATAAAATAATCTAGGTTTGTGTTACTTTGCCTGGAGCAAGGGAGAGAACAAAAATGAGCAGAAATCTTAAAATTCATTACATTCAAGCTTTATTTGTTTTAATGATACAGATAATTTCTCCCTCCCCACTGCTGTTAGCTAATTATCACCCCCATAACCAGAAGATTAAGCTGAAATAAGAGTTTGCTTGCTGAGATGAGGGCAACTCTCTGCTTGCTAATGTGAAATGATACATTTCTTAGTCAGGTTTCAGAGTAGCAGCCGTGTTAGTCTGTATCCGCAAAAAGAACAGGAGTACTTGTGGCACCTTAGACACTAACAAATTTATTAGAGCATAAGCTTTCGTGGGCTACTGCCCATTTCTTCGGATGCATATAGAGTGGAACATATATTGAGGAGATATATATACACACATACAGAGAGCATGAACAGGTGGGAGTTGTCTTACCAACTCTGAGATGCCAATTAAGTAAGAGAAAACCAATTTTTTTTTGAAGTGATAATCAAGCTAGCCCACTACAGACAGTTTGATAAGAAGTGTGAGAATACTTACAAGGGGAGATAGAATCAATGTTTGTAATGGCTCAGCCATTCCCAGTCCTTATTCAATCCTGAGTTGATTGTATCTAGTTTGCATATCAATTCCAGCTCAGCAGTCTCTCGTTGGAGTCTGTTTTTGAAGTTTTTCTGTTGTAAGATAGCCACCCGCAGGTCTGTCATTGAATGGCCAGACAAGTGTTCTCCTACTGGTTTTTGAGTATTATGATTCCTGATGTCAGATTTGTGTCCATTAATTCTTTTGCATAGAGACTGTCCGGTTTGGCCAATGTACATGGCAGAGGGGCATTGCTGGCACATGATGGCATATATCACATTAGTAGATGTGCAGGTGAACGAGCCCCTGATGGTATGGCTGATGTGATTAGGTCCTATGATGATGTCACTTGACTAGATATGTGGACAGAGTTGGCATCGGGCTTTGTTACAAGGATAGGTTCCTGGGTCAGTGGTTTTGTTCAGTGAGGTGTGGTTGCTGGTGAGTATTTGCTTTAGGTTGGGGGGTTGTCTGTAAGCGAGGACAGGTCTGTCTCCCAAGATCTGTGAGAGTAAAGGATCATCTTTCAGGATAGGTTGTAGATCTCTGATGATGCGCTGGAGAGGGGTGTGGCTGGCTGGTATCCTGTTTTCTGACAGCATTATTTAGTTGATAAAGAGCTGCATAATCACAATGAAAACTTGAAATTTGGGCTTAGTTATCATGTATCATTTTGTTGTTGGAATTGTGGCTAAAAGTCAGCAGTGGCATTTTATACTAGTTGATGAATGTTTGTTAGCGCCATTCCTTTCAGAGTTAGTTAAAAATAAATAAATTAAATACCGGTGCATTACTGTTGATCTATAACCCTTTTATAGTCATAAAAGCTTTTTACTTTCCCAGCTTGATCCAGTGCTCATCAGTGAATGGTTGGTGGAATCTGTTTGCTCTAGCGTGAGAAAAGCCTGGGGATGTGGGTTGGGGAAAGCATGGAACCAACATACAAGAATAAAGCTGCAGCCAGCTATTGTAGTTCGTAGGAATGATTCTATATTGCATTACTCTGTGGATGTGTTGATAATTTAATTTGGATTTTGTAATTATAGTGTACAATATATGGTAAAAAGCAACAGAGAGTCCTATGGCACCTTTAAGCCTAACAGATGTATTGGAGCATAAGCTACCAAGCTATATGGTAGTCACTTCTGTAAATTAGCCTCTAGTTTCTCCTTCATGTGCATACCAAATTGCTAAAAATGATGAAATGGGACAGCATGTGACAATAATTTTAAAAGTACATGTTTTGCTATATGAGTTGGTAACAATAGTATTAACTCACAACATTAATGCTATTTCTAGGTAACTAGTTAATTTAAAATGCAAAAACTAATTCATTTGAAAACGTGAATTCATATTTTTATAAACTTGGGAAAGAATTCAGTTCAGGAGAAAATTTGTAAATGGTCTTTTATTATGCAGTTGTGTGGTGTTTTATGTAAACATTGGTGCTATACTGAGAATTGTACATAGAACTGAATTTAATATAGAGATAGGCTGTTTTATTTCAGATCAAACTTTTTTTTTTTTTTTTTTTTTTTAAACACACATTAAATTTAAAAGCAATTAAATTTAAATAGATCTGCTATAGAGTTTCCATTCTGTCTCAACTGAATGCTGAAGGACCCAGGGATAATTTGTAGTAAGTGCCATGCAAAAACAATGCAATTATGATTGGTCAAGCTTGCAAAGCTTTACAGTCAACTCAAGGGCATTTCTCTCTGTATGTAACACAGTAACTTTTGAATGTCTCATCTGATCAATTCTAAAACTTCAGAGAATGTTCTGAGCATCAGTGGACAAAACCCGATTGATTTCGGGAGACGGGAATCAGGAAGCTGAGAAGGAGGAAATGGGGGGACACATGATGTCCCTGGCATCTGATTAGCACAGCCACAGCTTCAAGTACCTCTGCAAATGTCTATAGATCAAACTGGTTGATGGCAACTGTTAACTCCTTTCAGCATAGCAATAACAATACTTCTATTTCAGCTCTGCTAGTCCTTCTAATAGTTTAACAGGTTAATACCCTGACTAACTTATCTCCGGTTCAGAAGAATTATGGTGGTGTTGATGAGCGAACGGGGGCATACACATAGCCACTGACATGGGTGGAATTGTGGGATCCTTGTATTGGGAAAGGGGGTAATGAGCCCCTGCCATTGAAGGGAAGGTGAGGAAGAGGGGATTGGGAGCAGGCACATAGTCCCTGGCGTGGGGGAGAGGGGTATCCTGGGTGGGAGAATGGGACATACAGAACCTGTAGTCTGTAGGAAGATTGGGAGATGCTAGTGTGGAGGAAGGGGTAGAAAGTTCCTACACAAAGAGCCACTGGCATAGGGGGTAGGGAGAATGGCTAACACAGAAGCTATGGTTGGGGGAAGATGGGGGGAGCGACTCTAGGTATGGGGTAATATGAGGGATGGGGACACAGAACCCCTGGCATGGGACAGTGGGAGACCCTGGTATAGGTGAATGGGTGGGGACGGGGCACATAGAACCCATGGCAGTAGGGAAGATGGCCACACAGAGCCCCTCGTATTGGGTGAAGTTGGAATGGGGGTGCACACTGAGCCATGAAAGTAAGAGGAATGGGGGACCCTGATATGGTAGGAGAGCAGAGACTGGGTATACACAGCACTTCTGGCAGTGGGGAGACTGGGGGCACACAGCCCTCCTGGTGGAGGGGAGTTGAAGGGAGTCCTTGAATAGAGGGGGATGGGAGGGTAGTGGGGGAATGGAGGGATGCAAGGAGGGAGACCCTGGTGTGTGAAATAAGGTCGGTCTACAGAAGCAACACATTTTCAGAGTGGAAGCCGTGTTAGTTTGTATTGGCAAAAAGAACGAGGAGTACTTGTGGCACCTTAGATACTAACAAATTTAGTTGAACATAAGCCCACTTCATCAGATGCATGCAGTGGAAAAAAACAGTAGGAAGATATATATATTAGTCACATTAAAGTTGGTATGACAACTCTCATTTTTTTCATGTCCTCTGTATGTGTGGGCTGTTATCAGCAGGAGAAAAAACTTTTGTAGTGATGATCAGGATGGCCCATTTCAAACAGTTGACAAGAAGGTGTGAGTAACAGTAGGGGGGGAAATAGCATGGGGAAAGAGTTTTTAGTTTGTGTAATGACTCATCCACTCAAAGTCTTTATTCAAGCATAATTTATGAGAGCCCTTAGTTAAGGCATTTTGAAGTTTGTGGTCCCAAACTAGATAACATCTAATCTTTCTTTAAAATTAGTTTTAACACTTAAAAAAACAAAACAAAACAAAAAACAAAACCCTTCTCTTTCATTGTGTCACTGCATAGCAGAGTTAAGGTAATCTTAACTTGTGCACTTCCATACCCTAACATGATTTCTGTTAACCTTAACCTTAATTTAAAATTTCCTGATTTATCAGTGATTGGTTTTAAGCTAATTACAACATTTTGCGGTGTTTTTTTTCCCTTTAAGTTGCTTATATGTATGCTCAACTTTAACTTGATCTTAGTGTAGAATAGATTTTTGTTTTGTTTTGGAATGTCCTTGTTTTTCAAAATTATTAAAGTTACACTAAATAAAATATCTAGAGTGCTATGATATTTTTAATGATTTAAAAAATTTAGTAGTAGTGTCAGATATGGCAATTTCCTGCAATATCCTTGGAAGGCCTTATTTTATTAAGTTTATGTAGTATTTTGGGCTTGGATTGTATGTAATCTCTCTAGGGGGGAGATGTGAGACCTGAGAGTTCAGAAGACTATACTGAAAATATGCTGAAGAGGTATGAACTTTTGACAATAAATATGAAGCGGATTTCCTGGGAAATTCCTAGAGAAAGGTTAATGAAAATTCCCCAACTCCTATTATGCAAAAACCCAGCCTTTTGAAGCTATGTCCTGAGTAGAGGGTCACTATCTGCCGATTACCTGTTACAGAAGGCCAAGATCAGAGGCCCAAGCTGTATAAAGAAAATGGCTGATCTGCCCATAGTTCTGGTTCTGGATGTGGCATGGATGATCTTGTAAACATGGAAAGAACCATGGAGGACTAAAATCTATCAGAGCCCAAGGTTGGGGTAACCTCTGGTAAGCTTTCTAGCATGCGTGTAGGTTCTTTTTAATATGTTTTCTCTGTAATGCTTTTACCATAAGAATAAATGTGTTTGCTTAGAAGGAGCTGTGCAGTAACTTGTAGCTGCGGGCAATACACTGGGCATGGCCCTTTGAGAGAAAGCAAAATGAAGGTGCTGGCCAGTTAGTCTGGTTTGCTGGGGGATATTGCAGTGTAAGGCAGGGAGCAGTGCAGCTTTAAAACCCCTGATCAGAAGGGAATGAGATGTGGGCCTCTGTCCGGAAGAGGTAACAACTGGGAGCTAGAAACCTCTAAATGGGTGCTCTTGAGGGACCACAGAGAAGGAAATACAAGTGCAGTTACTCTGAAACGGACAGTAGCAACTTAAATCCTTTCTAGAAATTAATATTTAAAGGCACTTCCCTCCAGCAGTCTTCTTCTCTCTTCCCCCCTCTCCCTCCCCCCTAAGATTTAGTCAGGGGTATTTATAGTTTGTGGACAGGTCATTGGCCGTGAATTTTTGTTTACTGCCTGTGACGTGTCCATGAGTCTTACTAAAAATACCCGTGACTAAATCGTAGCCTTAATTATAACCAATAGAATTGTTGCATGCAAATTAACTCCAGAAGAAGAGTAGTGATTAGCTGAGTTAATTGTCTCAGTGGCCTGCATTTGAGGATTACCGTCACCTGATTGTAGCCTATATAATCATAACTAGAAACATTTGTTAATAACTAAGCTTAATTACAACCTTATTTCTTGAAATATAGCATATGTATAAGGCTTCAGTTAATTTTAACTGTATTAAAATTTTTGAAGTCTGTGTTCAGATATTAAGATCATTTGGGATGAAGACTGAAACAGATGTTAAACTACTTAAATTCACTTTAATCTCATAAACGAATTAATGGATTTACTTGTAAATTCTCACAAGTGTATTATATAGCACTTACTCTGACTACAGGTTTGTACCTTAAGTATGGAGCTGTGACGAGATTCCACAATGCAAATACTATTACACATAAGCTATAGTGAAAGAACAATTTTAAGATTGCAAATCAAGCATTCAGATGTTAGGAAATAAGGCTGTGTGTGCAACCTTAATGCAAATGCTTTAGGATACACTCTTTGATTACATAATCATAGTGTGCTGGATGGAGTTACTCTGGGGATGAATTGGGATTGAGTAATGTAGAAATCCATAATCTTTGTGACCCCTGCTTCATACTGTTGCAGAAGTTGGAAGGTCGGTAGTGACCAAGGCAGGGGATCGTAGGAGGAGATAGGACAGTCTTATGGTTAAGGCAGTTGACTGTTGCCCTGGAAAATCGGATTCTATCCCTGCCTCTGCAATAGAGCTCCTAAATGATGCTGGGCAAATCACTTAAACCAAGCTTTTCAAAGGTGGTCACCAATCACATGTACCTTATTTTCTGGGTGCCTGATGAGACCCTACGATCTGATTTGCAGAAATGCTGAGCACTCGCAGCTGCAACTGAAGAGAATGGGAGCTGTGCTATACTATATAATGCAAAGTACTTGAAAAATAAGGTCCTAGGTATCTCAAATTGGGCAGCCGGAATTAGTGGCCACTTTGAATCTTAATTCTGTATGTATTAGCTGCCTCGCTGTAAAAAGGGGATATCATAAACATATAGCTAAGGGTAGTATAAAATCCCGCCTTTACCTGTAAACAGTTAAGAAGCTCAGATAACCTAGTTGGCACCTGACCAAAAGGACCAATAAGGGAAGAAGATGCTTTCAAATCTATGGGGGAAGGTTGTTTGTTTTGTCTTTGGGTGTTCTCTCCGGGTCAGCGAGGAACCAGGGCAGGGAAAATACATCTCATAGACTTTAGAGTCAGAAGGGACCATTATGATCATCTAGTCTGACCTCCCGCATGATGCGGGCCACAAAAGCTGACCCACCCACTCCTGGAAGAATTCTCTCCCTTGACTCAGCTGTTGAAGTCCCCAAATCATGATTTAAAGACTTCAAATCGCTGAGAATCCTCCAGCAAGCGACCCCTGCCCCATGCTGCGGAGGAAGGCGAAAAACCTCCAGGACCTCTGCCAATCTACCCTGGAGGAAAATTCCTTCCCGAC
Organism: Chrysemys picta bellii; assembly: GCF_011386835.1. Taxonomy (NCBI): domain Eukaryota; kingdom Metazoa; phylum Chordata; order Testudines; family Emydidae; genus Chrysemys; species Chrysemys picta. Next base: position 100,262,577 of record NC_088793.1, on the reverse strand, counting down.
CCCAAATATGGCAATCAGCTGAACCCCGAGCATATGGGCAAGATTCTCTAGCCAGACCCTCTGGAAAAAGTTCTCTGTAGTAACTTTTAATATCCCATCATTGACCATTGTTGCTAATTACCAGCGATGGCACGTTATTGACCTATTGACTAAAATCACTTTATCCCATCAAACCATCCCCTCCATAAACTTAATCAAGCTTAATCTTAAAGCCAGAGAGGTCTTTCGCCCCCACTATTTCCCTTGGAAGGCTGTTCCAAAACTTCACCCCTCTGATGGTTAGAAACCTTTGTCTAATTTCAAGCCTAAACTTCCCGACAGCCAGTTTATATCCATTCGTTCTCGTGTCCAAATTAGTACTGAGCTGAAATAATTCCTCTCCCTCCCTGGTATTTATCCCTCTGATATAGTTAAAGAGAGCAATCCTATCCCCCCTCAGCCTTTTTTTGGTTAAGGTAAACAAATCGAGCTCCTCGAGTCTCCTTTCATACGACAGATTTTTCCATTCCTCGGATCATCCTAGTGGCCCTTCTCTGTACCCGTTCCAGTTTGATTTCATCCTTTTTAAACATGGGAGACCAGAACTGCACACAGTACTCCAAATGAGGTCTCACCAGTGCCTTGTATAACGGAACCAGCACCTCCTTATCCCTACTAGAAATACCTCACCTAATGCATCCCAAGACTGCATTAGCTTTTTTCACGGCCACGTCACATTGCCGACTCATAGTCATCCTGCGATCAACCAGGACTCCGAGGTCCTTCTCTTCCGTTACTTCCCTAGCTTGTAACTAAAATTCTTGTTATTTATCCCTAAATGCATAATCTTACACTTCTCACTATTAAATTTCATCCTATTACTATTACTTCAGTTTACAAGGTCATCCAAATCTCCCTGCAGGATATCCCAATCCTTCTTCGAACTGGCAATACCTCCCAACTTTGTGTCATCCGCAAACTTTATCAGCCCACTCCTACATTTGATTCCGAGGTCGGTAATGAATAGATTAAATAAAATCGGACCCAAAACCGAACCTTGAGGAACTCCACTGGTAACCTCCCTCCAACCTGACAGTTCACCTTTCAGTACGACCCGCTGCAGTCTCCCCTTTAACCAGTTCTTTATCCACCTCTGGATTTTCATATCGATCCCCATCTTTTCCAATTTAACCAATAATTCCTCATGCAGTACCGTATCAAACGCTTTACTGAAATCGAGGTATATTAGATCCACCGCATTTCCTTTATCTAAATAATCTGTTTCCTTCTCAAAGAAGGAGATCAGGTTGGTTTGGCATGATCTACCTTTCGTAAAACCATGTTGTAATTTGTCCCAATTGGCGTTGTCCTCAAGGTCCTTAACTACTTTCTCCTTCAATTTTTTCCCCAAGATCTTGCATATTACAGATGTTAAACTAACAGGCCTGTAGTTACCTGGGTCACTTTTTTTCCCCTTCTTGAAAATAGGAACCACATTAGCTATTCTCCAGTCAAACGGTACCACCCCCGAGTTTACAGATTCATTAAAAATTATCGCTAACGGGCTTGCAATTTCTCACGCCAGTTCCTTTAATATTCTCGGATGAAGATCATCCGGTCCGCCCGATTTAGTCCCATTAAGCTGTTTGAGTTTGGCTTGTACCTCGGATACAGTAATGTCAATCCCCACTCCTTTATTCCCATCCATCTCGCTTCTACTATTCCTCAGCCTTTCATTAGCCTCATTAAATACCGATGCAAAATATTCATTTAGATATTGTGCCATGCCTAGATTATCCTTAATCTCCACTCCATCTACAGTCTTAAGCGGTCCCACTTCTTTCTTTGTTTTCTTCCTATTTATATGGCTATAAAAGCTCTTGCTATTGGTTTTAATTCCCCTAAGCCATCTCTGAACTAAGCCTCTAATATTACAGAAATAGTAAGTAATAGCAAGGAAATGCGTTAGATTATCTTTTTTTGTTTTAGCTTGTGAATTTTCCCTGTGCTAAGAGAGAGGTTTATCCCTGTTTTTGTAACCTTTTCCCTAGAGGGGAAATCCTCTGTGTTTGTTTGAATCTGATTACCCTGTAAATTACCTTCCATCCTCGTTTTAGAGAGGTGCTTCTTTTACTTTTTTCTTTATTATAAAGTTCTGTTTTTAAAGAATCTGATCGAGTTTTTAGGACACTAAAAACCCAAGGGTCTGGTCTGTGCTCACCTTGGTTACTCTCAAGCCTCCCCAGGAAAGGGGGTGAAGGGACTTGGGGGGATATTTTGGGGAAACAAGAACTCCAATCTGCTCCCAGATTGGCTGGGAGTCTACTGGAATCAGCATCGATCTCCCGAGGGCTATTGAAAGCAATCCGGGAGATTTTAATAGGCCACTAAAAGTCTGGTCGGCAGTGCAGCAGGACTAAGGCAAGCTCCCCGTGGCTCCCAGAAGTTGCTGGCATGTCCGGCTCCTAGGTGCAGGGGCAGCCAGGGGGTCTGTGCCCCTGCCCTGAGCGCCAGCTCCGATTGGCCAGGAACCACAGCCATTGCGAGTTGCGGAGGTGGTGTCTGCAGGCGGGGGCAGCATGCAGGGCTGCCGGGCCACCCCTGAACCGGACATGCCGGTCGCTTCCGAGAGTCACTCAAGGTAAGCATCGCCCAGACGGAGCCCTCACTCCCTGCCGCACCCCCAAACCCCTACCCCAGCCCTGAACCCCTCCTGCATCCAAACTCCCTCTGAGCCCACACCCTCTCCTGCACCCCAACCCCTTGCCCCAGCCCGGAGCCTCCTCCCACACTGTGAACCCCTCGGCCCAACCCCCAGCCCAGATCCCACACCCCCTCCCACACCCTAGCCCCCTTCCCCAGCCTGGTGAAAGTGAGTGAAGGTGGGGGAGAGCAAGCGGGGATGGAGTGGGAAGGCATGGAACAAGGGAGTTTGGGTTTGTGTGATTGAAGGTTGGCAACCCTAGGCCTCAGCACTGTGGGGGACACGTTCTGAAGTGGGAATGGAAATGAGGGTATGGAGGTGGGGAAGTTTGGGAGGTTTTGCTGAATCTGTCCTATGTCCTCCCGTCACTGCACGGCTCTGATCCACTCCTTTTCTCCCCACGCTCTCCTGCACTGCTCTGACATCCTCTTTCCCCCCTAGAAGCAGCTGCGTTGGGGACAGGGGAAAAGGGTGAGCCAGGAGCCCTTCCCCTGTGCTGGAATGAGTAAGGGGATGCTAGGGAGTTCAGTATTCCCTCCCCTGATTGGGGAGCAGTGGATATAAGGGGAGCGCCTGAGTCTATCTCTCTCAGCCTGCTGGAGCAGCCATGGGGAGGCATTATGGGGGGATTTGTTGCTGTACTTTCCTTCAGGTATGTCACTGGAAGAAAAGGTACCCAACTTTCCCTGTTTATGGTCAGCACCTCTGAGTACCCAGAGAGCAAAGGTCACTTTTGAGGATGATCCCCGATTTGTTGAGGAATCATAGAAAAACTACTTTTTTGGAAACCCAGTTTTTCATCAAAAATCTAGTTACTGAACTGGGTTTTCAAAAACTGTGTGGATGATCCTTTACTCTAATAAGAGCACTCATCTAGGAGTGTGCTGGTCCTGCGATCACTGTGCCAGAGCTCAGGCCAAAAAGGGCAGATCCTGCACCTTTCTAACCTTCACTTCCCTTGCATAGCTCCAGCAGCCTCCCGATTTCCCCTCATTGCTCCATCTACTCGTATTCCTATGTCTCCACCAAAAAAGTTGTTATAATCTGAAAATGTTATGAGCAGCTCACATTAGGAGGACTCTGCATCAAAATTTCCTTGATCAAGTGAGCCAGCGACTTGCTTTCCTTTTGATTATACTCATTCCTATTGCTTAGGAAATAGTTGAGGTGATTACATTACCCTAATTGCTTACTCTTTCATCTTCCTTCAATTTAATTTCATGCTAATTTACTTGACAGCACTTCTTAAGTAAAATCAGTCTGCATGTGGATTTTAGAACACTTTGATAAGCCATAAATGGTGATCTCAGGGAAAACCTCTAAAGGGATGGGAATGCACAACAAAAGGCAAGGAACATGTACAACACACATTCCCTGAACACTGCCAAGTATAGGGCTCGAACTCACAGTGCATGGGGGAGGGGGCTCAGTTTCAATAACCACAGTATGTCACCTGGAGCCACCCCCCGCCCTCTCTGCTACTTTCTTTATTGTTCACTTTGGACACCCTCACCTTCCTCTCACTCAGCCCCATAACCTGGGGGATCATCTGAGTCAGACCTCTTTAAGTCCTTTGATCTAGGCTATATCTAAGTTTTGCACTGTATAAGTAGGGGCATTGCCAGCAGATCGAGGAACGTGATCGTTCCCCTTTATTCGACATTGGTGAGGCCTTATCTGGACTACTGTGTCCAGTTTTGGGGCCCCACACTACAAGAAGGATATGGAAAAATTGGAGAGTCCAGCGGAGGGCAACAAAAATGATTAGGGGTCTGGAGCACATGATTTATGAGGAGAGGCTGAGGGAACTGGGATTGTTTAGTCTCCAGAAGAGAAGAACGAGAGGGGATTTGATAGCTGCTTTCAACTACCTGAAGGGGGATTCTGAAGAGGATGGAGCTCGGCTGTTCTCAGTGGTGGCAGATAACAGAACAAGGAGCAATGGTCTCAAGTTGCAGTGGGGGAGGTCTAGGTTGGATATTAGGAAACACTATTTCACTAGGAGAGTGGTGAAGCACTGGAATGTGTTACCTAGGGAGGTGGTGGAATCTCCTTCCTTGGAGGTTTTTAAGGCCTGGCTTGACAAAGCCCTGGCTGGGATGATTTAGTTGGGAATTGGTCCTGCTTTGAGCAGGGGGTTGGACTAGATGACCTCTTGAGGTCCCTTCCAACCCTGATATTCTATGATCCATCCACACAGCTTAAACAGTCATCTAGGCTCTCGTGATCTAGATTACTGCAACTCTTGACAAAGGCAATCTTGCCCCACACGTACCTCTTCAGAATGCTGCTGCAAAGATCATTTTCCTATCTCATTGCTTTGACCACCCCTCTCCCGGTCTCTGTCATGTCAATCATAAGCTACTTGTCTTCACTTCCAATGCCCTTCATGATCTATCTTTACCCTACCACTTCTCAGTCAACTTCCACCTCCAGTTGACCCGTGACCCCAGCCTCCATACTTTTACTTGTTAAATTTTCAAACAAGCACTTTTGGGCTTCCTCCCTTGCTGCCTCTCATGCTTGAGAAGTACTCCCCATAAACCTCTGCAAAGCCAGATCATTGTTCTCCTTCAGATTCCTCCCTAAAACTCTCTCCTTTGCCATGATACCTACAAAAACCTTGACAATTGTTCAGATGCTGGTGTGCTGGGACTGCTGCTTAACATTCTGACCAATATTGTCTCATTGTTTTCTTGTACTCCCGTTGGTCTGTCTGTATCAAGCTGTCGTCTCTTGTTTTATACTTAGATTATAAGGGGAAGGAACTGTCTTTCTGTTTTGTACAGTGCCCAGCCCAGCACAGCGGGGTCCTAGCTACAGTTAGTGGCAAGATTGGATGAAATAGTTAAAGGAGCAACTGTGGGGTTCTTTCAACACTAAATTTGATGTGGCGTCTTGTATGGCTACTTCTTTTGGCCTACTTTTCAGGCAGCTATTTTGCATCAAGATAGTATTGATTGTTTTGTTTTCTAGAACTGCTGTTCGCAGCTTCATCTATCTGGACTAGTTGAAGGAGGAATGCTAAAGCAGCAGATACCTTAAAATATCAGGTTTATCTGAATTTCCCTAGTCTTCTGAAGTATCCTATTCCTTTCTTGGATTTTATTTGTAGGAAGCAATTCGGGAAGTTATTTGGTGCTACTGAGGATGAGGAGTACTTCGTCTAAGAGTTAACTTGCTGGAAGCACTGCTAATATTAGGGATGAGGTCATTTAAATACTTCTGGACAAGCGGTAATAGAATAATGAAATGAGGGACTACAATATACTCAGTCCTGAACTAGTGGACATAATTTGCTGTAGTAGGTATGATTGTTCTTTGGTGTAACAGAAAATATGCTTTTTAAAGTGCTGAAACTCTATATTAGTCAAAACTTCGCCATTATAGTTCCTAAAGAAATGTAGAAGCTATCAGAAATTTTCTTACTATTGAAGAGTGTAAGTGTGAAACATACAGCATTGCTATCTTGTCTCCACCAAAAAATTCAAAGCTGCAGTTTTTCATGAACAATATACTAACTGTGCTTTTATAATTGAGACATTTCCTGCTGAGGTTATTGCTGTTTTGCTTTGAAAGTTGACTCTACACCGCTGGGTGCTAAAAGCTAGGGAAGTAGGGGGAAAAAATCAACAAGTAGTTATATTTTGATACACAATGAGCCTAAAAGCATATTTTAAGATTATATCTTGCTTGTCAATTACTTCTAACATCAGGGGCCTATTTATTTTTTGTTAGTGGATTATATTGGGAAAGACACACATTTCTAACATGATTTTTGGCTAGTAGCTTTATGAAGATACAGCTTTACTATAATTTAGCATAGATGCTTAGAGATATTGGCTTATTTTAAATATTTTAATGACCCAGTAACGACCCGTTGTTAACAGGTAGGCTGTCAAAATAGATCTATACATGGTGTATCCCTAACAGCACTCCAGTGCCAGAGAGCAAGAGACTCCCTGGAATCTTGCAGTGAGTCTCAGCTGGTCTGACCAACTGAGTATACCCCAACTCAACTGTTGTCATAATCTGTGTAGAAAAGGTGTCGTGTAAAGTATCATATGAGAACTGGTAACACACTGGCCATTAATATTATTGTGTTGTGAAAGTATTGGTGATGTATGAAAAATTATAAATATGTGCTGCCAATATGTTCTTAAAATGTGTTTGGCAAGTAGAGCTTAAAGCACCCTGCCCTAGACAAAGGAATGTGGTTCTGCCTGCTTGAATGTGTCTCCAGTGTAAATTGAGCAATGGAGACAATGGAAGTACATTTACGTAAAAAGTAAGCAAAGCCATCAAATTAGCAAGTGGGGGAGATAGTTAAGTAACTATCCTGACAGAGGGTGGAGACTGCAAAAATTAACATGGTGTCAGATCCCTGGTGGACACAGCAAACTGAGCCCCCAGGAGGGCTTCCTGACTTTGAAAACAAGGATATAAATAGAGACATACATTTTGGCATCCTTCACCTGAAGAGACAAAGAAACCAAGCACTTTGAGCTCTGTGTTGGAATCTGGCTAAGAACTGGCCAGTCATGCTGGAAGAACTCTGGTGAGAAAATTACTTTGAACAAAAGGCTCTAGCATAGGTTAAGTTTTAGTCTTAAGTGTATTTTTACTTTTGTTTGTAACCATTTCTAACTCAGTTCCTTCTACTTGGTATCACTTAAATGTTTATTTTCTGTTAACAAACGTAATTTTGTTTTATTATTGAACCATCTCAATATAGTGTTTCAGAATGAAGAGTAAAATCCTCAACCAAACTAAAAGATTGGTGTTGTGTACGGTTTCTTTAAAGGAGCAGCAAAACTGATAAGATTGTGAGTGCTGCAGTGAGAGGGGCTATGCACTGCAGAGGAGATGGTTTTGGGAAGACTTGGGACTGGAGGGGCTGCTGGAGTCACCTTGCAAGGAGTAAGCAGTCTGGTGGAAGCCCGGGGGTGGTCATTGTATTGTGAGCAGGCTTTTGGTGTCAGGACTTTGAGGCAAACCTGCAAGCACAGAAGCACCCAGGGTTACGGGGCAGGAAGTGACACAGCCCCTTACTAATTTGGGTGAATTCCCAAAGTGTCACAGGTGGATTTGTCCTAAAAGTATAATCTCTCTCTATTTCTCAGGCACAACTTTGTCACACACAGTTATGAATGTCTTTACAACCATACTTCTGCTCACAAAAGTGAAGAAACCCAAAAGTTTGGAAGGCTCTGAATTGACTGTTAAACAGCCTTAATTCTGCCCCCTTCCTATTGCTGATTGCCCTAATCCTACATTTTAGGTCATACGCCTATACTATGTGACGCTCAAAAATTTGAGTTCATAATTTACAGTGGACTGATGTAGCTCATATTATTTTCATTCCTCTCTCCCCTCCCACCCTCCTTCCTTCATCCAGATAAAAAGGATAGGTGAAAAAATTGAGCACTGTTGGTCTTCACAAGTGAGTGCTTTTGAGGTATAGAGCAATTAGATAGCACCAGTCTCTGAAAGCAGACAGAGAGAAGCTGATCACTGGAGCCAAGTGACTCAGTTACACCAACCTAACCCCCAGGGTAGACGGCACATAACTTACCACCTCTCACCTAAGTGGATTAACTATGCCGATGGGAGAAGCTCTCCTGTCAGTGTAGTATGTGAGCTGAGGGGTGAAAACATTATCTTTACTGAAGTGCTGCAGCAGTGCAGCTGTACCATTGCAGCGTTTTAAGCATAGACCTGCCCTTAGAAAATCAAGTTTTTTTTTTTTGGATGACAGTATGTTTTAAAAGCAAAACCTGTCGCAAACAGATACACTTGCAAAAAGCTTGCTAACAGATGAATTGTGGTGTAATGGCTGTCATTTCATAGTTCTTAATTTGAATCTTTCCTCCTTCATCAAATGTTGCTTAGTGTATGAACAGGACTCCACCATCCCTGTCTACCCTGTGCCACCACTTTTTTTGCATTTCCTCTGTTAGTCTCATAAGTTTTCCATCTCTAAGTAATGTTTAAAAGAGAGATTATTTCAGTTGGCCCCCTTGTATTTTCCTTGAGTTGCCCAATGGCATGCCTACAACTTCATTCTCAACATATGACCCAGATGTTTCAATCTTCTTTTCTGGATAACTCTGAAGATAGGACTTATTGAACTCTGACAGATCTTGGCATTTGTTATAAATCCATTATGTTTAATACCAAGTATTTCCTTGAGGCATTTGCATTCTAAGGGCACGTCTACACTACAGCTGGGATCGGTGCTCTGAGATCGATCGACCGGCAGTTGATTTAGCGGGTCTAGTAAAGACCTGCCAAATCAACAGCAGCTTGCTCTCCAGTCAACCCCCGTACTCTACCCCTGACGAGAAGAGTAAGGTAAGTTGACGGGAGAGTTTCTGCCATCGACCCACGCCCCTGCGGTGTAGACCCTGTGGTAACTCGACCTAAGGTACGTTGACTCCAGCTACGTTATTCACGTAGCTGGATTTGCATAGCGCAGGTCGACTTACCATGGTAGTCTAAGGTTAAGGCTATGTCTACACTAGAGCAGCATTTCTCAAATGTGGCCACTGTGGCTGCATGTGACCACCAGGGGCTTTTCTTGCGGCCACAGCCTCCTGGGCAGTGATGGAGGAGGAGGGCAAAACAGTGGCCCCTCCCCAAAGGCCGCCAGCAAGGGTTGGGTCCTACCCCCCTCTGGGGGGACACATGCTGGAGTAGCAGGCTGCTAGTGAGGTCCCCACCTTCCCTGGGATGGTGGGCAACAGGCTCCGGCCCTGGGCTCACTCCCATCCATTCTCCCCTGGCCACCACTTCCTCCCCCGGCCCCCCAATCCATTCTCCCCATCACCTCTGGGCCCCACCATCTTCCTACCCATCTCTCCATCCAGGGCTTAATGTGTCCCTGGGCTTGTCAGGACTGAATAAATCTGCTGCTGTGAACAGTGATATTTGTATATTTGTTAATATCACTGTTCACAGCAGCAGACTTACTAGCTAGCAAGTTTTTATAAAAAAAAAAAAAGCAAAATGAACAACAGCAACAACAAAAAAGTCAAGAATGTGTAAAGTACCTTATTTGTGTTTCTATTCTGCTTAGGTCCAGTAAAGAATAGAGACAAGTGTACATTATTTTTATTATTGAGTCTGCAAAAAAATCCCAACATAAATTGCAATGATTTGGACCTGTACATGTTCATATTTTTTTGTCTTTCCTAAACTTAATTAGGAATTTTAGTTAAAATTGCAATAGCGGCCACTAGCAAGAGTTGGTGGCCGCACTCTGAGGCCACCAAAAAATTTGTTGAGAACCCCTGCACTAGAGTTTACAATGGCACATCTGTACCACTGCAAGATCTCTTGTGTATTTGCTCTATGCCGACGGGGGAGAGTTCTCCCGTCGTCATAATTAAACAACCCCTAACGAGCAGCAGTAGCTATGTTGGTGGGAGAAGCTGTCCATCAACATAGCACTTTGCACGCTACCACTTATGCTGGGATAATTTATGTTGCGCGGGGGTGGAATATTCACACTCCTGAAAGACATAAATTATGCTGACATAAGTGGAATGTAGACATAGCCTAAGGCATTTAGATGTCGGTCTATACCTTTGGTGGATTTTCAGATTTCACATCTATAAGTTAAGGTAAAAATAACATTTGAGTTGAGGATTCATAGTTTTGTCATTAAGATGTAGATTTGCAATGACCAAATCTCATACAAGCTAGTGAATGCAGCTGCTCTCTCGTCAGTCCATGCCATTATTTCCTTCTGGATATCTCTGACTTGCATGGTGCCAAGGTCTCTGAATTGACTCACCCCTTATATTATATGCTGGATGGCTACCAACCACAGACAGACCTTGCTTTTTAGCAGTCCAGAACATCTTTGCTTGCAGTAGAAAAGACTCCACTAGAAAAATGTATGCAGCAAATGGGAAGAGGTTCACTTACTCCCTTTTGGAGGCTCCAGTAGTCATCCTAGATTACTCGCTAATCCTGATTTGTTCAAGTCTATCCATCGGTTCCAGAAGAGTACATCTGGCAGCTGTCTCTGCTTCTCCTCCTCCTGTGGAGGGATATATTGCCTTCTCTCACCCAACAGGCTTGATTTCTCAAAGGGATTATTCTTGTTTTCCCACCAGCCAGGAGGACTCAACACAGTTTTAACAGAAGTGATTGGACCTCCTTTTGAACACTTAGCAATCTGATCTTTATACCATCTATCTATGAAGAATGCTTTCTTTTGGTAGCTATAAACTCAGTAGGGGAGATCCAGCCTTTGTGGCAGGACCTCCCTACACAGTATTCCACAAGGACAAGGTGATGATGAAACCTCACCTGAAGTGGTCTTTGAATTGCATCGTAACCAGATGATCCCCGACTGGTTTTCTTTCCCAACCCTCATACTTCTTGAGGAGATGCCAAACATCACACTTCGAATGTTGTCAGAGCTCTTTCCTACTATTTGGATAGAACAAAATATTTGGAAATTCTCCTAGACTGTCTCTAGCATTTGCTAAAAGGATGAAGGATTAACCAATCTCCATCCAAATAATGTCTAAATGGATCCTGGCAGCATCTGAACATGCTCTATAGTAGCCCTCTTGGATACACCTGGACTTGCTAGGGCCCATTCCAGTAGATCACAAACAGCTTCTCTACAGAGAGTCCTGTGGCACCTTTAAGACTAATAGATGTATTGCATGCATCTGATGAAGGGGGCATTCACCCACGAAAGCTTATGCTCCAATACATCTGTTAGTCTTAAAGGTGCCACAGGACTCTCTGTTGCTTTTTACAGATCCAGACTAACGCGGCTACCCCTCTGAAGCTTCTCTACAGATTTTCAAAGATCTGTAAAGCAGTTACCTGCAGTTCAGTGACATCTTCACTCAGCTCTACTCCTTAGTATTAGGCTCCAGATCTGATGCCCACTTTGGTAGAGCTGCCTGCTATCATTACTTCGGTAGACTCTGAGCACCCACCTCTGGGTCATTTAATTACTGTTTGAGTCACCAAAGTGGAATATTAGAAGAAAGAACAGTTACTTACATATGCCATATGTTGTCCATGTGTATTCTGTGGTCCACCCTTTGTCCCCATTACTACAGGGTCCTGGTCATATGGATTCCATTTTGGCAAAGGAACTGGAGAGCAGTTCATCCATCCAGCCCGTTTATACCCTTGGCTATGGAGGGCCTGAGGCATGCAGGGCACAGAAGTGACCCAAACAGACACTGCTATTCAAAAAGATTTTGATCTCATGCACCTGGAGCACATATGTGAATGACACAGCTCAAAAACCACAGTTACTGTAGGGTAACTTTATCTTTACTTTATGGGTATCTTTGTGTGGAAATAGTGTTCCAATAATTATGAGCCCTGGTACGAGGCACAGTTCTTTTAGTCTTTCACCATTCTGATTTGGGAAAACAAAAGTATCTTTTTTGCAATTTTGCCTTGGGATTCTTCTGAGCAAAGACCACCAGTTTAACAAGAGAGTGGTGGCTTTTACAATGCGCTTTCAGGAACAGATAAGGCAAGTCTCTCCCACAAAGGTTTTACAACCTCAATTTGCCTGGCAAATAAGATTGTCAGGGAAGGAAGGACAAGGGCTCCATTAGGAAGATTTAGTTTTGGCTGTGTATCTTGATGTTTGTCAAACTTGTAAGCTAATGAATTAGCTCTGTTCTTGTAGGTGACATGGTAAATTTAGTTTTTAGGAGGGATTTGACAGACAGGAGTTGTCATGGTAAAGAGGGTTTGGAAGACTAATCCATGCAGAGGAACGGGATGCAATTGGACAAAGAGGAATGAAGGCACACAAAGGCCCAATTTATTAGCAGAATAGAGGGAGGGGAGGAGAGGGTTGGGGGTGGGTGGGTGGGGGAAGCATTGAGAGATAAGGTAAGATATAGACAGGAGAAGGGGTGTAAGGTTCTGAAAGTGAGAACAAGAAGTTTGAAATTGTTGTACAGGGTAGCAGTGAAACAAAGGAGGAATTCAGAGGGGTGATGTGGTTTGTGCAGGAGTGGAAGACTTAAGCAATAGCATTTCAGACAGACTGCAGTGAAACCATGTGGGTATCAAGAAGATTGAGAAAGTGGTTGCAGTATTTGAGGCTAGAGATGATTAGGGCATGGGTAAATGACTTAAATATTCAAGTATGATCTACTTTACCAAAACAGGACACTAAAGTTCAAAGACTGTTAGAACAGGAGATGGGGTGTATGCAGAGAAAATGTTAGCACTGTAGAGTAATGTTTTAACCTTAAAACTACTATAGCTGTTAATGACAATATCCATATGTTCTTAACTCATCACAGTAATATTGGAAGTGGTGTGGGGGAGGAAGAGCTGTCTCCTAATAGTTCAACTTCTGGAGAAATAGGAGTTGAAACAAACTTCAGATATTGTATACTTTAAAATGGTCACAAAGTTTAATTGAAAGCAATTTAAGTTCATTTATAGGAATAACACAATGTAAAATTAACAAAAAAAGAGAAATTCTTCAAAATGATAGTGGTGAAAGATTTTAGTAGCAATTTCCAAGTGTTATAAACAGAGATGATTGAGCTCATGTGCTTACATGTGTAATGAAATTTTTAAAAAAATGTTAAAGGAATGAAACAATTTATTTTTGTAGTCAAGTATTTGTAATACTTGAGAGATGTGAATGTAGAGCCATTGGGTTTTAGTTTTGGGGATATGAACGAGGGGGAGAGGAATCTTAAAATGCATGAGGTAATGTCTATGAACCAGAATTGAAACAGTTTTCACAGTGCTTCAAAGGAACAATCTTATTTTGACTAACACCCTGCCTGGTAATTGAATTGTGTGAGCTCAAGTGTAAATGCATGTTCTTTTTTAGAATGATGCAAATGTCATTCTTGCTCTGAGAATAGAAACCTTGCTCCTTGTAGTACTGCAGTCTCTAGGGCAGGAGAAGGCAATGCCTTATTGCAGATGTAAATCATTTTGCGAGGTTTTATTTGTTTTAAGTGTAATTTGTCAACACCCTAGTAGAGGATAGGATAATTTCAATATGATATAAAGTGTTGGCTATATAATAGCTGTTCATTTGAAGCAAATGAAGATTGGACTTTTTTCATACACTGAGGCACTCTTCTAATTAATTTTTTATGACAAAAGGCATTTAAAGGATGCCTGAATGACCATATTTTATGCACGTATGAACAACTGAAATGTATTGGACTTGATGTAAGTGTTTAATAGTTACTTACAGTTTGCTAAGATAAAGTAAAAATATGCTTTTTTTCCTCTGCCTTAGGAAGGTCTAAATTTTAAAAAATGCTGAATCTACAAAAAAAAAAAATCTCTGAACTGAATTTGACAAAGTTTAAAATTAGTTTGAAAAATATCACTCATCAGCTTAGGGAAACAGCAGAAAGGAACACCGTAAAGTATAGTTAAGAATATGCTAACTTTATCTTTAAAGGTCTTTATTTATAATAACTTAATGTATGAGCTAAATCCTAGTACTTGAGCCTGCATTACAGCTATTTAGCTGAGGGTATTACAAGAATAGACATGCTTGTTCAAAATAAGAGACCATTTTCATAAAAAAATTTTCTTTGAGTGCTTGCATACACACTTACCGTGTAATAGACATATGCATTTTGTTTACTGATGTCAGAGAGGTTTCCCTAGCGGTATCTGTACGGGTGGCCCAGCCCACTGCCAAACTCCTAGTGCTCCAGAGCAAGAGTATAAAAGCTGAAACCACCCCTCCATCAGTGATCTTAGCATTTGTGTTCCCTGTGAACAAAAACTTATCTACTTGAATATACCTAGTGATACTTTTATTCATCGTTTGATGCTTAAAAATCTGTATTTTGTTTCTCTAGTTTTTATTTTATTTCAAATTTTACTATTTGGACGTTTTTCTGTTCAGCTGGGCCTTTGGGCCCCGCATGGCACTGGGGGACCCTTATCTGTCAAACTTAGTTCCAGCTGCAGAGAACCTATGTCCCTTCGCGCTGTCTCAAATGCTTGTGTTAGAGATAGATGCTCCATTTGTCATGGTTTCAAAACCAGTACAAAGAAGTTTGAGAGAAACGTTTCCATTACACCTGGATAGACACTGTCCTTAGACTGGCATCAGAATCCGATCTGTTGTCCAAGGGATGTTCTTTGACTCCCTCCCAAAGTTCCCTCCCAGCTTTGTCTGCAGACAAGAGCTATCACCAGGACCATCATCTTCAAGACTCAAGCATCAGAACAGTCCTGGATTCAGAAACACACAAAGAAGTCTGCACCAGGCTCTTTGAAGTCCAGAGTGCAGCACTCCTTTACAGAAAGTCATTCTGATACCAACTGTAGAGTGTGCCCTTCGCCTGGTTGTTGTTTAGACCACAAATGGTGTCTCGGTATAAACATTCTAGCTTAGGTGTTGTGCATAGGGTGTTTTCTGTTGGAGGATCTATATGTGACGCGTGTCCCCAATTCTGTTCCGGGGTGGGTCACAACCCCAGATCAACAGCAGATACTTTCCTGTCTCTGTGAGGCAGGGGTCTGCTGTATGTATACCCACAAGTATCCCTATTTCCCAGGGTCATCCTCAAGCTCAAGCAAGATCATAGCAGAATGATCCTCCTCCTTTGAATGCTGGTCCTTGTGTGTATTCCATTGTGGGTATGCATGTGCCCGGAGCCAAAGAATTTTGAAAGCAGTGTCTGCTTGTCCGCATTTACGACCTGGCTCCTTTGGTGCCTCTGACCGAGGAGATAGAGGAGTGCAGACTGCCTGCCTCTTGAGTTCCTTCTCACCGCCACATGGTCCAAGCCTGAACTTCCAGTGTCCAAAGCTTCAGCTGTCTCCTTTATCTGTGAGTATATTTAGAGATCTATACATATTTTTTATAGTTCTAGAGTTTTGACGTTTTTATTTCATAGTTTGAGCATTTTGTTTTCCCTGACCAGGGGAGCACCACCTCTTTACTGCACTTGAGCTATGCCCAGGACTCCATGCTTCAAAAATTGTGCTTCCTGCCCACAATTCTTGGTCAGCAATGACCCTAATGCTGCTTGTACTGCCTTGGGGAAGCTCACCTCGTGACATGGTTCAGTATCTGCCATGCATTCCCCAGCCATACCCAGGAATTGCAAGAACTTTGCCTTATGTAGCACCTAATGGAAAAGGCCACAATTGAGCCCAGGCTGGGGGACCCCTCTGTATATCAGCCTGACTCTCTTCAAGGAGTGCGCTTCCAGCCTCAAGGTCTGACTCAGGAGTGAGAGAGTGTATACCCACAGATCCCTTGACTAGGTGTTTTTGGGAGAGCAGGGAGTATTTTCTTAAGCATGAGGCTAAGTCTTTCTCCAAACCCACTTTGAAGAAGTTGGATTCAAGCCCTGCCTATACCAAGTAATTCTATAAGTTCATCCCAAGAGAACTTAATATGTCCTAAGTCTCAGAGGTATTACAAGAAAGACAGAAGACTAGGTCTCCCATCAGCACTGGATCGCAATCTGGCAGCACTGGTGCCTTAAACGCAAAGCTGGGGATCCGCGGACACTGACAAAGACTGATCACCGAGAGCATTGGTTACCCGCAGTACCGTCTTAGTCTTCAATAGCTGTAGCATAGCTGTCTCTACAGTGGCTCCGGTGGTTCAGGCAGACAGGGCCCCTCTCTCTCCTGGACCTACACTCCTCCTGAGGCCATCTTCACTTTTCCAGATATGAAGTTCACACTCCATCAGGTCCCTCTTTTTTGAAAGAGGTTACGACTCCACCAGAGGATTTGGCCTCGTGGAGGAGTCTGTCTCTCATTGCATCTTCGGGCTATGATTTTTCCTCCAGTGGAATGGGTGGTACCACCTTGGAACTGGAACCCTATTTCTCCTCATTGGGAAAGTCTGAACCACACAACAAACCATTATTCCCTCCTTCAATACATACCTTCCCAGTCAGAAGACCAGGACCTGCTTGGGACCATCCTCAACCTCATCACCTGCCCTGGAGCTGTTGGTACCCACTCTGCAACCCCTGTTCAACCCATCCTGTTGGTCACACTGGGAGCCATGGGACCAGTACCATCCCACAGAGTTAGGTCAGTCACCCCTTCCCTCTCCTTTGGAAAGGGCAACCAGTGCTGCCCCCAAATCCTGCTGAGGAGAAGTACATGTCAGATCCGGTGGTTGCACTGGAACCAATGAGATTGCAGTCTTTGTCTCCAGATGAGGCAGTGACTCTTATGTCTCCATTCCTGCACCCCATTGACTACAAGCATTTCCAAGAGCTTCTTCACAGAGTTGCAGGGAAGCTGCAAATTCCTCTTGACGAGGTTCAGGATCTTCAGCACAAGCTCTTGGGCATCCTTTAGTCCTCCAGCTCTAGTCAAATTAACACAGTGTGTTAAGCCATCCTCTAGCACGCTAGGGTGGTCTGGGATATCCCAGCTACTTGTGCCCCTACTCCCAAGAGACCAATGAACTGGTACTGTGTCCCAGCCCAAGGGGATGAATTTCTGTGCTCTCCCCCTGCTCCTAAAATTTAGTGGTCCAGGCCACTGCGGAGAGATCTAGGCAGCAACACCCCCAATCTACCCCGACTAGGAAAGGCAAGCCTCTCGACTTATTGGGAAGGAAGGTCTATTCTTCTAGCCTCCAGTTCAGGACAGCCAGCCAACTACCAAGCACTAATGGCCAAGTACGACTCCCTGAACTAGTCAAAATTCATGAGTCTCCTCCAGTAGGACAGAGCTTGTTTCCAGGCTCTCACAAAGGAAAGCAAAATGGTTGCCAGGACTGCTCTACAATCAGCAGTAGATATGGCTAATGTGTCTTCCAGGGCAATGGTTACTGCCATTGTAACCACAAGCAATGCCTATGGCATCACATCAAGCCCATGCCTCTACTTGACATCTGCAAGGCAGCTGCGTGGCACTCCATCCACATGTTTGCAAGACACTATGCCTTGGCAGAGCTCCTCTGCTGATGTATCTTTTGGAATCAGTCCTTTGTTTAGCTCTGCCATCTACAATCTCTCATTCTTCTCCTATTTGAGTACTACTTGTCACTCGCCTACAGTGGAATACACATAGGAACCAGCTCTCAGAGAAGAAGAGAAAGTTACTTACCTGATCCTGATAGCAGTGGTTCTGAGCTAGGGGTATGCGTACCACTGAGGGTACGCAGAGGTCTTCCAGAGGGTACATGAACTCATCTAGATATTTGCCTAGTTTTACAACAGGCTACATAAAAAGCTCTAGCAAAGTCAGTAAAAACTAAAATTTCATACAGACAAAATGAGACAGTAAGCAGTTTTTCAGTAATAGTGTGCAGTGACACTTTTGTACTTTTGTCTGATTTTTTGTAAGCAAATAGTTTTTAAATGAGGTGCAACTTGGGATATGCAAGATAAATCAGACTCCTGAAAGGAGTACAGTAGTCTGGAAAGGTTGAGAGCACTGCCTGATATTAACTGGAGGTTCTTCGATACGTGTGGTCCCTATCTGTATTGCACTACCCACCCTCCTTCCCCTTTGCTTTTGGATATTCTATGATTTGTTGTCAGAGGCATAAGGTGAGCCAAGGACACTGCTTTCAAAATTCTCCGTGCTCATGGAGTGTACTAGTACCCACAATGGAATACAGATAGGCACCACATATCTCACAGAGCCTCCAGTTACCTATAAGGTAAGTAACTTTCTCTTATAGCTCCAGCTTGACTGAGACAGATTTAATATTCAGATCTCCACAAACTGCACACTCAGACTCCTTGCTGTTACTGATAACCAGAGACCACCTAACACAGAACCATGGCTGTGTGTTGCACCAGAATCCTGAAGTTGCTACATCTCATGGCATGGTTCATTAGTAGTTGAATGCAGGAGGCGGCACATTGCTCAGTGGCAGTCCAGAATGTTTTCCTTCACAGCAGAAAACCTCCCACAAGAACTATTTATCTGAGTAAGTGGAAGAATTTGTGTGTCTTGGCAGCCTCCCATAATGTGCCCCCAGTTCAGTCTAAGATTCATACAATTTCTGGACTTTCATCTTAAGGAATGAGGTCTAGCCATCAGCTCCAATATGGTGCATCTGGCGGCTATCTCTGTGTTTTATCTTTAGCTTTAGATGATAAGGCTGTTTTCACACACCCTATCATAACAAGATACCTGAAAGGGCTTGATAGGTAGCTTCTGCCTATCGGGGATTCAACTCCTTGGGATCTGAATTTAGTATTGTCCACTGTGATGGACCCTACTGTTGAGCCTTTAGCATTGGGTTCACTCTTGCACCTGACAGTGAAGGTAGCTTTTAGTGGCCATCACCTCTGCTAGGGGAACGGGAGAAACTGAATGCATTAGTCATTGATCTGCCATACGCAGATTTCTACAAGGCCAAGGGTCAGCTTAGATCACATCCTAAGTTTCTTTCAAAAGTGGTATCCGATTTCCATCTGAATCAGTCTACATACCTTCTGGTTTTCTTCCCAAAGCCACATACTCACAAGGACGAATGATGGTTCCACACACGACATTTTTGAGTCACACTGCATAGAACAAAGCCCTTTTCAAGTTTCTTCCCAGCTTTTTCTTTCTTATGCAGAATGTATGAGAGATGAACCAATCCCAATGCAGAGACTCTTTAAATGGGTCACCAGCTGCATCGCAATGTGTTATGACATCAAAGGGGTAACACAATAACACCTCCTGACAAACTCTTGGCACGTTCAATCAGAGGACATTCGGCAGACGTATATTCTGTGTACGTCTGGCAGAATATATGAATGGAAGACAACATCAAGGCCCTGCAGATGTCCATAATTGGAACATGTTCCAATTATGGACATCTGCAGGGCCTTGATGTTGTCTTCCATTCATATATTCACCAGACGTACGCTCTCCACCTCATCAAGGAAAGATGGAAATGTAGGAAGAGCAGTCCTATAGTCCCTCTCCTCATGTAGTTTGGAGTCGCCTACAGGGTAACAGATGTATGCAAGCATTCAAAGAAGAAAAAACAGTTACTCACTTTTTTGTAACTGTTTTTCTTCAAGATGTGTGGCATTTGTCCATTACACTATCCACCTTCCTTTCCTGAGGAAGTCTACCGTGGGCTTCTGATATGAAGGAAACTAAGGCGCTCCACCCTTTATAACCTCGCTTTGGAGCAGGAGGATTTTGATGGTTGGTGGGGCTGCTCCTGTGGGTACTGCTAGGGAAAATGCTCCAGCACCAGCATGGGACACTCACACCTACAGTGTAATGGGTGTAAGCAACACCTCTCAAACAACAGTTATGAGAAGGTAGGTAACCATTTTTAATGCACATCATAATTTTCCAAAATAATATGCCACAAGACTGTTGTGAATTGCGTTTTAAGGCATGGATAACGTTGGTGCCATTATCTTTAAAGTTGGATCCTCATCTTGTGGTAAAAGACTGCATTGATCTGGAAAATGAAAAAAACAAACCTTAAGTAGTCTTGGGAAAACAGAAACCTTTGAATAGTCAATCGTGAGGTTTTTTTTTGTTTTCTTGAAAATCTAATTCTTTGAGTTGTAAAATCTGGAGCCTGGTATATGAATGAATACAAGTCACTGCTCTGTTCAGTAGAGCTGGGTGAAAGTTTTCAGCTGAAACTTTTTTCACCAAAAAATGCAAATTTAGGTTGACTGAAACCTTTCACGAATTGTATAGAATCATTCTCTCACTCACTCTCTTTGGCCCAATGACTATGTTATACAAAAGTGGACAGTTGCAACTGGAGAGATTTAAAGAGATCTGTCATAGAATATGCTATAGCCTGGTGGGTATTGTGCTCACTTGGGATGTACTCCAGCACTGGGATTGAACCTGGGTATCCCATATCCCTGTTGAGTTTGCAGTAACCTAAACATCAGAGAGGCGCTTCCTCCTCTATTTTATGAATCTAGATCTTCATTTCCTTTGCTTTTGTTAAAAATACCTGAAACAAAAAGTTTCTGATGCTTTTTATTTTCCCCCAAAAATTTCAAAAATGTTGATTTGGTTCTACCCAGACCAAACAATTTTTTTTTTGAGCTGACAGCAAAACAAAAAAAGTTATTTTCACAGCTCTACTAGTGGGGTACCACATATTTTATAAAATTGTAACTGTTAAATTTGGTACACTTTGCTGGATTGAGTCCAGTATTTTTAAATACTCATGAGGAATTCTTTTGCAGCTAGTGTCTACTTGCATAAGAGTCTACTCATGTGAGTAAAAGTTTACAGGAGTGGACCCGTTAATTGCAATCTTTTCACACTAGGTTATAAGTGGCAAAGGTAGCAACACCCCCTCCACTCTGGTGGCATTAGCATCTAGGCGGTGCCTCTCTTTTCCCCCTACTCTGCAATGTGCTTTTGGGGAAAAGTGCAGAGGAGCCAGTAGTAGAAGCAGCCAAAGCAGGGACATCCAGCAAACTATCTACAATTTTTACTTGGACTTTCTTTGCCCTATACTGATTGGCTGTTTTCTTCAAACCTCTCCCTCCCCTTCCATCACAGTCTGTTCACCTCAGCTTCATGCCACACCTGCCCTCTGACCCTCTTCTCTCCTGTCCTGTCCCCTTCATCCACTCCCATTCCCTTTTTCTTTCCATTTAGCTTATCCCCTCTTAAGTACCCCCTCCCCTCCAGAAAAAACAAAAAAACAAAAAAAAACCCATGAAACTAACATAGCAGTTGTTGCCATCAATGGTCACTCTGCTTGTGTGTTTAAACCCTTTCTCCCATCCTGCGTCTGTCTTATCTATTTAGATTGTAAACTCTTCAAGTCAGGGACTGTCTACTGCTCTGTGTTTGTAGAGTACCTTGCGAAGTGGGGCCTCCTATTTAATTGAAGAGCCTATTGTACTATTTTTGATATAAAGTTTGTGACACTGATATGAAAAGTTTATACTACTAGCAAGTGATGCACATGATTTAATTATCCAGGGCATGTACTGTTTCTGAAGTAACCCAGAGGGGTGCTTTTGATATGTAACTTGCATGTAGTACAGTTTTTTTTCGGTTAAGCTCAGATAATCATGGTTTCCTCTGTGTTCTTTATAAAGCAGGATAAGACGCTTCAAAAACCCCTCTACTATGAACAGTTGACCGATTTCACAAGAGATCCTTCTTCTCCCTCCTCTAAACATGCTTGTCAGAATCAGTTGTATATGTTGGAGAGGATGCAGTTTGGAAGAAAATATACTTGAGGTTTTTTCCAAGTAAATTTGCGGATAAACTAGGAAAATAAGTTGTTGCTCCAAATTGGTGAGGAAATAGTTCTTTCGGTCTTTAAGGATCTAGGGTAAAAATTTCAACAGCACCTAAGTCTCATTTGATTTCAATTAGACTTAAGTCATGTTTGAAAATGGATCTTAAACTTGTAGGGTACTTTTGAAAGTTTTTACTCTAGCCAAGTTTAAAGTCCCTGATGTCAACTGAACAATGCAGTCCTGAATTAATATGCTTTGATTTCTTGGGGATGGGGGCAAAAACAATGCCTTCACTATTTTTGTTTGTTCTCTGCATACCTTTCTTTCATTGGCATTTGTGTTTGTATAGTGTAATTGTACAAAAACTATAGTGAAATACATAGCTCAAGGAGAACAGTATATTGTGAGCTTTCTATCACTGTCTGCTGGACACAATAACTTCAGTGTCACAAGAGCCTACACATATACAGCTGATGGCGTTTCTGTGGAATCGCAGTGGTATATGGTGTCTACTGAAATCTGCAGGATAAGCAAATGCAAAAATTCCTTTAAACTGCCAGGCCTCCAAAAATGCCATGTTTTGGCCCCATTGATAAATGCCACAAATAGCAGAACAGGCATGTAGGATTCAGTTAAAAAATGTAAGGCTGCATGCCACTCATGTACAGTTGTGCCAGCAACAGATTGTATTTAGCTTTTGAAAGAGAGTTTCCAAAAGCTGAATGCCTAATCTCCCCACCCTTGTTTATATATTGTAAGCAAACTGGTCTGAACCTCTTTGTTTTGTCTTGTGTCTGCTGCTGTCTCCAGGGCAATGAATCCTGTGCCAAAAATCTGGTACCCAGCAAGTAGAACATAGGTCTGCTTTTAATTATCAACTATAAAAGCATATGGAAGTGCCTTGTTTGTACTGCTAGTCACTGATATAGGGAAAAACTGATAAAGCTGTAGTCATTTGCACAGATTGTAGTATTTTGATTCTGTGGAAAGAAACTATTTTAGGAGTGCCTGTCTGTTCAAATGACACACCTTCTCAGATTACTGTACACACAGTATCTGACAGAAATCTTGAAATTAATAACATTTATTTAAATTCTTATTTTCAGTTAACCACTGAAGAAATATATTTCTATACAGGCTAAACTGTTCAGAGATTTGTTTTGTCACCTAGGAAGGGAAACCACTTTAATGACACTGAAGGAGGATCTTCTCCTGCTGTCAATGGACAGAGGACTGACATCTATTTTCCTGGACCTCTAGTCAGCATTGATACTATTGACTATTAGCTACCACTGTCCTGCATAACAGATCTAACAGGAAGCCAGAAAAATACTGAAATGTTTTTAAGTCCTTTGTGGCAGGATGTATCGCAGTTCCTGAGTTAAATGCACCTCTGACCCTCTTGGGGCTGCCTGAAGGGCACCCTACTTAGGTCTCAGACCTCCAGTCATCATCTTTTTCTAAGTGGAATTCTGGCGTCTGCTTCCTCCAGGTCAGGGTCTTAGGCTGCAATTTACTATGATCATGTCAGCAGGTCTGACTTCAGTTCAGCACCTGCAGTTCTTCTTTCCTTAGGGTGAATGACACATTTTCTCTCAAATGATAATCCTATCTGAAAATGATAAATAGCTTATATGCATGCCTAGCTTTCCAGGAGTCACCCATCTTCCTTAAGGAGACCCTAGCAGATCTGAAGTATTTGAAGTCCTCTCACAGGACTTGATGCTGTTGGACACAGTCTCATGCCTGTCAGTTTTCAGCTGGTACCTGTGAAACTCTTCCCATGTCAGGGCTGTTGTTTTTATACAGTTTCAAGTCCTTTCTCTCCGAAGGTCTTCGAACTAAGTTGCACCAATCTGCTAGTTCCAATGTGAAACACAACATTCAAGAGGGCTTGTTACTTGCATTGTTTCTATATTGGGGCAATTTGCATTAGTTACCCTCCATTGAGTTTAGTTCCTTCAGGAAACATTTTTACTTTACCCAACTAGCCAGGAATAAAATCACTAACCAGTCCATAAAGGTATGTATAATATTTATAAAACTAAAGTTGTAGACTTAAAATATTCCATGATCCTACGGCATCTGTCACAGCTCAGTATTGTAGTCTTTGAATAGTCCATATTTCCATAGCATCGCATCTGACAGAGGATGTACCCGAAGAGTAGTAATGGGAAACTGTATCTCAGCCAATAGACTCTTCACTTGTAGAGTCACACAAGGATCGATTCTCTCTCCAGTCCTTTTCAGCATCTACATGGAGCCATTTAGGTGAACTGGTAGGATGATACATACTCAAGTGCCAACAATATGCAGATCACCCACAACTCTACTTATTCTTCAGTATACAAAACAATACCACTGCCACCAAGATGGCTGAATGCTTGGATGAGATCAGCTCATGGATGAAGAATAGATGATTGAAGATGAACCCAAGCAAGACATAGGTTATGCTGGTGTCCAGAGGAAAATATTTGAAGAATTTGTAGCCATGGTGCAACCTCTTTTGATTGAAGGTATATAATCAGTCAGTTAGTCTCTAATTTAGGAGTACTCCTAGATTCCTCACTGACAGTGCCATCCCCAAGTAACACCTTCTACTATCTCCAGTTATCCATGTTGGTGGATGACCTGGCCTCAGTTATACATGTGTGACTGGGTGCCTCAGTGGGCCTCACTAAGAATCCCGCACTCTGGGCAGACTGGAAGAAATAGGGCAGGCAATCCCCCAAAACTGGTGGTTTAATCTATGATAGTCACCGAACCAGTATCAAGAGCGTCTGTAGTACCACAAGGTTAACAAGAAGCCAAACCCATTCCCTTTAGGCATTCCAGCCCTTGGCTCTCATCTAAGCAAGGTCTAATATAGTGATAGGTTACTGAAAACCCTATTCATCATACTTAAAATTTTACCAATCCCAAAGGATCACACATTTGCCCTCAGGTATCTATCTATCTATCTATTTTGCAATTTTACCCAAATATCACACTGTCAGCCAATCCTTAGTAAACTTACTAAAGATTTATTAATAAAACACAAGAAGAGAGTCACTTGAATGGTTAAGGAATATACATACAAGTGACTTTCAGATTTCATAGATTAGGATCATAGCAGCGATGTTATATCTGCTGGCTTGCAAAAATCATGTTGTATCTGCTGGCTTGCTTTGGAGTTATTCCAACAGGTTAGAAGCCAAAGGCAGATTAGATGTAAAGCCTTTCCTTGCATTTTCCCTGGTATTCTAAATAACTGCTTGAAAGATCTCAGTCCCATGTCTTTAACTTTCCCTGTTTAAAGTTCAGAAGACTAGAGATGAAAGGATCATGCCCAAGGTCCAGAATTTATAACTCTTTAGCAGGCTAACAAGCCTCCTCCCAGAAATTGTCACAGCAGGAAGAATAGACAGTGCAGATAATTTGTGAACTCTTGCTTTGAAGTTAATCTTCTATTTCCTATGTATACACAGGTAAACTAGTTACATTTATTTTACATAACAATTAGCCGGTCCTCCATTTTAACAGAGAGAGGTAAGCTGAGGCAATGTAGATGATATTAGTTTCCTGCAGTCTCACATCTTTGATCTTAAGGTTAACTGAACATAGTCACATACATAATGTAAGGCAATTAAGACACAAAGGCTACATACTTGATTTTTGCATGTATTTCCTGGTTCCATATCACAGCACAGATAACATCACTCTTTTTACATTTTACTATTGACCTGTTTTATATAAAGTGTAACATATACTTTGCTTACACTCCCTGTTCTGCCAAGTAGGCATTTAACACACATTTTCAGTTGAAAAATATCTGTTGGGGAAGGGGTTGTTCTGTTTTGTTTTTCAAGCTACTTTGCAGAAGTTTATGCAGTTCACACTAAATAGGTAAATCTTAGAAATAGCTAAAACTTAATGAGTCAGATAACAAGTGTTATATTTTTTTTCATGGTGTCAATTAAAATCATACTGCAAAGTATTCAGTGGTGGCAAATCTAACAGATAAGTAAAATTAAGTTCAGATATAATATGTTCCTTTACATTAGTCATGCATATACAAAACCCATTCCAGTTGGAATAGTTTTGGCAAAATCAATACTTGTAGCTGAGCAAATACGTTCAAATGATTTATTTTATGGTAAACATTGATTCATAACTGATCATATGTATAATTGGATTTTGAATGTAGTACATTCTACAGTAGCAAAATAAACACTGCCTGGTGCTCTCACTGCATGTTCCCAGCCTGAGATTGGGGTGTCACTGTGCTAGGTTCTTTACATACATACATTGAGAGTCTGTGCCTGTGATACAAAATTGGTGGGAGAAAAGAATTGTTTATTATTAAGCATTTATATTCTGGTAGTGCCTGAAGGTCAAAACCAAGAGAGGGAAAATTGCTTTTGTAGTGAGTCAACCTATTCAAGCCCAAATTGATGGTGTTAAACTGTTAGGAAACCTATATTTTTTTCAATATTCAGGTTATACAGGTACAGTATATTTAAAATTTTCCTAGCTAGAATTGTGTAACTATAATGAATGATCCAGAATTCTAATAATTAAATACTTTCATTAAGTTAACCAGCTATTGATTTTTTTTTTCCGCCCCCCCCCAGAAAAGAGCTAAAGGCCAGGTGCTATTTGACAAGGTGTGCGAACAGCTCAATTTACTGGAAAAGGACTATTTTGGCCTGTTGCTTCGAGATAACTCAGATCAGAAGGTAAGCACTAAGATTTGTTTTTGTGTTACTAGAATGTTAGATTTTTTTTTTTTAGCGTAACTTCAAAAGATGAAACTGCAGCTAGTTCCCCAGAGCACCAGCATTCATTTAATGCATTAATGCTGTAAAGCAAGAAGATAAATTTGAGGAGAAAGCAGGCTTTTGACTTAGTCTTTTAGAACAAATTAGAAGATGATTACTTAGCTGGCCTCTGCTGGATTCATTTGTAACTGTTCTTTCACAATAAAATCTGAAGCGAGACACAAATGATGCCTTCAACCAGCTTGTGTGAGATCTCATGGTGCCTTGACAGTTTTGATATTAATTGTTCAGTATGACTGGAGCAAGAGTTTTTTGACATCCCTTCCTGCAGAAGCAGAGGCTGCTTTGAACCACTGATTTCCAGCAGCAGTAATCTCTGGTTGTTAGGTATTCACTCTAGAACATTTCAATCTTGCCAGTATTCACCTTCAAAGACCTGTTTGAGAGGGTTGGATCCTTTTAATACTTGTTGGCCTCTGAGCGCTAAATACACGAGTCCATAACAGAGGGACTATAAAGTCAGCTTTAAATAAACTCTTCTAAATAACGCTTCCTAGTCCCCCAAAATGCATGTACTTTTAAAGCTTAACAATAGTAAGAACTGCAGGAACGCCAATCCCTTCTTGCAAAGAATGCCACTGAACTCCTGCCACCAGGTAGGATTTGAAAGGATTTTTTTTTTATTCCATGTATTTTCTGATCTCAGTGACGATGACAGGCCCATCCTGATCTTGACATATCAAGTGAAATAAATTTAAATGCTGTCTCTGAATAATTGTGCCCTTTCTAGAGGAGGCTGGCTGACTGGGCATGTGCTGTGAATCTTGTACATACTTTCTTCCTTTGAGACTGAGGTGCATTTATTTCTGTTTATCAGGGCAACACTACCAGTTCCATGTAGTGTTTTTTTTTTTTTCAGACTTGCATCCCCAGTGCATGTTCACAAAATACTTGATGGTTGGGACTGTGTAGTTATACAGAGTGGGACTACATAAAATAGGTGCATTCAGATTTTTACCATTTTAAAAGTTATCTGTTCTAGTCATAGTCTCATTACATATATATGGAAATATTTCATATTTGTAATATTTTTCAGAATGGTAAAACCTGTATGTTTCGCTTTGCTGTGTAAAGCTTTAGGTCTTTTGCATGTATCTGGGTTTTAGGGAAAGACCATATGCGTGAAATTCCCCATCTCCTATTACATTCCTCTTTTGCACAACTCTTTTCCTTTGTGTTTCAAAATGGTCATCTCACTTCTTGAATTAATTGATCCAGAAAAAAACAAAACACTGTTACTAGCTGCTTTGAGCCACAGATTTAAAATAAAAGCAGAGGGTTGGAAGCTTTACAATTTTTATGGGCTGGTCTTCTTTTCTATTCCCTCTTTCTGTATTAAGATTCTGAAGATTGGATTGTTTCCTCATCTTGGTGCCAGCTCGTTCTGATCCATTTTTTCCTGCTGTGGCTGTTGCCTCCTCAGATTAAAATGCCACAGATCTCTGACCTCCAGCCCAGTCAGTGCTAAATGCTGAATGATGTGTTTTTTCCCATTCTTGTGCACTCATCACAGCCGCTCGTATATGAGCCAGCTGTTGTGCTAGACTGCAGCTGTGGGGTGTGGAAACTGAATGCCAGGCACTCTTCTGAGTGGAGAATTAGAGCTGCTCCCTAATGCAACATCAGGAGTGCGAATAGAGAGGATCCTATTGATTTTTTTTTCCATGTCAGTGTTCTGTGCAGCTGGGAGAGATGTATTGTAACTTAAAACTAGACTTCATTAGCATTTATTAAACTTTAAAAAAAAACTGTTATGAAGTAAAATTACACTTTTCTCTGAAATTTTAGAGTTTGTAGAAACATTAAAGTTGTTTGCTAAAAGTTTAGATGGCATGTAGGGTAATGAAATCAACAGGGAGTTCATGAATGCTCCTTTAATACTCTGTTTTGTGCTCTTATGATCTGTATCACAGCTGGAAATGCTGCTTTTCTGGATTTGTTCAAAAACACTTTTTGTATTTTGACATTTTCTGACAATTCATTACTCTGTCTACTTCTCTAACCCTACCATTTACAAATGTAACAGAATGATCTTGTTTTGCCTACTGGATCAAACTTAACATGTATTAATTTAAATCTTCTGCGCTAAAACAGTCTTTTCCTTTTCACAATAAGCCAAAGCAAAATGGTCCATATCAGGATAGACTGTTTAGATAGATTTACAATACTCTAGTCAAAATGAAGGGCACAGAAAAAACCATATTCTTGCATGCATGTGAAATATATAAATTTAGAGAACTATTCCTATGTATTATAGCCAAGGTCCCATATTATGTAGAACATTAGACCAACCATATGCAGCGAGGACCACTGATTTTATCTGGCAGAGCTGCCTTGAAATCAGTGGCAAAGATATACAACATAAAGTTAATTAACAAATTTAGGAAATTGCTGCTCAAACTATGAACTACTTCCAGGTTTAGAAATAATCAGAAAAAGTGAACCTAGTATCTTTTACAAAACAAAAGGCTGCCTTTTTCATTTTAAAACTCTTGTTTTTATGTTCCTGTTTTCCACCAATATAGTTTAAAGTAAATAGTATTCTGTAATGGTAATGCCAAAATATTATGTAAAAGTGGTACATATATGAAATTGTGTTTTGCATAATTTTGACTAAGTTCTAAACCATTATCACTGTATTTGAAAGAAAATTATGACAAATGTGAGCTTGCTTATTTGCAAACTTAATGTGGGAAACCTCTAGAGGGAAAGCTACTGACTTAGCCTTTAAATCATTGTTGTTGATGTAAAATAGCATAAAACTCTTCCTTGCTCATTTGAAGAATTGTGTTAATGTTAGAACTGAAAGCCTAGCTAGACACACAGAAGATGAACTCCTGGCCTCATTTTGAAACCAATGGCAAAACTTCCATTAGCTTCATTAGGACCTGGATTTCACCTGGAAAGTCTTTTCCACTAGATGGCAGTTGGGTGACTTATGAAGAGTAAGTGATGTCCAGGTTTTTTGTTACAAAAAAACAAGAAGATTTAAAACTACTATACAGATTGCGGTAGCCTTGAACAAATTTGTAATAGCCAATGCAGAAGCAGGCTGACTCAGTCCTTCTCCTCCTGTAAGAAATTCTGAATGATTTTCATAATTTTAAGAAATGTTATAGAAAAGGAAATTTATAATCACTTCTACTTATAAAAGTTAAACTATAGTTGCTTATATTATAGAACGCTATTGAAAAATCTTCTTTTCACTCCAAAATGAGGAGATCTTATCAAGAGGAAATTTCTTGGCACTCTGGGATTTAGTTTTGTTTTTCTTAGGTGAAGTGAAACACTGTTAACTAAAAATCCCAAATCAGTAACTGTGTGTGCAAATAAGTTAAGGTATAGAACTAGAGTGGAAAATCTTTTTCATCTTATGTTATGATCACGTTTTCCCTGCAGGTGCTGTGCTATCATTAGTTTTTAAAACAATCTAGGGGCTTTTCTGGGCAAGGGAAATTTACACGAGTATAACCAAAAATAGCTTGGACCAGTTTGGCTCACTCCAGGAAGTTTGTGGGGTAAGTCACACTGGTGCAAGGCATGTCTATGTTAAAGGATTCCACTAGAGTGAAAATATCAATGTGGTTACTTTGGTGCAAAATTGGTGCTCCACACAAGCCCTAAGGAACTGCAACTTAGTGCATTTGGTGTTACTGAGCTAAATTTACCTAAGGCAAGAAAAGACTCTGATACAGACCTTGGGAGCATGTAAGCACAGCCCCCAAAGTGGAATGCTTTGGAAGGGAGAGAATGTAGCTAGGTCAGGCAACAAATGCACTGATCCTTCCCTCAACAGCCTTGGCAGTCTAGCACCTCTGGAATCCCTGGGAGATTTTAAAGCAGACACCTGCGGGGTGGAGGTGAAATTATTGCCTGTCTTGCCCTTAAAGGTTCAGCCTCTATCTCTTTCCTCACCCCCCTCTTAAAATGCATTAAACCTGATTTACAGAGTATGTATGTAGAATTTAGAAATGAATGTTTTTATACAACGTTCATTACCATGATATTTGAATGCAATGGTTTCAAACAACCTCGACTTGATTTGTGCCAATAAACAAAAGGCTCTATGTTACAAGTTCCTTAAACTGTGCAGGCCTCTTTTACATAACATCTGTGGATAAGATTAGCAATCTGGATAATTCCAGTTACTAATAATTACATTTTATGTCTTTCTCAATTCCCCTCCTCTAGAAATACTTCCGGATGATCAGTCACAGGGTTAATGCCTAGTTACACCAATTTCAAATGGTAGTAGAAGCATTGTGTGCTGCCTAGTAAATTATTGTATTGGGATGCTTTCTGTTTTGAAGGTGGTACATCCTTTATTCGCTAGGCTCCTAATTCTGAAAAACAAACAATTTTCATCTTGGTGCCTAAATATGGATATGGATACTTGTGTTTGAACATTTTGGCCAGTGCTTTTAATGCCATCCTTGGTTCACAATGAACCCTTTGAAGGTTGCGGGGGGGGAGGGACAATATGGAAAAAAGTAAGCTTTGTGAACAGATCTTTTCCAACACTTCCTAGCGTTGCCAGAGCTAGTGTTTGGGTGACGTTGAGAGAAGAAAGAGTATTTTATTGTGTAGAAAATGGGAGAGAAGTATCTTTCATTCAGTAACTTTGTATTGGTTTGCAGGCAGGAGTAAGTAGAAATTACACATAGGGGTCTGCTTTCTGTCAATAAAAGGAATAAATGAAAGGAAATTACTTGGTGATTTGCAAGGTATAATTTCCTTGAAAATACTCATTAGAAGACTATAAAATATCATTTAATTTCCAGAATTATAAGGTCTTGTCTAAGAGAATGAAGTAAAAAGTGTTGCATAATAAGCTCTCTGTGTGTGGGCGGAGGGTGAGGAAAATCAAAGCACAGTTGTTGATGGAAAGTTACAAGTTAACTCAAAAATTCTACAGGGTACTTTCAAAGTAGAATATCAGAAGAATGTACTGTACAAGTAAAAAGAACAGGAGTACTTGTGGCACCTTAGAGACTAACAAATTTATTAGAGCATAAGCTTTCGTGTTGCTCTAATAAATTTGTTAGTCTCTAAGGTGCCACAAGTACTCCTGTTCTTTTTGCGGATACAGACTAACATGGCTGCTACTCTGAATACTGTACTAGTATTTATTTTAATTCATGAAATTATCACACTCGTTCGTCTGAATTATTTCCTTATGTACTGATGTTCTTCCTTTTTTAGAACTGGTTAGATTCTTCAAAGGAAATCAAGAGGCAAATTCGAAGTAAGTACTCCTGTATTGATGTTAAATTCTTGAACTCAATTTTCTAATACAGAAATATATTTTCTCAAAGTTAAACTTTTTAAAAGAAATCTTGGATATAGCAGGAATGGTCATGATGAAGATTTTTAAAACATGATTTCTACTGACTCTACAGTCCCATCTACAGATAGTTGAGGAGCTATGTGAATGCACAGTTGTCTGCAATGGGTAGTGGTGCCCATGGTACAGCAGATTTTTTTTTTTATTAGTGTGGATAGGATTATGCAGGTCTGTAAATGTTTTAGGCCTGGATTACAACATCGCTCATTAACTTAATTAGTCAACAGTGTGTTGTGATGACACTGGCAATAAATGTTTTAAACATACGATCCCCTACCATGGTGAAGAATTGTGCACTATCACAGTTAAATCTTTTGCCTGGTTATTGGATGGGTTTGGACAGTTTACCAGAGATCTAATGATATTAGCCTATTTCAAAGCTGTCATGATATTTAACTTGCTAATTGACTTTGTAAATTTTATACAGTTACCAATCAGGTAACTCTGGTATTTGCAGTATTCAGAGTGCTTCCTATCATAATTATAGGAAAATACAAGGGAATCCTAGTTACTTTAGTAATCACATCCTTTACTTAGGCAAAGCTTTTCAGTACTAACGCTAAGTTTAGAGCTCTCTTCTCTAGCTCACCTGGAGTTGCAATTCTGGGTGGTAACTGTCCTGGTAACTTCAGGAAAACTCTTCGATTTAGGGAGTCATGTATGTAGGTTTTCCTGTTTGCATGATCTTATTAACCTGACCTCTGTCATCTTGATTTCCATGCTTAATCTAAAGAAAACACAGAAACAATGATTTAATTATTATAGAAGGATATTGAACTATAGAAAGGTTTTTTTTCAATGTCAGAGCTGTGTTTCTAATTCGTTTTTAGACCTGGTGTTTTATGCATATGTGCCAAATGCACCCTACCCGGTAAACAGAGGAGCAGTCATCCCAGAATATGGAATTCAGAGTGAATTTCTCCCAGTTCCCTCATACAATAAAAAGAAAAGGCAATTAAAAGATCCCTATTATGAAATATCTGGCCTTTTCCAAAATTATTTTAATTAAGTTTCAGTAATTTTTAAACGCATAAATTGTTGAAGGAGTTGAAACAAATTAGTGTTAGTAAAATGGAATAAAAGATGGATGTAGATTTTTATTGTTGTCTATACTAACAATTTTCTATCCAGTTTATTGCTGACTGTGCTGAGATGTCACGCGGTCATAAGTACTCCATAATTACTGTACTTGATACCTCCTACGGTGGTGATCAGGGGTTAATCAGTAAAATGGGTATCTGAACTTTTCCGTGTCTGTTAAATGTTAGTTGTGTTAAAATGTGGCCTTCAGTGACTGCTGGGAGACATTTTATGTAACTCATTAAATGAAATGTCTCTTGCGAGCATCTTGTGTATCAAATGTGGTCATTATGATGCTTGCTTGTTTATATCAGCCTTTGAAAGACTTAATTTTTTAACACCCAGGGAGTCTTTAAAGACTCCCAATGCTTTTAGCCACTGTTTTTGGTAGAGGTTTTTCTTCTTCATGCTAAAGACCACGAATGTATACTTCAGCCTGCTTTGCATCGTGGAGGCAGAACCTGAACCGTTAGTCACTGGCAGCAGGGAAAGGCCCAACTTCCTGAAATTCCCTCTAGGCTTTTTTCTGCCCCCACTTGACCTCCTTGCTGCAGAGCTTTTCTGAGGAAAATTCAGAACTTTCACATTTTTAGACTAGCAATCAGTTTTTAAAAGGTGGGATTCAAATCTGGCTCATATAGATATGAGGCTTTCGGATCAGATGTTCACACACATCCATTACCAGTGATACAATTGGAAACTTTATGAGAAGCTGTGGCTATTCAGAGTGTTCAGAAAAGTCCTCTTACAATCCTGGCTTCTGACAGACTCTACAGAAAGGCAGTCATGCAACAAGATCAAGCAGTCTGGGAAGTACAACAAAAGAAAATGTCTTTGCAGGTAATAGCTAGAACAAATGCAGGGTCAATAACTACCCTCTTTTGCTTTAGTTATCTGCAGTTCTCCCAACCAGCCCTATTTGGAGCTAGAACTCAAACTGGTGCCAGGCTCCCTCAGTTTGATTAAATGAGGTCAGTAGAAATTGTCTAGAGAGAATACCCTGTGGAATTGTGCAAGAATTCCAGGAACAACTTTGTCCCATTCCCAATCTCAGCAACCAGGTGAGAGGCCATGGCATGAATTAAATCATCTATCAAGTGATTTATTTCTATTTCAGGTTGGAGTACACCTCTACTTTGATATAATGCTGTCCTCGGGAGCCAAAAAATCTTACTGCATTATAGGTGAAACCGCGTTATATTGAACTTGCTTTGATCCACCAAAGTGTGCAGCCCCGCCCCCCCGGAGCACTGCTTTACTGCGTTGTATCCGAATTTGTGTTATACCGGGTCGCGCTATATTGAGGTAGAGGTGTATTACAGGCTGTCCCCTATCCTATTTCTTCCTCCGGATAATCTCGGGGACACAGCACGGGGCCTTCTCTGAAATATCTAAATTAGTTCCTAAAAGAAGCTTGCCTTCAAAATATTCCCATTTTACCATCCTCAGACAATGTTTATGTTCTGCAAAAGGCTGGCAGCCTTTTTCTTTTCTCTTCTTCGAGCATTTTTACATAGGCTCCCAGGGGGGTAGCAATAATATTGGCTTTAGGGAAGAAGGCAAATTACTTTTCTCTTCACAGACAATTTTTCTGATCAGAATTCTGTGCAGATAGAAAGCTGAAGCAAACACACAGTGATTTGGTTACAAATTCAGTACAAACAAAAACATGTGGTGTCAGGGAAGTCAGCCATAGGCTTGAACTGAAGATGAATACTATCAGGTACAGGGTCTCATCTCAGAAGAATGTTAACACAAGATGGAAGGAAGGATGGAAGGAAGGAAGGAAGGAAGGAAGGAAGATGGCCACAATGAAAAACATGTGTCACGGAAACAAACATCCAATTCTTATTGGAATCCATTTTGAATTCTGAAATCGTGTGTCGGTACGCTTCAACAATCCAGAGTTCATATGATTCCTACCCAGTAATCTTGAGTATCCCCTCCGCATCTCACCCTATCTCTTCCATTGACAGAGATTTAGCTCTAGTAGTATATTCTCTAATCCCCCAGTGTTTTTATTTTGAAGGGACCTTCCCCATTCAGTTCAGGGAATGGTTACCATAAAGAGAGAGTACAGTGTCCACCAACTGGAACAGATGGCGTCATTAAGGTCTCAGGGCATGGTCCTCCCATTGAAAACAGATGTGTTCTGGTCATGACAGTCAATGTTTCTGATTGTGTTCTTCCCAGTTCTTACGAAAACCCTATCAG
Organism: Chrysemys picta bellii; assembly: GCF_011386835.1. NCBI lineage: Eukaryota > Metazoa > Chordata > Testudines > Emydidae > Chrysemys > Chrysemys picta. Next base: position 100,227,264 of record NC_088793.1, on the reverse strand, counting down.
CCATACCCCAGAGAGAGATTCTTCTGTCCTGGCCAGAGTAAAATGCCCACCAAGGGGGGAAATAAACACCAAGACTTGCATGTCAGAAATCAGATTAGCAGAGTTGCTCTTACACCCAGAGGTATCTGAATCATCATAAGTAAAATTGGTAGGCTAGTGATCAACCTCTTTGTATCTAAAAATGGTAAATAAAATGTCCTGGAGCCTGTCTGTGTGCCAGGACCAGAATGTGAGGTGGCAATGACATCTTGCAAAATGAGCAAAGCCTTCTCTTCTATAAGTCTTTTCAGCTTGACCATTTTTCCCAAGCCAACACAAAAATAGGAATGAGAGAGTAGCAGTGAAACTGTTTATGCTTTTCTGGCTGAAGAGGTTATGGTTCTGAGGCCTGAATAAATCTAGCATTGGATTTTCAGAGGAGGTCTGCTATTGCAAGACTGGTCCTCCAGCTGGGATTAGATGGTTTCAAATGAACACTTGATTGAAGTGAGTGTTGCTCTGATGGACTCCAAAAGAGAAGTCAACCAATAGAACTTACTCTACAGGCTGGTGCAAAGTCCCACAGTTTAATTACCATATTAAAACTAGCAAAACATATCCTTGACAGAGGTGCTGGAACAATTTGTATAGTGAGGGTGCTGAGAGCCATTGAATCAACCTGTAAATCCTGTATATGATGGAAACTATTTTAAGTCAGGAGATGTGGCAGCACCTGTGATCCTTGAGTTCCCCCAGGAGTGCTTTATGGTGGGTGTATAAGAATGTCCATGCAAAAAGGTCATATCTCTTTAGTATAATATTCTTGGCATGCTCGAAAAGAGGAAGTTTTGTACAAGTCCCCATATTAAATACTTCCTTTGGATAGAACTTCATTCAAACCCCACAAGGTCATAGAGTTGCTCTTTACAGCCATACTTGAATTGGACCTGAGAAGGAGATGTGGTCTTACTTCTTGATACCACAGTTTGGGGACCAGCAGTACAGGAGACCTCTCATCTGGTACCAATGAACCCTCAGTCTGCATCAGACTTGCCTATAGGTAGAGATCAGCTGTGGCCAGCATCAGACCCTCTTGCGCCTCCTTGCCCTGAGCTGTCTAGAGGCAAGACCAAAATGCTTCCTTCAATACCATCATTTCCGGTCTCAACAGTGGTCCTCGGCACTTGGGGGTACCAGCCCCAGCTGGTAGAGCCCTGCAAATCCATGGATATATATCTGCGTCCACGGATACAGTTGTACTTTTTACCACAGTGGTGCCCAAACTTTTTCTGTTGCTGCCCCGCCCTTACCAGGAATGGGAATCTGTCCATGCCCCCACCTCTATTACTGCATAGTTGGCTCAGGAGAGGAGCTTGGGCTGAAAGCAGAGCTAGGGGCTGAATGGTCCTCTGCATTCTCCTATGGGGGTGCGCCCCACAGTTTTGGGAGCACTGGTTTACCAACTTGGATCAGATGCAGATCCAAATTTTTGAATCCATGCAGGGCTGTACCGGTCGGGTGACTCAGGCTGTTCTTCAGAATCGGAGACTTAGTCATGTGTGTCTTGCTCCCAAGATAGGAGGCATCACTCTCCATCATTGAGGGGATTTTGTCCTTGGTATCTGGCAGAGGTTCCACGTTGATCGAGGGACAAAGAGGTTGTGGTCCATGCCCTACCAATTGCCATATTGGAACCCAGGGGGTTTCTTCTCACCACCAGATCTTTCCTGCACCCTTCTCCCTCCAGGTCTCCTAGTAGATGCCACGATAGTTTGTGTGAAGAGGCTTGGGAAGTTACTCCTAGTACCAAGTAGGGTGCTGAGCAGGCCCAGCAGAATCTCCTTTGGAGGAGTTATAAGAGGCTCCACTGAACCTGCTTTGTGTTCTTCCTCATCATCGCCCAATGAGGCGGTAGTATCTTGAGTGTCTTTGCTTCTTCAAAATGATTACGGGACCTGTCAGGACCTGTTCAAGAGGATTCCTTCCTCCCTGGGCATACAGGTGGGGGTAATTCAGGAATGCTCCTACAGGTTGATGGACATTTTGGGATCAGAAGGGATATACTAAATAGCTCTCCTTATAAATGAGACCATTCTGGAACCCATTAGTGAGAAATCCTATCTTCTCTGTCGCCAACAGTCAAAAGGACTGAGTGGTTTCCAGTTTTGTATTTTGAACCAGCAATCCTAGCTGGGTAGATTAGATATCTATCTCTGGGACAATGATCTCAAGTTTGCAGACAGGTTACCAGGGGATGTAAGGCAAGATGTTCGGGCAGTAGTGGAAGAGGGTAAACTGCTGGCTAGGACCTCTCTCCAGGCTTCATTTCAGGGGGCAGACTCTGTAGCTAGGACTATGGCATTTGCGATAACAATATGTAGGTGTTCGTGGCTTCAATCATCATGTTTTCCACAGGAGGTCCTATAGACTGCTCAGGATCTCCCTTTTGAGGAACAGACCCTCGTTTCTCAGCAGACTGACAAGATTCACAGTCTCAAGGACTTTCAGGCTACACTGAAGTTTTTGGGGATTTACAGTCCACCCCCTAAAAAGAAATAATTCCTCCCCTCAATCATTCTACTGTTACCAGTCCTTTATGCCTAGGTAGCCTAAGCAGTCTAGGAGGAAAGGGGAGAGTCCTAGAAGGTGACCACTAGCTCCTCAATTTTCATCTTCAGCAAGCTCATGTAGACAGCCTGGAAATAGCAAGCAGTCTGTTTGACTGTCTTGTCAGATAGCTTACCAGTTTGCTTTATGACAGCTTCTCCTATCCCATTTTTTCCACCAGGTTATTCCACTTTCTGCATGTTTGGACCCACATATTAGCACAGATCAATGGGTCCTAATGGAGGAATTTGGATACACCCTTCAGTTTGTTAGTATCCTTCCCCCAACCCCTTTTCCTGTCCCTCTTCAGGGACCCCTCTCGTGGACACAGTGGAATGATCCCCTGCCAGTTTCCCCTCTTAATCTGGAAGAAATTTGGGGTCAAACTTTAGAGTGAAGCAAGGTGGAAGGGTGGGAGTTGCAAAACACTTCTAATACTCAAAGTCCTATTTAAATGTGGATGAGCATAATCTGATTTTCACATTCTAGTTTACAGAATGGTTCTGGTTTACAGATGTTGAAGAGTTGTCCACTGTACTGAAGTAATTGTGGAAGAAGTTTGTTTCTTTAATGAATTGATACATTGAGTGACATTACTTTCTGTAACTAATGTAGAGCAACAATGGCTAGAGCCCTTCAAATCTTTGTGCTTTCAGAAGTATGTAATAAGGATAGAAATGGTATGAAGTAGCATGAGGCTGGGCAGAGCAATGCCAAAAAGGCCAAAAGACATCTCTTCTACTTAGCCATCTACTTCTAGTTTCCACTGGCCCCACTTGGCAAATGCTGAACATTATAAACTTTTATATACAGGTTTGCGCTGGAGATGAACTTCTTTAGTGATCCACAGTGAGCATTTTTTAGTTGTCGAAACGTACTAGATAGAGGCTATTCTGGTTGTGTAGATGTTTTTAGAATTTATCTAAATTGGGTTTATACCATGAACACTTCTTACGGTTAAGACATTTGCTTTTGTTATTATTAGCACTGTAGATGTTCATGATGTATAAAGGTAAAAGCCTGAATTTTCAATAGTGTCCACTGATTATGGGTGCCTCAGTTTTTGGGTGCCCAACTTGAGACCCCTTAAAAGGAGCCTGATTTTCGGAAAGTTCTGAACACCCACATTTTATGTTGGAAAAATTAAGGCCTGTTTAAGGTTTCCTAAATTTGGCAGTCAGAATCACTATACTTTTTTGAAAATTTAGGCCATGGTCCTTGCCTTCTGGAAATAACTTTGGAAGTAAAAATCGAGAGCCAATAAACCACATGGGTAAGGGTTGGCAGGAAACAATTAAAACACAATTTTTGAATAGTGGTCATGATGAAACTTGCTTACCTTGATTTACACCAGGGGTTGGCAACCTTTGAGAAGTGGAGTGCCGAGTCTTCATTTATTCACTCTAATTTATGGTTTCACATGCCAGTAATACATTTTAATCTGTTTAGAAGGTGTCTTTCTATAAGTCTGTAATATATAACTAAACTATTGTTATATGTAAATTAAATAAGGTTTCAAAATGTTTCAGAAGCTTCATTTAAAATTAAATTAAAATGCAGAGCCCCCCCGGACCGGTGGCCAGGACCCGGGCAGTGTGAATGCCACTGAAAATCAGCTCGCGTACCGCAGGTTGCCTACCCCTGATGTACACTATTGTGCTTGTTGTTAATGCAAGTCTCCAATCGTTCGTATGGGCTGTTAAGTGTTGGTAGGTGGGTGGTTGGATGTACAAGTGATGAATTAGATTGGTTTCAGCCTTAACTCTAAACTCTTTCTTTTTTCCCCCCCTGGAAGAATATATCAGCCTTTTTTGTGGAATGTGATTTGAACATGGTTTCTTTTAGATGTATATAATTCAGATAGTGTGTTCAAGTGTTTGAAGCCAGAGGTGTTGCTTCCTTTTTACTCACATAACACTGACCTCCTGACTCCTCTGTCAGGTATCCTGACTAGAACACATTTCAACTTCATTTGGAAAATCAGCTGTGTGAGAGAATTTATTCTTACAAAAAATTTTTTATGTCAAACTACTTTTAAAATAGCCACCATGAACCAGATATTACTGGGCCTGGTTTTGTCTACAGATCTGTGCACAAGTCTCAGTGTAACTGAATATAATTGGGCACACTATGTCCAGTCAGTGCCTTTCAGTATTAATAACAATGGAAAGAGGTTCACTCTTGCACTTTCATCCTCCGTTTCTTTATCCACTTAGTTATAGATGGGTGATGGGATTGCAGGTATGTGAAGGTACAAGGCCTCTGCTCATGTGAATTTAGGGAGCCAAAGCCCTTACATTTCTTAAATTTCTTCCTTATATGTGTGGAAAACCCACATAGATGAAAATCTGGCCCATACTTAAGCTATCTTCACATAAACTTTGAGGCTATCTTGTCAAGGACAATCTGAATATATTCGCATCATTAAAGCAAACATAACCATATTGCAGGTTTCATTTGATGTAGGCTCTGGGAGACTGTTAACAGCCAAATTAACAAATGGGGCTAACATATCTCTATCTTGCAGAATCATCTAGATCAAGAGTTTTTAGCAAAACACTAAAGGAGGTGTTATAAAGTTTTGTGGTAAGCACCTCTGTCTGACAGGAAGTTGAGATTTGTACAGTAAGAAAGCAGCATTGACTGAACCCTTTTTTTGTATTTATTAATTATTCCAAGCCAGGCAGAATGCTGTCTGGATACTGGATAAAGTAACTTTAAAAATAACTAGGTCACTTTTTAACTCTTTTGGGAAGCAAAAGGTAGTTAAGCACTGGAATAAAGTGCCTAACGTGATTGTGGAATCTGTTATTGGAGGTTTTTAAGAACAGGTTAGACAAACACCTGTCAGGACTGGTCTAGTTATTACTTAATCCTGCGTTGAGAGCAGGGGACTGGATTAGATGACCTCTTGAGGTCCCTTACAACCCTACACTTTTCTGATTCTGTGTGCTTAACTTTAAACCGTGAGTAGTCCTATTGAATTCAATGAAATTACTCGCATAGGCACATGTTTAAATGTTTTGCTGGATTGAGGCCAGCGTTCATGGCATCTTGCAGAATCATTCAAGCATTTAAACTGGTAGTGGCAAAATGGATCAGGGATCATCTAGGGAGCTGAGGGTGGCAACAAGCAGACAAATACATATGTGAGTGGTTTCAGCAGCCGGACACTTCCCTTCCCCCAACCCCATTCCCTGGCAGTCGCAGGAATTTCCTGCAGCAGAGGAGGAAATTTGGAAACTTTCCTTCTGCCCTGCTGTTTCTCTCTTCCTTCCCCTCTCCCAAAACTCCATTGGCCAATAAGAGGCAAGAGTGAGTGACAGTCTTTGAAACCTGACTTAGCCTTTTCAGGGTCCCCAGAACTTCTGTCCCTTAGTAGTGCTGGGGCAGGATTTACATTTACACCCAGTGACTAGATACAGGTTCAGAATTGTAAAAGGGATGAAGGCTATGGAGATGGGCAGGACTCCTTTCTTTTGTAGCGTGAAGGGTTGGGGGATAAGAATGGCTGGCTGGGGAACTACAAATGAATTTATTCATTTGTAAGTGCAGTTTGAGTATGGAAAAATTCTACCTTAAATAAATAAATGGAGATATCCTCTCTCCTAGAACTGGAAGGGACCTTGAAAGGTCATCGAGTCCAGCCCCCTGGACCTAGCACTAGCAGGACCAAGTACTGATTTTACCCCAGATCCCTAAGTGGCCCACTCAAGGATTGAACTCTCAACCCTGGGTTTAGCAGGCCAATACTCAAACCACTGAGCTAGCCCTACCTTGGTTCTGTAAGGGTGAATTACAATCGTGTTAGCAGGCATACCGTAATGTCGGCTAATCTCCTTTGCTGCTCAGAAATGATGATGGATAAGAAAAGGTAATGCCATGATTAATTAGGTCAAATGAAATCAAACATCACATCAAATTATGTTTACTTCACAAATAAAATATTAAGTAAGTAACACTAGTGTAATATGTAGTCCATGAGTTGGGAATTTTGCAAGACTTTATATTACTTAGAGTTACTGGTATATAAATGTTTCAGTTTAAACTCCGCTGTAGCTGATTTTCATTTAACAAGAAGAACTGTATGGCTAAGGGCCTGTGCATCAAGATGTATACAAAGAAATTTTGCTTTCTATCACATCTTTCTTATAAACTTTATCTCAAAGGCTTTGTAATGTTAAATTTAGTTGAAATGAATTGGTGTGAAGAGGAAAAGAAGATTTTAAGAGGTATAGACAAAGGAAAACCTCTGCATTTGAGAGATTAATTCAGATGAAGTGACAGATAAGGGTAATCAAAAGAAAGGAGAAATTGCTTTTTTTTCATCAGCTGTGTTGAGACTGTGAATAGAGAGGGACTGGGGGAAGGGGGGAGAGAGACAGGGTCCATGAGGTAGGCTGGATTAAGTACATGGAGGGTCTTAAGAACAAGATATAGATTGTCTTGACTGCCTAGATCAATTTCAGGGGCAATACATTGCAGAGGGGAAATTTCCTTAAATTTGTGTCTCCTTTTTACAGTTGCCCGTGTGCCATTAGTTTATTTGTTCTTGCCACATTACCACAAAACTATTAGTTGAGCCATAAAAATAGCATATACACCAACAGTAAAAGATACAAGAATGCCTTTATTGGGATAAAACACTGATTCTCCAGTATGGAGATGGGATGAATCATGTTAATTGTGCACTGTTGGGTATTACATTCTTTTCCTTGAAGAATGTGTCTAATGTTGCTTCTGAAGCATTTTTGAGGTAGCAAGTTGGCTAGACAAATTCTTGACATTTCAGTAGGCCATACTAATAAGCACCAATAAACAGAGAGCACTAGTACAGACAAAATTCTAAATATCATTTAAATATCAACATTTTTTACCTTGCCCAGCAGTTTATAATGTCAGTATTAAAGTATAAAGTTTTATACAGACAATCAAGTTTTTGTGTGCTTTTGTCACATTGCTGTACATATGAGCTATACTCGTAGACTAAGTCAGAAGTACAGAAACAGACTGTACACAAGCAGTTTAATACGTTTAGTTTATGTTCAAAGGAAAAACAGTTTCCTATTACCATTTAAAATATAAGAAGGCCAGCAATTCATACTGTGACCAATGCAAAATTGTTAAATTGTCAGTTTCAAACAGCTTTACTGAGTTTTGTTTGTGGCTGTAATAATAGTCTAAATAAATTATGGTAATTTAGCATGTGTACTGAAGATGTATACACCTGGAATTTCCACATATCCCATGGATTCAAACTCCAGGAGCATTTTTGCTAACAGTGTTTCACTTAAAACAAACAAAATCTAGACCCAGGGGTAGGCAACCTATGGCACGTGTGCCGAAGGCGGCACGCGAGCTGATTTTCAGTGGCACTCACACTGCCCGAGTCCTGGCCACCGGTCCGGGTGGCTCTGCATTTTAATTTAATTTTAAATGAAGCTTCTTAAACATTTTAAAAACCTTATTTACTTTACAGACAACAATAGTTTAGTTATATATTATAGACTTATCGAAAGACCTTCTAAAAATGTTAAAATGTATGACTGGCACGTGAAACCTTAAATTAGCGTGAATAAATGAAGCCTCGGCACACCACTTCTGAAAGGTTGCTGATCCCTGATCTAGACCTTCTAGTTACAAAGAGCCTTCTAAGAGCTGTGCTCTATGCTAGAAAAAAATCACATTGCTAACAGGAGCCAGCAATAGGTTAAGCATCAGTTCATCTACACCTGGTTTAACTGCAAGTATAAACCATTAAAAACTGATTTGAGCATCAAACAAGTCTTCCCTATATTTGAGGGGTTCAGATGCTGAACAGTCCCTCTTGTCCCCCCCCACCTCACCCCCCACCCCCACCCACCCCGCTCCCGGTCTACAGTTTCAGATGAACTGGGTGTCAGGAATGGGTTATTAATTTATTTGTGTAGACCAGACCTAAACGGCAACCAATTCACTCTTCTAATGCTAAGTCTGCAGTTGGAACAGTGAAACAATACCACCAAGAGGTGTCAGTTGCCCTGTTCGTCTCAAGAGAGGAACTCTTTCACTTCTCTCAATAGTTAACTTAGATGCCTAATAATTATTTATTATAATTTTTTGTTCACAGAAAATTAGTATTTTCATAGCAGTACAATTAAAGTTTTCTTATGATTAAATTCTCTGTACATTCTTTCAGTCCATGTACTTCTGTAGTGTTCTTACTTACCTTTGTTTTTCGTTAGCAGCTTTTTTTGGTTTAATCTGTAGTTTTCATGCAGTATTATTGTAAGACTGTACTCACCATTATTGACTTTTCTCACAAAAAGACATATCAGAAGCCTGGTATATTTGAGCTACTAGTGTATTGCCTCTCCCCATAACTGGAATGAAATGTTTATATTCACTGTTCTGTGGGTTCATGCTGATAGATTTTTCCTTTTGAGAGAATTAAACATTAACTATTTTGAATTTATGCCAGTCCCCAGGGAAAGAATAGATTAGCCTGTTTCCATCAGTTATGGCTTTCGTTCAATAGTGCTACATTAAAATGGTGTTCCGATTGTATGTGCATTTGACCCATTAGTTACCATTAGACATTTTTTCTCCAGAGACACCTTTTGGACTTGATCCTGTCCTGGCTTAATATATGCATCACTGTAAACACGTCAAAAATCCTTGTTGTTCTAAGGATGTTTTGTGAATAGAAATATCTTGTAAGATACATAAGAATGGCCACAGTGGGTCAAACCAAAGGTCCATACATCCCAGTATTCTGTCCTCCAGCAGTGGCCAGTGCCAGGTGCTTCAGAGGGAATGAACAGAACAGGTAATCATCCAGTGATCCAGGTAATATCTTTTAATGGTGTAACTTCTGTTGGTGGAAGATACAAGCTTTTGAACTACTCAGAGTTCTTCAGGTCTGGGAAGAGAAATCAGTGTGTCTGAGCTAAATACAAGTTGGGACAGATAGTTTAACGTAATGGGTAACGCATGTTGGGGGGGGGGCAATAAAGATTATAATGTTCTGTAAAAGAGGTTTGGAGTTAGGCCATTAAGAGTGAGCAGGTTTTATATATATTGATTATATTTTCATCCTCTGGACAAAAGCCCTAAATTCTCATAGATTTCCACCACAACTTCAATTACCACTCATCCATCAAACTCTCTACAATGTTTCCACAAAGCATCAACTCTGGATGCCACAGTTAACGTCAACTGTGAAACCCTACAAATGACTATATATAAGAAATGCATGGATCACCATGCTTACCTCCACAGAGCCAGTAAACACCCAAGAACACAAAGGAATCTGTTCTCTACAGCCAAGCACTTAGATACCACAGAATTTGCTATGAAGAGAAAGTCCAGGATGTACACTTAAAACCACAAAAAGAAGAACAGGAGGACTTGTGGCACCTTAGAGACTAACAAATTTATTAGAGCATAAGCTTTCGTGGACTACAGCCCACTTCTTATGCATCCGAAGAAGTGGGCTGTAGTCCACGAAAGCTTATGCTCTAATAAATTTGTTAGTCTCTAAGGTGCCACAAGTCCTCCTGTTCTTCTTTTTGCGGATACAGACTAACACGGCTGCTACTCTGAAACTTAAAACCACCACATTAATCAAGGATACCACTAGAGAAGAAGATTGCATCATGGAAAGGACCACCCAAATACCCTGGAAGAACCCACTTCAATACAGGGGGCAAAAAACCACCGATAGCACATACCTCTATCTGTCACCTCACACTGGAATCCATATGGGGTATCATCAAATAGTTGCAACCAATATTTGATGGTGCCCACATCCTGAAAGAAATCTTTGCCACACCCTTCTCTTCTGGCCTTAAAACAACCCCCCAAACCTTGCCAAGCTAGTCATCAGAAGCAAGCTCTCCACGGACCAGGATGCACCAACTAAAAGTGGCACCAGACCCTGTCAGAAAACAGATACAAAACCTGCAGACATATCTCCACTGCTACAATGATAAATGCCCCCCCTACACAACACCTTTCAAGATTCATGGGTCCTACACATACTTATCACATGTGGTGTACCTCATCCAGTGCATCAGATACCCCAATAAAAATTATGTGAGTGAAACCAGACAATCACTATGCTCTCAAATAAGCTCTCACAGAAAATAAGACACAAAACCATCATATCAGCTATGGATGAACACTTTTCACAAAATGATCACCACATATCTGATCTTTCAATACTTGTCCCAGAGGAAACTTCCATAAGCACTTCAAAAGATGAACCTGGGAACTTAAATTCATAATGCTGCTAGACACCAGAAACCATGGACTTAAGAGACGCTGGTTTCATAGCTCATTACAACAATCTGACATACATCTGCCAGCTGACTCTTAATGTGGTCTTTTATGTAAACCTCTTTTACATAACAATCTAACGCTTATTACGCAGGCCAGCTCAAGCAACCTCCTACAGCATCTTACCCTTTATGCTTAACATCTGTCGCGACTTGTATTTAGCATAGACACTCATATTTCTTTCCCCAGACCTAGGGCATGTCTACACTACAAACTTTTGTTAACTCAAGTTAGGTTGACATAATCTGCCACAGATAGTATATTGCTTGTGTACGTGCATGCGTACTTGGCTCCTTACGTTGGTGCTGTGCCTACTCCACATGAGTGCTTGTTTCAATGCACAGAGTGGTGCACGATGGGTAGGTATCCCAGTGTGCTACTCGCCACCATCCAGCGCACTGTCTTTTGGGAAGTTTTGGCAATGCATAGTGGGGCAGAAACGAGCTTCACTGGGATGACTGGAATTGTGAGATAAAGTTCCCATCGTGCAGCTTTTTCCACCTCCAACTGCCATCTTTATTCCATAGTTTTCCACACCTATTTTTAAAATCCCACAAACCCACATGGGGCTTGTCACTGTCCACCATCTCTGACAAAAGTGTGGAACCTGTACAACTCTGCTCTATTGTCATGAGCGTTGCAAGCACAGGATGCGTGACTCTCCAGTATTTGCAGAGCTGCAGAAAGAGCTGTGGAGAACATGACGGTTTCCTGGAGGGCAAATTGCTGTAGGACATAGCGAGAACCAATTCAACATTGTTGGCATAGATGCTGGAACTATGAGGTATCCTGGGGGTGCTGCCACATCCCCTGGCTTGAAGTGCTTTCCATTATGTACAGGGTTTACAGTTTGGTTCGCTGGCTCTCAGAACCCGCACTATACAAATTGTCCCAGCATTCCTGATTGGTGGTGGTGGTCAAAGAGTGGTTGCAAATGGTGGAGTGCTGCTTTTTGGGCATGAGAAATGAGCACTGACTGGTGAGATCACACTGTAATGTCACTGAGATGACAAGAAGTGTCTGCAGAACTTTTGGATGTGCAAGGCCACATTCCTAGAACTGTGCACTGAGCTTGCCTGAGCCTTCCAGAATCTGGACACCAGAGTGAGAGCTTCACTGACAGAGGAGAAGTATCAATCACACTGTGGAAATTTGCAATGATAGATTGCTACTGGTCAGTGGGAAATCATTTTGGAGTTGGAAAAATCCAGTGTGCAGGCCATTGTCATGCAAATGTGCGGGGCCATTAATCATCTCCTGCTACACAGGACTGTGACTCTGTGCAGCTTGCAGGATATAATGGATGGATTTGCAGTGATCGGATTCGTGAACTGCAGTGAAGTGATAGACAGCACACACATCCCTATTTTGGCACCAGACCACCTTGCTCCAGAGTACATCAGCAGAAAGGACTATTTTTCTATGGTTATGCAAGTGCCAGTGGATCGCTGGGGATACTTCACTGACATCAGTGTTGGCTGGTCAGGGAAGGTGCCTGACACCAACATCGTTAAGAACACAGGACTGTTCAAAAAGCTGAAAGCAGGGACTTGCTTTCCTGACTGGTGGATTTACCATTGGCAATGCCAGTAGTGATCCTGGGAGACCCAGCCTACCCTTACTCTACGGCTCATGAAACTGTACAGTGGTGACCTCAACAGCACCAAGGAACGATTCAACTCTACTGGTTCAGCAGGTGCAGAGTGGGAGTTGAATGTGCTTTTAGTCGTTTGAAGGGGTGATGACGTTGACTCACAAGACTGGATCTCAGTGAGAAAAATATCCCAGTGATTATAGCTGTCTGCAGTGTCCTGCATAATATCTGTGAAGCAAAAGGAGAAAAGATGCCTCTGGGTGGAGGGTAAAGTTGGAACATCTGTCTGCTGAGTTTCAACAGCCAGATACAAGGGTTATCAGAAGACCTCACCAAGGACCTGTATGGTTCAGGAAGGCTTTGAAAGAGCATTTTAACAGTGAGCCATAGTGTTGTGGTGTGCTATGCTCTACCTGGCCCTGCAGTGTGGGTGTCTATTAGGAATTGTGTGGTGCTTGGTGCAAATTTATGAATAGAACACTGACAGTGTATCTATTAATTTTGTGGTGCTTGCTATATGATGATGACACTATTTGTAAAAGATCCTATGAGTTGTCAGTGTTCAATAACTAAGTGGGTGCTTTCAGTACCGCCAGGCATTCAGCAGCATATGTTGGGAACTAATAAAGATGAATTATTTTCCAAACAATATTTTATTGAGTAATGAAAACACTTCAAAAATTCTGTACAAGTTAAAAACAAACGTTAACTTAATAAATTCCTGGATCAGAGCTTAAAGGGGGTGTGACGTTAATGTTCACTTACGTCTTCCAACATATGTTACCTTTATTTTGTTAGCCTAAGTGTTATCTGTACTCATTCACTGTACATAGCTATAGTTTTAATGATTTATAATTATCAAAGTGCTAAATCTCACTATTTATAATTACTCATTTTATATTTCAATGTTATAAGTCAGTATACGAGGAAGAGTTATGGGAAACATGATTCTTTAATGTCAACATTTCCTACCGTCTTTAAACATGAGTTTTTTTCACCCAAAGTCCAGTTTTATTTGTGAGTCATTACAAAGCAACTTTGTTAGAAATTTTCCTGTGAATGCATTTTGAGTGGTGGCTCGATTTTTATGGTCTTGGTAGTTGCTTTTAATGATACCTTAACAATGTCCACTGAAGATAGGACAAGAAGTAATGGGCTTAATCTGCAGCAAAGGAGATTTAAATGAGATATTAGGGAAAGCTTTCTAACTATAAGGGTAGTTAAGCATTGGAATAGAGTTCCAGGGGAGCTTGTGAAATCCCCATAATTGGAGGTTTTTCAGAGGAGGTTGGAGAAACACTTGCCGGGGATGGTATAGGTTTACTTGGTCCTGCTTCTGCGCAAGGGGTTAGACTTGATGACCTTTCGAGAGCCCTTCCAGCCCTACATATCTACAGTTTCGCCTATATTAGAATCATAAGGTGTATCTGGTTTTATATATTTAATGAGAGCAGCCATTTTGGGGGGGGGGGTACAGTATTTGCCTGCAAATAAAGTGCTTTAAAGTGCACTATTTCTACTTCATGCTTTAGTGTATGCCTCACAAACCTCAGTTCTTTCAGTTTTTCTTCCTCATGAGTGATTCTACAGTCTCCCAAATTAAAAGGAATTTGTTGTTGTTTTATGAGCTCATCTCAACAGGGGAGAGAGACTTATCCTGGAAGAAGCTGGAAAACACTGATATTAGTTCACAATCAATGCAAAAAATAGTTGCTCAGGGTTGTAACCCTCTAAAATGCTTGTTTGAACAAAAGATACCTTTAAAGCTGCTAAATCAAATTATTATGGTTGCCTGAGAATTCAAATACTAAATACTTTTATAGATGTTTTCATAATCTATTATAAGAAAAATGTTGTAACAAATTCTTCAGAAATGAAATAAATTATCTTAACCTGTTGGTCTGATCTTTCAGTTTACAAGTGTAACTACCTGGCATTGAAGAGAACCCACTCTTGTTAACTTTCTCTCTCTTTATCATATAATTTCTAAATTTCTTACATTTTAAACTTGACTTTTATTGATGTGACTAGCATTTCAGGAATTAAGACTTTCACAAGTGTGTTAAATCTTCCAATAAGAAATTTTTGTTTGTTTTGGTTGCTTGTTAAAGTTCTTGCGGAGTAATAATCAGCCATTTCCCATTTGTAGGTTTACCCTGGCTATTCACCTTTAATGTGAAGTTTTATCCTCCTGATCCTTCACAGTTGACTGAAGACATTACCAGGTATGCATATTTTAATATAAAACTTGATAATCAGTGTTTTTTTTATATTGTACACTCTGCAAGTCAACAACTTACTTGCTTCCTGTGTTTTGAATTCACATTGCAGATTTTCTCTCTCTCCCCACTCCTTCCCCTCCTCCCTCATAGAATAAGGGAACAGAGAGGCCCTAGGTGTGGGAGGAAACTTATCCTGGGCACAGACTTCAGGATGGCCTGGAAGTTTAAATATTCTGTCTGCTGCTACAGCACAGTTTGACTATACTGTGCAATGCTGCTGCTTTTTGTAGCCAGTAGGAAGTGAGTAGGAGTTGGAGACTTCGCATGATGACATCACGCAGCTTTTTTGCCCCCAGTTCACAGGATGAGCAGTCCTGAGCTGGGGTGAGACCTGGGACTCAGTGGATCTGATAAGGCCTCCAGGGGACCTCCCAAATGAGGGAGGAGGAAGCTAATTGAAATGGGGGGAGGGGCTAATGAAGGGGTCCAGAAGGAAGAGGGAGAAAGTAAAAATTATAGCAAGAGACCAGAGGATGAGGATAGAAATGGGATAGAGTGGAGCAGCATGGTAGCAGGGAGGAGACCAGAAAAGGGAATGAACCTCTTAAGGGTCAGAGGCGTGGAGCCGTGGATGTTGAGGGGCTGTCACTATATTCGGATGTAAGCAGTAGGGTAACTTGTGTTGATATGAGAACAGAGAAAAGTAGAAAGAGTTTAAAGAAAATGGGAAATATTTTTTTCCTTAAGAGTTGTCTTGGTTTACTGTTGCAGCATTAAACAGTTAATTGTGGTTTGTAACTTGCTGAAGTGTTTTGAGGGGGATACAGAAATAGTCCAGATAATTTATTTTTAGTTGTCAAACATTTATCAAATAGAATTTATTAAATACAGTGTATAGCAAACACAGACTGTATGACAATGGTATATAAAGGATTTATTGGTACTTGTTTAAAATTATTTTCATAATTCACCACTTAGTAGCTTCCCCATTTGTGAGAAAAATGACCACTCCAAACATAAGATATACAAAATAAACTACATATACAGTCTATAATTGTCTCTCATTCCACAGGTAGTAGTATAGCTAATTGTATTCGTGTTCAATTAATCTAAAACAAGCTTTAGGTGTCCATGCTGGCTATAAAACAATTTTCTGAAAATTAAGTTGGGCTTTTAGATTGTGTTCAATTAATGTAAATAGTTTTATCCTTGATTATCTTTGAAATTTTCTAAATCCCCAATACTTTGAGCTTCACTATGAATTCAAAATAAACTAGTAAAAAATAAAATTTACTTTTTGTTTAGTATGTCATGTAAGATTACTTTGTGTGTGCATGGCATAAGGCTTTATGGACAAGAGTTGCAAGGTACAAGATAAATGTAATTACTCACATGGATACGACCTGTGTGAGGGATGCAAGTGTTCACTGCTTATTGATATAGTATGCATTCCTGTGTTGTATGGTATGACTGGTTGGATTACATGCTGCAAAAAAAATTAGATATATTACTGAAGTTTTAAAATCAAACCCTAGATTTCAATGAAAAATATATCATCCATTTTTAAATGGATTGTACCTAGGGTGACCAGGGTGAAAAATTGGCACGAGGGTAGGAGGTGATAGAAGACTATATGAGAGAGAGACCCAAAAATCGGGAGTGTCCCTATAAAATCGGACATCTGGTCACCCTAATTGTACCAAGCCTGAAAATGAACATGACACAGTTGGTAAGCAAGTTTTATTATGTAAAGGTAGACCCATACTGCTCATTTGTACTGGGACCCAGAATATTTCTAACCGATTTATGAAAGATATATTGATTCTTATACTAAAACTGTAACTCCAAATCCTTTGTTTTTAGTTGACAAAATCAATCAGAAATGGAACTTTGTCTCTGTGTAATGGTTCGATCAGTGCTTTCGGTTTTTTAAAGCAGACTATTGGAACTACTTGTTTGGACAGATTTTACTCAGCTTTGTGCATGTGTGCTCTCACAAATTTCCTGCAGGAATATTTCTGTTTACCATAAGTAACTTTTTTTTTCCTTTTTGCAGATATTTCCTATGCCTACAGCTTCGTCAGGATATTGCTTCTGGCCGACTGCCATGTTCTTTTGTGACTCATGCCCTCCTTGGTTCATATACTCTGCAGGCCGAGCTAGGAGACTATGATTCAGAGGAGCACCATAACCATTACATCAGCGAATTCCAATTTGCACCCAATCAAACAAAAGAGATGGAGGAGAAAGTAGTAGAACTGCACAAAACACACAGGTGTGTCAGACCTGGTGGGAATAAAGTATGTTGATATGGTCTTGGTTACATCTGTCATTTCTCTTGATCTTAAAAATATGTATAAAATTGTGTTAGAATGAAGAAGTTTAGCACTACTATGAAAGTCTTACACGACTTACATAGCTACAACATTCTTTTATATGCATTTAAATGGAACTTGTCTTTAGTTTGACTTTCTTTTCATCATTTTTTTTCTTCTGTTTATTAAAGCCCTTTAGTAGGCTTTCCATCAAAAAAGTCAATTATGGATGGCTTCTTGCTTTAGCCAGTAAAAATAGCAATAAACATTTCAGCTGGGAAAGTTTTGAAGCTATATTTCATGATACGGGCTTTTTTACTTGCTTTTTAAGAACGATTGTCTGAATTTATTTCATTCAGAGATGTTTTGAATAATATGAAGAAAACATTCAGAATCTGAAATTCTTCATTTAAATTATTCAGTCTCTAAACTAGCTACCTTTGGATTATTAAAAATATATTTGTAATCTGATTACGAGGAGCCATTTTATGACACATGAAGATAGAATTAAAGTCCCAAAGTCTCATTACATTAAAAATATAAGTACATTGGCAATTGCTTTCAGTCAACAAAATAGATCATACATTTCTTTGCATTGCCCAAAGGCCAGAGCCCAGTGCCCTGAACTATACACTTTATGTAGTGTTGTTTTTTACCTTGAATAAACCATGGTCACTGTTTTAGTTTTGTTGATAATAGGAAAAATTATTCTTGTTCCCCTCATACTGATGGAAGGACGGTCGTCTTTTGTTAGCTAAATGCTATGAATGTAAATTTTAAGCTCCTTGGGGCAGGAACTGTCTTTTTGTTCTGTTTGTACAGCATCTAGCACAATGGGGTCCTGGTCCATGACTAGGCATTACCACAATACAAATAATAATAATAATAATGAATGAAGTCCTGAGCTATATTGGGAGCAAAACCCCCACTGTCTTCAATGGGGCCACTATTTGGGCATATATTGCTCTCTAGATACTGTATAGTTATGTGTGCAAAGTGTGCAGTCTAAGTCAGAAAAGGTTAACCTTTCTATGTTGAACATTTGAGAAAATAAATGTACCTTATTTACTGACCTTGGCATTTTAAAGGATACCAGTGAAATTCTGAAATTCACACCTCAGCAAGGTGTGGGGGAGGATAGATTCCTACCTCTGGTGGTGGTACCAGGGAGGGCTCTAACTTTTTTGCCGCCCCAGGCAAAAAAGAAGAGCGCCGCCCTGCCATAACACACCCCCCCCCCCCCCAGAGCTGTGCTGCCCAAACCCCCGTCCCCCGAGCACCTCGCCAGGCAGCCTAAACCCCCACCTCCCCCTCCCCCCCAGCGCCTCGCCAGGCCACCCAAACCCCGAGCGCCTTGCCGGGCCACCCAAACCCCCGTCCCCCTCCCCCCAAGTGCCTCACCGAGCTGCCCAAACCCCCGCCCCCCGAGCGCCTTGCCGGGCCGCCCAAACCCCCGGAGCGTCGCACCGTGCAGCCTAAACCCCTGCCTCCCCCTCCCCCCCAGCGCCTCGCCGGGCCGCCCAAACCCCCGGAGCGTCACACCGCGCAGCCCAAACCCCCCCCCCCCCCCCCCCGAGCGCCTCGCCACACCAGTCTAACCCCCAGAGCGCTGTGTTACCCAAACCCCCACCGCCCGAGCGCCGGGCCATGCCGCCGAAGCGCCCCCCTCCCCCCCCCCCCCCACCGCCTCACTGCTGAAACACCCCCCACGTTGCCTGGCCGAAACAAAAAAAAAACCCACAAAAATACCTCGAGCGCCGCCCCGCCGAACAACAACAACAAAAAAACACCGAGAGCGCCCCCCGCCACCCCTTCTAAGGTGCCGCCCCAAGCACGTGCTTGGTCGGCTGGTGCCTGGAGCTAGCCCTGGGTGGTACTGTTTGACCTGGACACCGTTTTCTGCAAGGATGGCTTACCAGGGAAGCAAAGAATTTTAAATGTCTATGGATCTGTCCTGGCAACTGAAAAGGATCAATATATTTAAATGAAAGATTAGAATATGGAATATTTCAGAGTGCAGTAAAAATTATGTAGCACCTGTAAAGCACTGAAATCCATGATGGTCATGCTCATGACTTTCTCTTTTCCTGATAAGTTAGTGAATGTGTCTTTAAGAGAGTGGTACACCACTACCTCAATATAACGCGCCCCGATAGAACATGAATTCGGATATAACGCGGTAAAGCAGTGCTCCGGGCGGGGGGGGGGGGGGGGGCGGCGCCGGCTGCACATTCCGGCGGATCAAAGCAAGTTCAATATAACGCGGTTTCACCTATAACGCTCCTGAGGACAGCGTTATATCGAGGTAGAGGTGTACGTATTTTTTAAAAGATCTTTATAATTAAAAACAAAACTCTGCTAGTCACAGCCCTTCTGTCAGGGCAATTAGGGAGATCATCTACTCCAGTGTCACAGAGAGGGCTGGGAAAACTCAGCAGATGACTGTTTAACATGATCCAAAGTGACTTTTCAATCTTATAACTTCATAAAAAATGCTGATTGAGTTATACTGAGTCATGGAAGAGATCCTTGATTCTGTTTGTGGGAGAAGAAGTGAGGGAAAAGTGGAAGCCAGTTCTTTGAAGTGGGAAAAAGTGTGTATGTGTGTGTGTGGGGGGGGGAGATGTTTGAGTAGGTTATAATTTAAAATTGTGTTGCAGCACTAAAGATAGTAAATGCTACCAAGAAAATATAATATACTATGAATGAAAATATACATACCTATGGCTCTGGGGAGAGAAATACAGATACGTGCAAAAGTATTCATGATTTAGACTCCTCTAATCTGAAATATTTAACATACCCTAAATGTAGCTGTTTTCACTAGGTTTTATGATCTTGATATTTATTTTTGACAGTAAACTGAAGTAATCTTTTAATGGTTCTAGGGGTTTGACTCCAGCACAGGCAGATTCTCATTTCTTAGAAAATGCCAAGAGGCTTTCCATGTATGGAGTGGACTTGCATCATGCCAAGGTATTGAACTATTTTTTTCTGAAAAATACTTGCCATTACAGAGCACAATAAAGATGGACCACTCAACCTGAAGATATATGTACACTTGAAGGGCTTGCATTTAAGTATCTTTATCTGCTATACTATCTGGCGGTCATGTTAATTATTCAGTTTATGGGCATAGGAACCATGAGAGTTTATCTTCAGTCTACGATTATTTAGCCCATGTGGCTCCATACTTACAGGTTGGGAAAAACAACCTTTATTCTTAGGAGCAACTAAGTTTGTTTTAAATGTTTATTCCAGTGATAGGCTTGGAGAGGCAAAGTGGAGCCTAAAATGTCTCTAGTGTTTTTTTTATACCAGTGGGAGTTACGTACAGATTTTGAATCTAGATGGTTGGAAATGAACTTCCATTTCTATTGATATTTTAATTTTGAAAAGTAAGCAAAAATTAATATAATCCAATTTAAAAAATCAATATTCGCAGAAAATCAGTAGCAAAATTCATTTAATGGACTCAGAATGCTAAATTAATCCAATATTTAAAAAGAGAAGCCAAAGTCAGATTTTTTTTATATAGTGTACAAATACTAGAGAAACCTTCTGTTTTATTCAGTGGAACTTGGAAAGGTAGTTGGGTCTTTATTAATGGCCTTTCCCAGTTGCTCTTGGAAATATTTGATGTAGGTACGCTAGTCTTTACTGGAGATGTATGGTAAATACATCTGCAACCTTACTTCCACCACTAGTAGAAGTTCATGATACCAGCTCACTCTTGTCTTGAATGGCTTTAAGAATTTTCACTCTTTCAGTGGTTCTAATGCTTGCAATTATTCCATAGCGATTTCTCATGGCAAGTAAAAGCTCTGACAAGAGCTCTATTTTCTGAGATCAGTTTTCAGCCCTTAGAATTCTTCCAGTCAATCTAGAATTTAGTGACAGCTGGATGTCAGCACTTCGTATTATTGCTGGTTGGTTGGGAGGATGTTGGTATTTGTTGTGCTATAATGTGGGGAAGTCTCTTCTCAAGACTTGCATTACATGCAATTCCTATCAGTAAGTATTTGCTTCTGCAAACTGAGATCAGACATTGTCATTGGGCCAAAATGATTAAAATGCTATCTGCCAGCACCTTGATTGAAGTGGCTAAGCTGACATTGTCAGCCAAATATCCAGGAGCGGCGCCAGGGTTTTTGCCGTCCTAGGCGGCAGCGCTCCTCCTCTGAACATTCGGCGGTGGGGGTCCTTCCACTCCGCATCGTCAGGGCACTTCGGTGGCGGGTCCCGGAGCGAGTGAAGGACCCTCCACCGAATTTCTGCCGAAGATCTGGAGCCAGAAGGACCCCCCACCGCCAAATTTCCACCGATGGCGGCAAAATGCCGCCCCCAAAATCCTGCCGCCCTAGGCGACCACCGGCCCTGCAAATATCCACTTCCTTCTCCATCTTAATTGAAGTAATAGCTATATATAACTGCACAATATGATATAACCAACCTGCTCTATTTTTCATAAAATCTGTAATGTTTGCAAGGCTTTGATTTTTTTTTTTTTCTTCTCCCTTTAATGCTTGCTGAAATGTTTGCTAACATCCATCACATCTCTACTGCTGATCAATTTCTAATCTAGGTTTTTATATGCCCCCTATCACCATCATTTTGGTGTGTTTTCTAAAATTGTAGCATGTACACATAGATGTGTCTTGTCACTGCGGACTGGACTGATGAATGCCAAACCATTGCAAGAGTCCCAACCTTGTTTCTAAGATTAATAAATGCAGATTTTTTCCTGCTGTTGTGTACCTTTTCTTCGCAACCCCATTTGGCATTACTGTAATTTCAGCATGAAACCAGTGTAATCGACATCCGTACCCCCAAGTGTATTAACATAGTTAACTCCATGAAATATCATTATTTAAATTTTGTCTAAAATTCTCATTTGCGGTAGGATTCTGAAGGTGTGGACATCATGCTGGGTGTATGTGCTAATGGGCTACTCATTTACAAGGATAGACTCCGAATCAACCGTTTTGCTTGGCCCAAAATTTTGAAAATCTCTTATAAACGCAGTAACTTCTACATCAAAGTCAGGCCAGCAGAGGTAAGTAGGGCTTTTATTCATTTCTTGCAGTTCTGTTCATAAACAGCTTGAGATGTTTTATAAAAAATAGTTGTCAACCTTTCTGCTACTGTTCAAGAGTGAAAGCTAAAGTTCAGCCCACCAGCAAGATAATGTTTTCCAAACTTCCCCAGGTGTTCTGATGGAGAGTTCAAATGTGGGATTTATATCGGCACCTGTTTGGGAATAAAGGATCTCTGAATCCTTTTCATAGATGACCAGTCATAACAAATACTTAATGTTGTATTCTAATGAATCCTCATCAACTAGCTAGCTCCTTTTATTTACTTACTTGAAGTCAATTAAAAATATAAGTAGCTTTTACATGAAATGCTGTGAACTGTAGCTGTGCTAATGGAGATTGCTATATTTCAATAGATGATGTGATTAATATGAAATCTTAATTTGAAAAATTTCTCTCCCTCTTTACATGTCTTGTGATTCTTAGACATAGATGTATTGTCCTCTTATACTTGCATTTACATAACATTTTTGGCTTAGAAATTATGACAAACTTAATATGCTGTGTAGTTTGAACACTGCCTAGTACAGTATTTAGTGAACTAAGGGGAGAAAGTGTGCCTGGCTGCTGCTACAATTCTCAGCACAATTGGCTTTTTGCAGTATGGTGGGTTTTTTTTGTTTTGTTTTGTTTGTTTGTTTAATTCTGGGCAGTTCTGGGCAGCTAGTCATGAAACTTGCAAAGAAAACTAAGGCACTATGGTTTTCCCAAAGAAGAGTCATTAGTAAGTACCGATAGGAAGTGATAATGTGATTATTATCCTGCATGAGTAGTCTACCCGGTGCAATTATATTAGAAGTATGGAAATTTTGAGACATTGAGTCTCAAGAAAGGAGAATTAGTGCTTGTTGCGGTAATGGAAATGTCTGAACTCACTCAGCCTGCTAAGCTAGCCAGCTTTCAGGAAATGTGTTAATTTATTTTGTGGCTCCTTTCCAGCTGGAACAGTTTGAAAGCACCATTGGGTTCAAATTGCCAAACCATCGGGCTGCTAAAAGGTTATGGAAGGTTTGTGTGGAGCACCATACTTTCTACAGGTAAATACTCAGTCTTATCCCCCTTCTTCTAAAAGTTAAAACTTTTTATTTTTCTCAGGAAAGTGTGTGTGGGGGGGGAGACTATATTATCTCCACTTGTTTTGCATCCAGTTCTGGCTCCCATTGAAACATGTGAATGATACAAATAGATCACTGATCCTAGACTATTAATTTTTAATATCTTAGATAAAAGGTTAATTAAATTCAACTTTATAGCTCAATTCCTACTTGACCATCCAGATCTGCATGAGTAAGAGTATAGCGCTCTAAGATTTCAATTTGTGCAGCAGCTGAACACCTAAGAGGAAACCAAAACTTGCAAGAACCAAGCCACTGTTTGGATAGGAGGCCTTTTTAAGCATCAGGTCCCCTTATCACTGGGCACTATATGCAGTAGTAGTTGGGACCACGTGCTGCCATTTTTTCAGTGTGTACTGGCTAAAGCCGTGGTTCTCAAACTTTTGTACTGGTGACCCCGTTCACACAGCAAGCCTCTGAGTGCAACTCTCCTTGTAAAGTAAAAACACTGTTTTTATATTTAACACTATTATAAATGCTGGAGGTGAAACCGGGTTTGGGGTTGAGGCTGACAGCTCGCGACCCCCCACGTAATAACCTAGTGACCCCCTGAGGGGTCCCGACCCCCAGTTTGAGAACCCCTGGGCTAAAGACTTCTCTAGTCACTGGGGCAGGGACTTGAACTTGGGTCTCTCTTGTTCTATGTGAGTGCCCTAACGAGCAGGCTATAGAGTAATTCTCACGTTCTTTCCTTGCCCAATGATTATCAGTTGTCATTCATAATGGCAATTCCTAGTCATTAGAGCAGGGAATGAAAGTGAAAATGGCTCTATAGTTGGCTACTTGGAGCACTCACCTATGATGTCTGAGACCCAGGTTCAAGCCTCTGCTTCAATTACTATTTATAAAAAGTAGAACAGCTTCAATAGGAGAGAATGAGAATATCCCATAACCCAGTAGCGAGGCCACTCTCCTGCAATTTAGGACACCGACATTCAAAACCCTTTTCCTCATGAGGCAGAAGGGGGAGTTGAAACTTGGTCTCCCATATCCTGGGTGAGTACCCAAATCATTGGGTCAAAGGTGATTGGGAGGAGAGCCTCCTCCCCCTCTCCTGCTTCTTTTCATGACTCTTGTCCTTCCTTGGCTTTTGTAGAAATGCCCAAAATTGAAACAGAATTTCAAGTTCAGTCAAAACAAAATATTTCATCTTGACCCAGAGCAAAAAAAATTAGACTTTTTAATTTTCAGGGATTTTTTTTTTTAATTTCTTTTCAGTTTGATCTGAAAATACCTTTTTCAATTTTTCAGAATTGCCAGCAAACCAAAAAATCTATTTGTCCAACTCTAGTTTGCATGCTAGTTATATACCCAACTACATTAAGAATATTCCCATAGGAAATGCAGTGGTTATATATGCAGTTGCTAATTGTATTGAGATATCTTGTTTGCCCTCTCATACTTTCAAGGAATGCTTTATTTTCAAATTTAATGTCAAATTTCTCCTGAAAACAGGAAATCTTGCTGTACATGATTAAATTGTATACTTGCATTTACACTGTAGCAGCCCAGAATCTGTTAAGTAAAAGGACAGCCTGTATTTTTGTGCAGTAGTTACGATATCTCCATTTATTTATTTATTTATCTCCTAGAACTGGAAGGGACCTTGAAAGGTCATCAAGTCCAGCCCCCTGCCTTCACTAGCAGGACCAAGTACAGATTTTGCCCCAGATCCCTAAGTGGCCCCCTCAAAGATTGAACTCACAACCCTGGGTTTAGCAGGCCAATGCTCAAACCACTGAGCTATCCCTCCCCCAAGGAGTGAACAAATTGCCCTTGTTAAATGCTTTCTTCAGAAAAAATATACACCAACAATTCACTGTGCAGTATTTCAGAAAATAAACCTGCTCACAAATAAATTTTAGTTGAGATATTGCAATTGTTGTTTAGCCTCCTATTAGTAACTCTCGACAAACATGTTCCTCTGATATTTTTCAGCTCCTTCTACCTTTTGGAATATTTGAAAGTAGGTAATGTGAGATTACTCCAGATTGACAGTATACACTCTCATAAACCTTGCAGTGAACGTAAAAGCAGTTAAATAATAAAGCCATCTCTCTAGACAGCTTTTTGTGGCAGATGTATATTTTCTAATGGGAGTGATGTGGTTATAGTGGATCGCAAATTAAATCTGAGTCAACAATATAATACTGTTGTGAAAGAAGCAAGCATCATTCTGGGATGTATTAGCAGGAGTGTTGTGAGCAAGACACGAGATGTAATTATTCTACTCTATTCAGTGCAGATAAGGCCTCAACTGGAGTACTGTGTCCAGTTCTGGGCACCATACTTCGGGAAAGATGTGGACAAATTGGAGAAAGTCCAGAGGAGAGCAATAAAAATTAAGTCAGAAAACCTGACTTATGAGGAAAGATTGAAAAAACTGGGTTTGTTTAGTCTGGAGAAGACTGAGTGGGGAAGAAAATGATATTCAAGTACGTAGAAGGTTGTTATAAAGAGAAGGGTGATAAATTGTTCTCTTTATCCACTGAGGACAGGATAAGAAATAATGGGCTTAAATTGCAATGAAGGAAATTTAGGTTAGACATTAGGAAAAACCTTTTAACAATAAGTGTAGTTAAGCACTAAAACAAATTACTTGGGGAAGTTGTAGAATCTCCCTCATTGGAGGTTTTTAAGATGAGGTTAGACAAACTCTTGTCTAGATAGTCCTGCCTCCTGTGCAAGGGAGTGGAGTAGATGACATATTGAGCTCCCTTCCAGTTCTAAATTTCTGTGATTCTAATATTTGTGTGGCTTTGGGCCCATTATATTAATTGGCAGTAGAAATTGGAATTTCCCTTCTCTCAGCCATACCTCCTCCTCTAGTTTTTATTTTTAAAGAAAATCATGCTTTGCCATTTGCACTGTTAAGTTTCAGCAGTGAATCACTAAATACATATTTAGAAAGCATTCCATTTTGAAAGCAGTTCATAGTGTGTCACACCTGACACACTGTCTCAAGAAATTTAACATTTGACACTATAAATCTCACAAGCATATAAGGCTTGGAAGGTTTTCTAATTAATAAAAATGCATTGTCAATATGCGATATGTGATTTTTCTCAAACTGAATATGAAGGTGAGAAAATGGAATAATTTGGTGAGTGCAATCCATAACCAGAAGTGACCTGCAGCACAGCCTCTCTGCTGCATGGCTGGGATAAATCAGTGTTCTTGAAATGATTCATACTATTGAAATAGTTACTTTGAAATGTGCTTGATAATTTATATTTTGTCATTATTAAATTAGAATCTAGTCCAAAATAGGAAAGAATTCTTAATTGAGCTACATCTATAGTAGCTGATCAGTTTAGATTTTTAAAAGGTAATTCGCAACTGTAAATGTTTTCAGTGACATTTTATATTTATCAGAAAATCTTTCCACAGAAATAGAACAGAATTCAATTGGATTTCATTCCAACCAGAAATAGATTTTTCTAGTCAGGAATGGTATTATAACAAGTACTAAGCTTCAAATACTCTCACCATCATGTACTTCCACTGATGTCATCAGGCAGAAAATCCCCAGAACCTCTCATCAGGATTTTAAAATAATAAAATAAATAAATCCGGATCTGTTTTCTCTCATTGAATGCCAGAAATAAACAGTATCACAACTGTTACAGCCCAAAAAAATTTAATGTTTTTCCCTGCTCCTGCCACATGTTCTGTGCATACTGCATGACAGTGAATTGTGCATGTAATTCACACATACAATTCATCTTCCAGGTTTAAGGAAAGCTCTTTTCCTAAGGTTAGTAATTCCTCATAGATAACTGAAGGCTTGTGTTAATGTAAGCTATGTATATTGGATGGTATCCCTCTTAGTTTAAAAGATGACTTACCAAACTTTATACATAGACTATTAAATATGAAAACAAGCCAATCTGTGCCCTTCTTTTATAATATTTATGGATGTTCAAACCGTATAGAATTCCAGTTACATTTGCAGTAAGTAACAATCCACTTAAGAGCTGCTGTCAAACTGGGTATCTACTCTACTCTTTGCAGGTAGTCTTAGTCTTCAGCTTTGAACCTTACCATATACAGAAAGATTGTGTGTGTATACCCATGTATAAATTATCACGTATAGTACTTGTGATGTTGTATTTGAAATTTTCATTTTTTTAGTGTCTTCCCAGAACTTTTTGCACTGATGTAACCATAGTTTGTCAGTTATTACATGTAATTAAGCATGAAATATAAAATATCCTTTAAAATACCCTTAGTCAGGAAGTAATTAGTTCTCTTGTTTTTTCCTTATTAAAAGATTAAAAGTTTATCTCAGCAGGCTAGAGGATAAAAATGGCAGTTAATGCTGTAGCCTTGCCAACATTGGAAAACAAAGAACAGTAACAACCCTGGAAATATATTCTCTGCTTTCTTTCTCCTCATTCCAAAATAGACTTACTTTAGGAAACACTGTATTGTCAATGAGAATTTACAGAAATTATTCAGACAGGATTGTGGTATAAGGCTGTCCTCACAATCAAAGAAGGGAAACTCAAGATGGTTAGTAGTTCTGCTGTTTAAGCATCCTAAAATAGGAGGGTGTGCAAATTAACCTTTCATCAAGATGGCCACCATTTTTGCCTACCTACCTGAGGAAGGAATCCTTGCAATCGTAATTGAAGATCTTAAAGATATATTTTGAACTCAGATGCTTCCTGAGGAATTTGCGGAAGCTACAGGGAATGCTCAGATGCTTTATCTAAATTCACAGAGGACTTCTAAAGGTTTCAAATATTGCTGTAGGGGAGTCTCTAAAAGGGACCAGATTAGAAATGGCAGCAGTAAAAGCCTTTGTAGATAAATGTGGATTATGTGCTGCAAGATTCAGGAATTAATAGGCTCTCCAGTTTTTGTGACGGAATTGTTTCTCTGAATTCAGGTTATCTCAAACTTATTACAATGTGGACCACAGCTTAGTAGAGGAGATTGTCCACAAGGACATTTCTTTTCCTACTAGTCCTTGCATAATAGCCATATGGCATCTAAAGCAGTTGCTTTCATGAGAAAGTATTAAGGAACATACTTGTATAATTTGCAGCTGTCTATAATGCATAAATATTTTGGTTTTTGAAAAAAAATAATCACATGATCTACTTCTTCTCTTTAGCTCCCTCTCTGCTATTTTTTTTTCTTTTTTGGATTCCCTGTTGCATTTATGGTTTGTCACAGCATTCTTTGCCTATGCCTAGGCATCTGGTCCTCTCATCCCCCTGCTTCTCTTCCTTCCTTGCTATGCCACCAGTTCCAGTCCTATTGGTGGTCAGCTCCTGTTCCTTCTCCTCTAATATCTAACAGTGACAACTAGTCTGGCTGCTCCTCATTTCCAACTACTTCTAAAAGTAATAGATCTCTCTCTTTTGCAATAAAGAGCCTGGATATCAAAAGAAGTAGCTAGAAACAAAGAGACTGAGCATCACATGACCAGCCAGTTCTTCATAGACCACAGTTCTGGAACTGTCAGAGTTTGCAACATGAAAAACCTTAAAGTTGGTATAGGCATTGAATGCTAAAGCTGTGGGCACCAAACAAATAATGTAAGATCTATATCAGCTGAGATGCTTTGAGTAATTTTCTAGGGATTTAGCATGTTATCATTTTTTGTATGTTGCTGGACCATTACTGGCTTTTTCCCTCTGCCTTGCTCAAACAGAACTTTTAAGCTTTTTCAGTTATCAGTATCTTAAATGAAAACACCAATCTTCTAATTTCTAGAGCATTGGTCATTTAGCCAGTTGCTATTAACTGCTGTTAGTGTCACTAATTTCTATTGTTGAAATACAGTAGAACCTTGCTAATTCTCAGTGATATCTGGCAGACCAACAGCAAATTTCTGAATATCATGATTAGCAATTAAAGTAAAAAAAAAATAATTAAAAAGTAAGTGTAATCCACTGCAAAATTTATTAAATTCAGTTATTTTGATACTTGTCGCTTAATTTTCTTTGTACTTTTTTGCAAGATAAGACAACTTTACAAACTTTTAACAATCTTATATGCTATGTCTATCTAAAGCTTGAATTTTATCATTAAACAATTTTCCTTTCCAAATTAACTCCTAGTATGATGAGCAGTTATGAAGTGCTGCACTAAAGCATTTAAAACAACTAGAGAAATTACTTTTATTCTCGTATTTGTTTTTTAGACTTGTATCACCAGAACAGCCTCCTAAGGCAAAATTTCTGACCTTGGGTTCCAAGTTCCGCTACAGTGGCCGTACTCAAGCACAGACACGGCAGGCTAGCAACCTTATAGACAGACCAGCTCCGTACTTTGAGCGCACCTCAAGCAAACGTGTCTCCAGGAGTCTTGATGGGGGTAAGAGATTATGTATTACGTGATGGTTTCCTTGCATCTTGCTGCTTTCTAAGTTCAGTTTATAACTTTAGAAAATGCTAACATCTGCATGCCTAGAAGGTTAATAATCAGACTTGATGAAATTTACAACTCAGTTCTACAAATTCATGTGTGTGTTGACTGCCAACTATATTACACCTATTCCCTGGTGCTTTTTTTTTTTAATATGGAGATACACCTATCTCAGAACTGAGTCCAGCCCCCTGCCTTCACTAGCAGGACCAAGTACTGATTCTTGCCCCAGATCCCTAAGTGGCCCCCTCAAGGATTGAACTCACAACCCTGGGTTTAGCAGACCAATGCTCAAACCACTGAGTTATTCTCCCCTTCCCTTTCCTTTCCTTTCTATTCTACATTCTACAAAATGTAAAAGCATTTTCTGCAATTCCTAATGTGTTTTGTGTTTTCTTTGTGGGGGGGGGGGGGAATAACCTTTTTAGCAGTGATACTGTTGCTGTGCTAACATTGTGAGCTGTAAATCTTTTTCAAAAAGCTTTGTAGAGTAAATACAAATTTTGCTAAGCCACACCTTTTTTTAAAGGTTTACTACACACATTACAAGTAATTATTGTGGATATTTAAAAATAACATTGGTATGAAATGTTAAGCATGGAATTAGACTAAAACACAGAACTTCTGGGAGCCAGCAAGGGAAAATGGATGCCTAGATCTGGAGTTCCTGCTCAGGCCCACAAAATTCCACCGACATCCACTATATTAAGGCCACAGTTTTTTGTCTCTGCGTGGTTCATTCTGTTTAACATCCTCCCCGGGTTTCCCACAAATCACAAAGAAACAGAAGATCTCTTTCAGCCCTGTGCAGGGCAGCATGGCAGGACTCAAGGAGGAGTGCCTAGTAGGCCTGGATCAAGTCTACAAAATTCAAAAGCAGATATCCAAAGAACAGATCCTGCTTTAAGGAAATATCAAGGATATCTCTGAAATTAAAGCCGCGACTTTACCACAACAGCTGAGTTTGCAGAGGCTATCCTCCAGCACTGGGGAGACAGAAACTAGAATCTCTACTTTAGAAGACAGTATGGGCTCTATTAGCATCACTAGAGACAAACAACATCTGATCAAAAAGCTACATGATGAAATCAATGACCTGAAGATTTGAGAGTAGCTGGGTACCCTGAGGAAGTAGAAAAAGCCAGTAGAATTTTTGTCTAAGGTACTTTCCTTACACCTTGATACAGACCTGGTCCTAGAAAGAGCCCGTTGCTCCCCAAACCCTCAACTAATGCTAAGCCCCTCGAGCTTCTCTTCTCTGTCTAAACTCATGAATTCCCCTAGATATACCTCACCCTACCCATAGCCCTGAGTTTTGGGGGGCACAGCATAAAACATTTGCTGGGACACTTCCCCCTGTGAGTACCTGGGGCTAATTTACTTACATGTGTTTCTTGGAACATAAAAGGAATTGGTCACCCTATGAAAGGGGGGAAAAAAAAGGTGCGTCTCAGTTAGGAAACTTGAAAGCTGATGGTATATTTCTCCATGAAGCACACCTCATTGAGTCTGAGGCTGTAAAGCTTAAAGGCTGGATTGGTGATGGCATTTGTAGTAATTACTCAGCCAAGTCTAGGGGGGTGGAGGTGTCAATCCTGTTCCATAAAAAAAACTGAGCACACAAATCCTATCAATTGACAAAGACATGGAGGGAAGATTTGTAATTGTTAAAGTTTGCATCTCCATTGTTAAATATATTCTTGTGACCCCCAACAAAGATGATCCCTCTTTTTTCAATCAATTATTTTCGAGATTGACTCCTTCCCTTCCCCCTTCCCCCTCCCCACCCCCTCACCCTCGAAAATATGACTGTAGTAAGGGACTTTAGTGCAGTGTAAAAAGCTTGTGAAAGAAGAAATACAATTTTCCTTTAAGACCAACAACAGCCCTTCGGTTTCACGGTTGAACTTGTAAGACACTTTCAAGTCATATTTAAGGAACAGGATAATATCCTACTTTTCTCACAAAAGAGCCAGGCAGACTGAGCTGACGAATGTAATGAAAAAGCCCAATAAGGCAGACCTCAACTATGCTGATTCTCCCTCTTCAGATAAACTCCAATCTCTGATATGAAATTAATAAGATAACCTTAGCTCAGGCTGAATTTGCTTTGTTTAGATTAAAACAGATGTACTGGGAATCTGTTACTGCATAGATTTTAATTCACTAAAAGCTAAAATCCCCTCAAATTGCTCAAGTCAGGGTCAGATACCAATAAAAAATGTGTTAATGAACAATTATCCAAATGTAACCAAAGCTTGTACTTAGAGGAAGACCCCTTGACAATCACTCGAGGAATACGCCCAAAATCTGCAGCTCCCCCAGCAAATAGAAGAACAGTAAATTTGGCTTGATTTCCCCATTACATACCTTTGCAATTGTCTTCTGTAAGTGACATGAAATCGGGTAAAGCCCCGGGCCTAGATGGCTTGCCAGCTGAAACAGTTTAAACAAACTAGTCTTGGTGCCTTCAGTCATGAAAAACACCCTTGACTGGTGTAAGGACCCTCAGTGTTTTTGTGCAGGGATCTCCTTTGCTCAACCATCTCCAACATCAGTAATAACAACAGATGCATACCTTTTGGGTTAGGGAGCCTACAACAAGAAGGTTTCTCCAGGGACTGGAGAACCCCTTCCCAGAAGTCAGATACCCTACACTGGCATGGAATCTCAACTTGGTGCTCAGATGCCATATAACCCCCCCCCCTCCCCTTTGAACCTCTGGCTACCTGCTCCCTTCTATACTTCTATGTCTATGAAAACAGCCTATCTTGTAGCCATTATTTCTGTTTGAAGAGTTGTAGAAATGGGGCTTTAATGGCATATATGCCCTTCAAAGCCTTTTTTTAAGAAGAAGGTCATCTTGGGACCACATCCCAAGTTCTTACCAAAGGTATCCTTGGACTTCCACATAAATCAACCTATCCTTTTTCCTGTTTTCTTCCCACACCAAGTCACACCAAGATAAAGGAGATGCGGCATTACATACACTTGATATCAGGAGGGCATTAGCCATTTACCTAGACAGGACTAAGCCCTTTGGAAAATCTCCCAGCTTGTTTCTCTCCATTGTGGACAGAACTAAGGGATCTCCAGTTTCCAAGCGAAGACACTCTAGATGGATATCTGACTGCATTACCTACTGCTATCAGTCTCATGATCTTCAACCTCCTTCCAGAGAATTAACTCACTCCATGAGATCCTTCTCTACTTCAGTAGTCTTTCTTAAGGATGTTCCCATCACAAAAATATGTAGAGCCATGACTTGGACCTCCATTCATACATTTTGTGAACTCTATGCACTTACTCACACCTCAGCTTCTGATGCCATGTTTGGCTCTACTGTACTATCTTCAATATTAGACTCAACTCTGAAGCCCCACCCCTCCGTAGAGGGTACTACTCAGTAGTCACCTAGATAGGAGCACCTATAGGATACTAATTGAAGAAGAAGAAGAGAAGGTTACTCACCCTGTGCAGTAACTATGGTTTTTCGAGATGTGTCCCCCTATGAGTGCTCCACTACCAATCCTCCTCCCTTCTGATTCAGAGTTCTTTACAGTGGAGCTCTGCAGTAGAGAAGGAATTGAGGGCAATTCAGATGCGCAGCTCTATATAGCCACGGTGCTGGAAAAGAGGCTGCAGGAGGCATGTGAGCAGCCGAACAGACACTGATACCTAAAATCTCCGATCTGAGGTGCACGGGGTGCATGCGCACATAGAATGGAGCATCCATAAGGACACCTAACATTCTCTTAGTTGTTGTATAGGCTTTAATGGCTGCCTATACAGAATATGCATAAGAATATCCGTCCTTTTCCATATCTAAAATTCCTCATCCTAATACTGTTCAGGTGTCCTTATCCTATAGGTTAGTATATTAATTATCCCAAGCTTATAAGCATATACGTCAGTTGATTACTATAGCACTATGTGATTGGGCATCTGCTGATGTTCCTATCTAAAAAATACCCTAAACTGTTACTAGCTGGCTTGTTGCAGTTACCTATCAGCAGTTTTATACTTAGTTTCAGCAAAATCAGATATTGCAAAACTCTGTCTTATGCCATCTTGTGACTTAGGGTGACTGCTGGTTAACTCACTTCTGCTAACTAGACTGAAGAACTATGGTAAAGCTGCTTGGCCTCATTCTTATGCTCAGAATTGAAGCTTGGACCTATAGGTTTCTTGTATTACTGACTCATTACGTATATCTTTATCATGTGGTAACCCAGGGGTAGGCTACACTCTCTCTTCTCCCCCCACCCCTTTCCTCTCTGTCCTATCATTCATTTGCTATCCCCTTTACCTACCTTTCAGGCTTTTCTTTGGCCTTCTGTACTCTGTGCTATTTTTTCTTTTCTGCTTCTCCTTTTTTTCCTGAAAAGGAGTAATTCTGGAGATTAGTTTATGATCTTACTTTACTAAGAACCCCAAACTGGGACTGAATAACAAAATGACCATTACTACATAATTGTACAGGAAAATCTCTTTAGCCAGTTAATAATTGTACTTGTTACTTTTGCTGCTTATTGAGTGACCCCATTTTATTCACTATACACTGTCTATCCCAGGGGTGGGCAAACTTTTTGGTCCAAGGGCCACATCAGGGAATAGAAATTGTATGGCGGGCCATGAATGCTCACAAAATTAGGGTTGGGGTGCAGCCTCTGGGGTGGAGCTGGGGATGAGGAGTTTGGGGTGTAGGAGGGTGCTCTGGGCTGGGACCGAGGGGTTTGGAGGGCGGGAGGGGGATCCGGGGGTTGGGGCGTGGGGAGAGGCTCGGGGGGTGCAGGCTCCGAGCAGCGCTTACCTCAAGCGGCTCCCGGAAGCAGTGGCATGTCCCTTCTCCGGCTCCTACGTGGAGGCGCAGCCAGGCGGCTCTGCTCACTGCCCCATCCACAGGTACCGCCCCTACAGCTCCCATTGGAGTATGTAGGAGCTGGAGAAGGGGCCATGCCACAGCTTTCAAGAGCTGCATGGTGCGACCCCCGGCCGGAGCGGGGCTGAGCTGCATGTAGTTTCCCTACCCCTGGTCTATCCTGTCAGCTAAAACACTAAATATGCTATGATACACCGGTGCAAATGAGTCAGTGGCTGTAGTGAAGCTTTACTTCATTCAGTATATACATTAAAAGATCTTATAGAATCAGCATATAGATCAAAATATAGATATAGAATCAGCATATAGATCCCATAGGCAAACTACGGCCCACGGGATTGCCACCCCCGTGGTGCCGAGGGCCCCGCACCGCTCCCAGAAGCGGCTGGCACTGCGGCCCCTGGGGGCAGGGGCAAAGGGCTCTGTGCGCTGCCCTCACCTACAGGCCCCACACCCTGCAGCTCCCATTGGCCTGGAACAGGGAACCGCGGCCAATGGGAGCTTCGGGGGAGGTACCCACAGGCGAGGGCAGCGTGTGGAGCCCTCTGCCCCTCGCTCCCCAGGGCCACAGGGACGTGGTGCCGGCCACTTCTGGGAGCGACACAGTGCAGGGTCAGGGCAGGCAGGGATCCTGCCTGAGCCCCGCTGCGCGCCGCTGCCAC
This sequence comes from Chrysemys picta bellii, assembly GCF_011386835.1. NCBI lineage: Eukaryota > Metazoa > Chordata > Testudines > Emydidae > Chrysemys > Chrysemys picta. Next base: position 100,192,092 of record NC_088793.1, on the reverse strand, counting down.
CCCAGAGCTGCTCCAGGTAAGCAGTGCCCTGCCTCCCCCTTCCACACCCCCACACCCTGCCCCAGCCCTACATTCATGGCCCCAGCCAGACGTGGCCCTTGGGCCAAAAAGTTTGTCCACCCGATATAGATCATATTTCATATGTATTTGTATATTGATTGAAAAATTCTACTCAACATTCATATGAATGCATAAAAAATTAATGCATGCGTGCAGTATTTTTAAATATGACTTGTTCAGATCAAAATCTATTTTCAACAAACCACTGTAATAGTAAAGGTTTGAGGAAGCTATACTAAACTAAAGATCTATTAGAATGGAAATACTTGGCCTTAAGTGTCGTTATATGTTGGGTACACAATACTTCACATTTTCGTAGCACTGTACAGATATGAACTAATCATCCTCCGCACCCCTGTAAAATATCTCCTGTTCTTCCTTGAGTGATTGTCCTTATGTGTTCCATTGTTGGTAAGTATGTACCCCGTGCTCTCGAGATTGAAATCCTTTGGCTAGCAATTTGCGTTGGGTTGCACCTGCACCTTGAGTGATGTCACACCATTTTCCCCCCCCCATACACACTCCAACTGGTGGCATAAAGGGTGGAGCGAGGCCACCCTCCCCTGAGTTCCTTCTTACTGCACATGCGGATGTCTTTATCTCCTGCAACTTGGCTAGCTTTGTTTGTGTATTATCTTAGTGAGTTAGCAGTTACTTTAGTTGAACTCAACTACTTTAGTTGTAGTTAGTTGACAGATCTTTTGATAACTTTGGTTGGTGGTTTTTTTTTTTTAATGTACTAGGTACTGAGCTCCAGCCATAATGACTGAGCCCAGATCCTCCAGTTTTAAATACTGCCCCTCATGTGAGGCAGCCATGCTTCTTAGTGATGGCATACCATGTTTATTTTGTCTAAGTGAGGGGCATATCGCTGAAGTGCTCAACATATAGATTACTTTCCAAATGAACTCAGGCAAGTGTCCCTCATTTTCTGAAACTTTTCTTATAAGACCAGTCCATGAGATATCATTTTGATCCAGGCACTAAGGACCCTCTCAGAATAGAGCATCTTCTTCCAAGAGTGCTTTGGTGAATGTTACCTTGGAATTGAGGGGTGTGTTACTCATTATTTGATCAAGCTAATTGCAGACATATTGTGTGCATTCAGCCACCATGAATTAATAAAATAGAACACCACATAATTAAGGGTTAATTTGGACAAGCAGGGCTTTTGGAGGCAAGGTCAAATATTAGCTGCAGGCTTGCAGTTTCTGCTAATCAGAATGTGAGGAGGGGAGAAAAGAGTCAGCAAATTATGAGACTGAAGGAAAATAAGTGGATGGAGACCTTGAGTTTGGGCGCCTTTTGATATAGATGCTTATTATGGCTAAGATTGTTAGAAATGTTTTGTTGATAAGTAGTTGATTGAAGTTAGGAGAAGTGATGACCCAGTAGGGGTCAGTATGAGCTATGTGTTTTGTAAAAAATCGTTTATAAAAAGACTAGATAATAGTGTCAGGTATCAGAGGGGTAACCGTGTTAGTCTGGATCTGTAAAAAGCAAGAGAGTCCTGTGGCAGCTTTAAGACTAACATGTATTGGAGCATAAGCTTTCGTGGGTGAATACTCCCTTCGTCAGGCGCGTGGTACGTCATGCGTCTGACGAAGTGGGCATTCACCCACGAAAGCTTATGCTCCAATACATCTCTTAGTCTTAAAGGTGCCACAGGACTCTCTGTAGATAATAGTGTGTGCTTTGGAGCAGTTACCTTAAGCTGTCCCGAGAGACTTTTCCTGACCCCATACTCCCCAACTGGGAAGCGACCAGCCATCGCTGGCCTGCTACTAATTACTCAATAACATCTCAGATTTTAGGTTCACCTCTACCCCGATATAACGCTGTCCTCTGGAGCCAAAAAATCTTACCGTGTTATAAATGAAACCGTGTTATATTGAACTTGCTTTGATCCGCCAGAGTGCTGCTTTACCGCTTTATATCCGAATTTGTGCTATATCGGGGTAGAGGTGTAATTATTGGATGTTCTAAACCTATTGCTTATGTCTGTGTGTGCTTAAATCTAATCAATAGTAGTTTTAGATAAGATCATGTTCACTTGTACCAATCTTTCATCAGCCAGAAGCGCAGTGTTCCCATTGATTTAATCCTGACATCACCTGGAGTGAAACAGTTAAGTTACCACAGCTTTGAGTTCTGAAAACTATGGGTAACCAGAGTGAGCTCTGACTCTCTGCTGTAAGCTCCCAAGCATCTTCTTTGTAAAAGACCCCTCAAGTCTTTGTGACTGGTTTCTGAGAGGTGTAGGACAGAGCGTTGCTCTGCAAAAGAGCACCGGCATAAATCACTTTCACCTGATAAAATAAGGAGTTTAAATTCTCACTGACTTTCAATGGGAATTAGGCACCTAACTGATATTTGTGCCTTTGACAATCTCCCCCTGTAATGTGCACTGCAAGGCATTCTCCTCTTGGTTTACACTAAGTCAGTAAAACTTTCTTGAGTAATTATTTTGCAACTTCAAGCCAAACAAATCAGATGTTTACATATAGATATTGTTCTTGGTACAGTGTCAATTCCATATCTGCTCATATTGCCCCAGATATGAGATTTTAGTAGTTTACCACCATCTTCCAACAGCCAACACCCCCCACCTGGTCCCTCCTCAGTCCTTTGTTCTTGTTCCCAGGCAAACATTGTCACCATGCCCTCCTCCTTAACCCTTTGTTTTCCAGCTGGTCAAACCTGGCTGGCTTCCTAAGTAGGGTGGGCCATCCATCGTCATTAATTGCTAGGTGCCAAATGTCTGGGCAATTGGAGTGGCCATTGTCTTCTCGGACTCTCCGTGGTCATGGGGGCCAGGCTCCAGGCAGCTAGGAGTCGGTGAAACCTGTATCTTTGCATCTTTACAAAGGAAAACAACCTTTTCCCACCACCTAGTTAACCAGGCCCCACGTAGGGGAACCCAGGCACACACAATATTCATACAAAATATTATGAAAAATTCCCACTCTGTCACAGCTACCATTTCTGTTAGCTTTCTTGGCTTGTGTAATCCTGTCAGAATTCTTCACCCAGGTATATTTATTCTTCTGGCCACTTTTCACTACTCTCTTGCATCTCTTCTCAAAGGTGTACTTATTTAAACAGTTTTAATTTCAGGTTGAATGTCTGCTGCATTATTGCCAGTGTTTTGGCTGAGCCAGCTGGTCTTAGAGCTCCTCCTGCTGGTTAATACTATTATAGTGATTCTAGCTGTCAGAATAAAATTGATTCAATATCTCTAATGTCTTTTGTGTTTGTTACATCATACATCAAATATACATATTAAGTATTGCCAGTAACTAGCTAACAGGAATGAGTAAACCAAGTTGGATAAAAGAAAAAAAAAACTAAAGTTTCTCTCAAGATACAAAGTTTGAAAAAGTATAACTTTTTTTTATGTTGAACTTTGTGTGTTTCTACAGTGTTTTGTCTGTGTTCAGAAGTAGAAATACTTTGAGAGAACTATATGTGCATGGTGTTTCTGTATTAGCTGAAAACCGAATGTACTGAAAATATCAAATTTGTGCAAGACGGTTTTTATCATGGGTATATAATGACATGCCACCAAAAATGTGATAATTTTTAAAATGGCTACTTGACTATAGTATTTTCTATGTATAGTACATACACATTACAATTAGGAACAGTTATCCATTGCCGGTTGTATAAATGCAGTTAGAATCATACACTTGATGTTGTCATAACTTCATTTACTGTTCAGTTACACAGTTTTCTTCTGGATTGTTCTTATCCCTAAATGGCTAAGCCATTGTGAAACAGAGTATTTTATGTTCAGAAGTCATGAAAATAAAAATTTCCAGCATACCTAGAATAACTAAAATTTTCTGTTCTGTAATAGCTCCTGTGGGTATCACAGACCAAAGTCTGCTAAGGGATTTTTCTGCTACCACAGTGGGACCTGCTGGTGTTATGGTCTTTGACGGTGAAGCTGTTGGCCAGACCAAGTTAAAAAACGGCGAAGGTAGAGATGAGGATGGAAGCCCAACTAAAATTCCCCAACTGGAATTAACCCAGGATGAAAAGGTATGATGGATTGTAACAATAAAAATAACTCTCAACAAACATTTAAAGTGGAGTTGTATGTCTTTAAAAATAACAAGCAGCATACTAGAAGATATTGTTGATAAATTATTTCAAACTCCTCCTTTATGTTTAACCAGCGTATTTTATATAACCAAAAGGGAGGAACAAATTGCAAATTTGCATGTGTGACATTCAATTTTGTGATTTTTTTCCTTTTAATTGTTGCTACAAGTTGATTTTAATTTGCCATAATTAGGCACTACTTAAACACTTCCGTATATAATTGTTCAAATTGAACTTTCTCTTAACTTACTTTAAGCTACATTTAGCTAGTTTATATAATTTTTACTATGAACAAACTTCTAAAAATTGTGCTAGTATATCTGGAATCATACACAACCTGTTGTTTGGTTGTGTATATTTTGTCTTTTTCAAGTAAATTTCAATGCTTAACATGGTGCTTGCTTTATATGCCAACTGCAAAAATCTTTTAAGCTGTCCTTTTATACATCAGTTTCAGTTATAGAAACACATTAACTTATTAAAAGAATTTCCATGTAGAACTGATACACAGCTTTCCAGGGAAAGTTCAGTTTGTTGATGGTGGAGAAACTGTAATGCAAGTGGCAATTTACTTGTCTTATTTATTGGAGTTGGCGAGGAAGCAGATCATAAACTTTAATTTGGATTTTGTTTTATATGCTTTCACATCAATATTTGTGGCAACACCTCTTTCCAAAATGTAAGCTCAAGCTTTGGAGTTCAGAAATAGTTCCAGTTATAGAAATGTGTTTCTATAACTGGAAAAGCTCAACGATTTGAGAAAGGCTTGCATGTTTTATGAAGCTATTCAGTGTAGCTTGCTACATGTATGAGCTCTGTATGCCTGTTTTTCCTGACAGACATCCAGAAATTTCCGTTACTCTCGGGTTTTTAAAAAAACCTTAAGGAATTTTCATTTTGAAAACTGCATTTTTGTGAATTAGGCAAAGGGTACCCAAATCACTACCAGGGCACATCATTTGGGCAGTTGAGTCTCCCAATGCAGCTTACAGCACAGCTCCCCTCATCCTATAACTGCAATGTGAGACCAAACATGAACAGCCTCATGTTTTTATTGCCAGGGAACTTAAACAACTAACTTCTAGTCAGTCAAGGAAAAAAACACAGTTCTACATTTGATGAAAACATGTATTTAGGTAAATTAATATGCAAATTTTGGCTCCTGGCAAGATATCAATGTGGTCCCTCAGAGTCACAAAGCTGGGGCACCCTAGGATAGATTACGCAACCAAGAAAGATTCCTCAGCCATGGGATGGAAAAGCTCAACGGTTTGGGAAGGGCTTGCATGTTTTATGAAGCTATTCAGTGTAGCTTGCTACATGTATGAGCTCTGCAAATAGCATTTTCTAAATACTATTTATTTCTTTTTTTGCTGTTTTTAAATTCCAGAGGAAATGGTAGTAAATCCTAGGATCAAAGTGCCTGCTTGTCTTTTTTACGTGCTGCTGTATGCCATGAACTTTCTGCCAAAGCTTTTAATGTTTGTTTGCTCCCATCAGTTGTGACTGCACTTACTACCGTTCAAAAGTGCAAAGTTTGTCACAACCTTAAAACAAAAAATCTGTAATGGGTTCAGATTCAGAATTCTTAAAACTGGACAAGTGGGCTAATTTTTAAAAATACATGGGGCTTTTCAATTTTTATTTGGCTTTTATATTGCATTGGTAGTGCTGGCTCTACTTCTGAGTAAAAGGTTTCACTAACTAACAATTTCTTTTTTCCCCCCTCTTCTTGTGCATTCTTTCTGCCTACAAACTTACATTGTGTTGTGTTTTCGTATTCAACTGTGGCTGGACTTTTTTTTCAGTCCCTTCACATGTATCCACCATCACCACCCCTTCACTGTGTTTCATCCTGTCCCACAAACCTGCCAACTATCCCTGAGATGGACATGCTTTTGGACATTTCAGAGGAAGATCCCTTTCAGGAATATGTCCATAGCCTCTCAGACTGCTGGGAATGCAGTCCCATGAGAGTAATACCAACTCACAGTGGAAATGAAGAGACCTTGCCTAATAATATCTTGCAGCCTATGAGACCCCCAGTTAGTCACCATTCTTCTCCTGCAATGGAGGGAAAGCCCCATAAAATAGTTGACTACAAAGATACTGAGTTTAGTTTTTCATTAAGCTTTAGCAAACTCTTTGCTTCTAATTTCCTTTCACTGCTTGATGAGGACGGTTACATCAGTTTTCCTAGCCTCCCTGAGGTTTGCATCTCCTACCTCCCACCTGGTCTTCAACACTATGTTCCTATCACCTCTCCCTCATTCATTCCCTCTTTTCTCCTTATCTTTGTGCTGCTTCTCTCTGCTTTTCAGTCTGTTCCTTTCTCACTCACATTTTCCCTTCCTCTCGCTCTGTCCCTCTGCTACCTGGAGCCTAAGGCGACTTCATTGAGCGCCTCTTATGACAATGACCTGAATGACAAAGCAGAGGAAGAGGAGGTGTGTAACTTTGTCACTTAAATGCTGCCACCTGCACATGGACTTTGCATCTGCACACTGAGGAGCACTCAACCTTGCACACGTCCTAGTGTACAATATAAATGTCTTTGTAACGGTTCTCATTCATGGTAGCTTGCCACTGATATACTGAGGTTCTCTAAATAAATAAATGTCTGTTTTTTTTCTGCATGAAAAACAGTGTGTTGCAACATACATAATTTTGATTATATCCCCTGGGTGCTATATCTAAGGAGGAAATTTTTTTGTAATTGAAAGGATTTGAGCACATTATTATTATTTTATTAGACCTATTTTTGGAATAAGATTAATAATCAGTAGAATTATTGAGCAACATTCCTCTGTTATACTAATTGTTAAATCAGTCATAAACTATTGCCCTTCTCAGTCCATTAACTTGGAAATACAAACATGGAGCTGAATCTCAGCGGTTCTGTTTAAATCTGTAAAGTAAAAATCTCTTATTTTAGTTCAGCAAACTGTGAAAGCTGTAAACAGTGTTCCTTCTTATAGTTGTATCCCTGTGGATGCTCCACTTCAGGTGGTACTCTTGAACCCTTGATCATAGATTTCTAGCTAGCACTGTCCATTCAGCCCATGCATGTGCCCTGTGCCTTTTCATGGCAGACACCAGGCTGTATAGGGGTGCGTGGACAAATCGCCCTTAGTTTCTCCTCTACTGCTTTGGCCCGAGACAGAACACTGTCCTCCTACAGCGTTCTTGGCCTTTTCTCTTTCTTAAAGTTAGTTGCTTTATAGTTATAGGTTTCTGTTTAGTGTTCAGTATAATTAGTTAGTTTTAGTTGAGAAGATTGTTGTTGTTTTTTTTTGTTTTTTTCCCCCTCCCTTTTATCCCGGGATATTTGTCTTCTCCAGGGTATGCCTGGTTTGTCATGCTTCAAACGTCACCACTCTTGCTGGGAGGCTAAACTGGTAAGCGACAGGCACTCCCAAGTGCATCTATTGCCTGGGGGAGTCCCACATCTCTCAGAAGTGTTCCTTCTGTTTGACCCTTAAGTCCAGGGCTAGGAAGAGCAGGGAGATAAAGCTCAGACTGTTGGCTATGGAACGTTCCCTGCAACCGCTCTGTAAGCCAGGTCAGGAGACACGCCACATCGCCCCGTATATCTGTCCCCAGACAGCTCCAGTGCCCCATCAGATTCGGGGCATGCTTCCCCTAAGGAAGGGATATCTTTGGATGCTGGGAAAATTCCCAAAAAAAGGAGTGCAGACTTTTTCTAACGAGCCAGCTTCAAAAAAGACCAGGTCCCTGTCAAGGTCCTCAGTGTCTGATATTACCGTTGAGGCCAAGGACTCGTCCTTGGGTACTGCGAAGCCTGGAGCTCTAAGGACAGGAGGCACAGCTCTGTTAGTGCACTGTACCCTCCACCAGTAAGGATGGTAAACTTAGGGTACCATCGAACTCAGCACTGTCATCAGCACCAAAGCATTCTACTGAGCTGTTGATGTTGTGCACCTTAATCCAGCCATTGGTACCAATGCAAACAGCTCAGCTGGGGGTATCTATACAAGTGGTACCCTCTGTACTGAGCAAACATCAGTGCCTGACATCTACAACATTTGAGTTCACCCATTGTTGTTGGCACCATAACCTCCAGCTATGGCATCCAGTACCACAGGAGTTCTGATACCTGAGGGACCTCTGTGTCGGACGAACCAGAATCTCTGTTGTTGTCTGGTACCGCCTGTCTCACAATACTGAGACCTCGGTCTTTGTGTGGCCTCTCTGTGACACAGGACTCTTCTCATCTACGTTGGATGTCCCCCATGGGAGGATGCAGAGGAGGACGACTCCCAGTCGAGCTCCTCAATTTCTGCCAGGAGTTCTTATGTACCCCTTTGGGAAACCACCCTCTTACAGAGAGGACCTTGTGTGACACCAAGGATGGTGGAACCAACCTTGTATGCCACACCCATTCCTTATGTAGTGGCCATACTGTGATGTGTGGCCTGCCTATCACCAGCAATTTAACAATCCACAAATACCTTCTCTCAGGGAGACCAGGGTTTCACGACCTCCTGTGCCCCAGGACAGGAGATGTTTGAAGAGCATGAGGCTAGGGTAAATGAGGAAGTTACCCCTGAGATTCCCATTTCACGGTCATTGCCGAAAGAAGCAGTTACGCCTCCACCACCTTCCATGGCTGACAACTTCAGACAATTTCAGGACTTAATTAGAAGGGTAGTTGACACCTTCCAGATCTCTCTGGAGGAGGTGTAAAATCCACAGCACAAGCGGCTAGATATTTTGCAGTCAGCAACACCCTCCAGACCAGCACTACCTGTTAATGAGGCTCTCCTGCTTCCAACTAAGATGGTATGGCAGACACTGACCACTGTTCCACCAATGTGCAAAAGGGCGGATAAGAAATACTATGTGCCCCTTAAGGATTCAGACTTTTATTTTCCTATCCCCCACCTAACTCATGTGGTCATGGCCAAATACAGCCTTACTAATTACAACAAGTTCACGGCATTTATTGAGTATCTGCTACACAACTGCAGGGAGGAATTCCAGTCCATAGTTGCAGAGAGTGAGCTATTGGCCAGAACAGCTCTCCAAGAGTCCCTAGACTCTCAGACACTGCTGCCAGATCCATCTCCATAGAAGTAGCTGTGCACAGGACATCATGACTCGAACTTTCAGGGTTTCTGGTAGAGGTTCAGAACACTGTAGAGGATCTCCCCTTTGATGTTCATAAGCTTTTCTCATAACCACGAATGACTCTCTGCACATGCTGAAGAAATCCAGGGCTACCCTATGTTCCTTGCTCATTTACATACCTTATGAGCAAGAAACATTTTCTGAGGGCACAGACTCCTCAGACATCATGCCATGCTCAGTTCTTGGGGTACCGCAGACCTGCAGAACTCCCCAGAAAGAGAGACGGGTTTAAAGGAAGAGAGCCATCCAACCACCCTTCATGACCACCCAAGCATCATCTAAATAGTAGTTTTGATGAGTTGAGAGTTTGAATCCTCCCGCTCCTCTGATTTTACAGTTGTCCTTTAACCTTCTCTTTGGAGACTGTCTTGTCCATTTCCACCAGGCTTTGGAGTGAATCACCAGTGGCTCTTGGAGGTCATAGGCTATGCCATGCAGTTTCTGGCACTTCTTCCCTTTCACCCCCTTCAGGGGCCGCTCTCACAAACTTCTACTAAGGCAAGAGGTGGAGACTGTCTTCCGACTAGGAGCAATGGAAGTGGTCCTTTCCACTTACAGGGGCAGGGAGTTCTACTCAAAATACTTCCTAGTACCAAAGAAGGATGGAGGTTGGAGGCCGATCTTAGATCTGAAACAGCTGAACAAGTTTGTGACACCTCAAAAGTTCAGGATGGTGACTTTAGCAACTATAAATCCTTCACTAGACGCGTCTGATGAAGTGGGCATTCACCCACGAAAGCTTATGCTCCAATACTTCTGTTAGTCTTAAAGGTGCCACAGGACCCTCTGTTGCTTTTTACAGATTCAGATTAACACGGCTACCCCTCTGATACTTGTCACGAGAGGAAGGGGATTGGTTTTCATTCCTTGGCTGACAAGATGCCGATTTCCATATAACTATACGCTCATCACACAGCAGAGATGACCCATGCCTGCTGATTGGAGGGCGGGGAAGCAGAGTGAAGGCAGCTAGCTTCAGCAGTGCTACTGAGCATGCTTAGTCCATGTGAGCATTTTCAGTACAAGGCAAGCAGCAAATCGGGGGGGGGGGGTGTTGTGACCCCCACATACTCAATTTCCTCCACCACGTGTCACCTCTGTCACACAGGAAATACCTACGATTCACCATAGTCCAAGATCATTTCCAGTATGAGGCCTACCCTCATCTCCAATGGGATTTTCAAAGGTTCTGGTGGTAGTAGTCGCTTAGCCTTGGCAGGAAACGATTCTTGTCCTCCCATACCTTGATGACTGGCTACTCAAGGGCCATTCTTTCAAGGCAGTGTTATCGTCCACCCAGAAGGTGCTTGCTCTGTTCAAAGAGTTGGGCCTACCAGTGAATGTAAAGAAATCTACACTGGTATCAGTACAAAGGATGCAGATTATAGGGGCGTTCTTGGACTCAGTGACAGCCAAAGCGCACTGCTCTTTAGACAGATTTCTGGCCATGTCAAGACTGTCGGGGACAATTCTGGGAAGCTCACAACCACAATAAGGAACTGTCTTCAACTCTTGGGCCATATGGCAAATTGCACCTTATGACCAATCATGCAAGACTATGCTTCCACTGCTTCCAGGATTGGCTAAGAGCTGTCTCTTCTCCAACCAGGTACACCTTGGACGGGAGGGTAACAATCTCCTTGCACATAAAGAACTCACTAAACTGGTGGAAGGAGCATGTCTGTGCAGACATCCCTTTCTGTTGCCCAACCCCATCAGTGACTCTAAGAACCAGTTCATCCAGAACAGTTGACCCAGAACTCCACTGGCCATCACTTCAGCTTAAACCTCTCCAACGCATCATCAGTGATCTACAACCCATCCTGGACAATGATCCCTCACTTTCACAGACCTTGGGAGGCAGGCCAGTCCTCGCCCACAGACAACCCACCAACCTTAAGCATATGCTCACCAGCAATCACGCACCGCACCATAACTCTAACTCAGGAACCAACCCATGCAACAAACCTCAATGCCAACTCTGCCCACATATCTACACCAGCAACACCATCACAGGACCTAACCAGATCAGCTACAACATCACCGGCTCATTCACCTGCACGTCCACCAATGTTATATATGCCATCATGGCCAGCAATGTCCCTCTGCTATGTACATTGGCCAAACTGGACAGTCACTACGCAAGAGGATAAATGGACACAAGTCAGATATCGGGAATGGCAATATACAAAAACCTGTAGAAGAACACTTCAACCTCCCTGGCCACACAATAGTAGATGTAAAGGAAAAAAACTTACAGCAAAAAAACTTCAGGACCAGACTCCAAAGAGAAACTGTTGAGCTCCAGTTCATTTGCAAATTTGACACCATCAGATCAGGATTAAACAAAGACTGTGAATGGCTATCCAACTACAGAAGCAGTTTCTCCTCCCTTGGTGTTCACACCTCAATTGCTAGCGAAGCACCTCATCCTCCCTGATTGAACTAACCTCGTTATCTCCATACTGATTTATACCTGCCTCTGGAAATTTCCATTACTTGCGTCTGATGAAGTGGGCATTCACCCACGAAAGCTTATGCTCCAATACTTCTGTTAGTCTTAAAGGTGCCACAGGACCCTCTGTTGCTTTTTACAGTTCATCCATTTTAGGATTCCTGTTGGGGAGCCAACCTCACAGTTCAGGGTAGGTGGACAGACCATGAAACCAGTCTCCACATCAACCTGTTGAAGCTCAGGGTGGTCAGGAACACTTGTCTCCATTTCCTGCCATCATCAGAGGCAAAAACGATCAGGGTCATGATGGACATGTCCTGCATGTTTTACATCAACAAGCCTTGATGGCATACCCCCTTTATCATGGTTTTTTTTTAATAAGATGTATTTACATCCGCATCCTAAGTTCCTCCCAAAAGTTGCATCAGATTGTCTGTCATCTTAACCAATATATACATCTACCAGTGTTTTTTCCAAAATCTCATAATTCTCAACAGGAATCCTATTTCCATACCCTGGAATTAGAAAGGCCTTGGCCTTCTACCTAGGGATGACTAAGCAGTTTATGAGATCACCTAGACTCTTCATATCCTTCTCAGATCGGTCTAAGTGGGCTCCTATTTCTGCTTACAGGCTTTCAAAATGGATATTGGGTTGTATCTCTGGCTGTTATGAATTTTCAGGTACTCGGCCCCTCCCACCGCGGCCTCCCCCCGCACGGGGTGAGAGTGCATTCAGCGAGATTGCAGGCAACATCTACTCCATTTTTGAAGAATATCCCAGTATATGAGATTTGTAGAGCCGCTACATGAACTTCAATCCATAGGTTTTTCAAAGCATTATGCCCTGCTCCATGCCCTCAGATCCAATGCGACACATAAGAACAGCCATACTGGGTCAGACCAAAAGTCCATCTAGCCCAGTATCCTGTTTTCCAACAATGGTCAATGCCAGGTGCCCCAGAGGGAACAAACAGAAGAGGTAATCGTCAAGTGATCCAACTGCTGTCGCCCATTCCCAGCTTCTGGCAAACAGAGGCTAGGGGCATCATCCCTGCCCATCCTGGCTAATAGTCATTGATGGACCTATCCTCCATGAACTTATCCAGTTCTTTTTTTAACCCTGTTATAGTCTTGGCCTTCATAACATCCTCTAGAAAGGAGGTTCACGACATTCTCTGGTAAGGAGGATGCAGTATTGTTTTTCAGTTCTGAGCCATGGTCCAAAGCCGCCCTCCTAGGGATACTGCTCAGAAGTCGTCTGAAGTGGAGCACTTATAGGGACACTACTCAAAGAAGAAGAAAACATTACTCATCCTGTGCAGGAACTGTAGTTCTTACAGTGTTAAGATGTCCTATGGGTGCTCCATTACTCACCCTCGTTCCCCTCTGCTTTGGTTGTTCCGTAGAGGAGGAGCTGAGGGCATTTTGCCTCCACACCTCTATATAGCCTCAGTGTCTGCCATGAGAAGGCACAGGGCATGCACACGAGCTAAACGGACACTGCTAGCTAAAAATCACCGATCAAGGGCTTGAGGCACGTGAGCACCTGAAATGGAGCACCCATATGGGGACACATCTCAAAGAACTACAGTTACTGCACAGGGTGAGTAACATTTCCTTTTTTTGTAATTCATGCCTTCAAAGAGGGCACTAGAATTATGGCTGTTTCTGCTTTACATGGGTGTGTGCAAAGTTGAGTGTCTGTCCAAGGTTCTCCCTGGCTTTTAGTGTTTTTATTTATATTTAGCAATAGTTAAGGTGAAGACTAGTTTCTTTTATACAACTGGATTGCCGGTTAAGTAGCTGACTTTTTAATCATCAACATGTGAACATTTTAAAAATGTTAAAGTATGTAGTTTTAAAGTTGCTATGCAAAAGCATCAGTCTCATTAAGTGTGTGCACTCTGAACATCTGATCTGGCTGATAATACAGTGCCTGCTCTCCATATGGCTGCTGCATGTGATAGCAAATACACCATGCATTGTAAAAGGGGAGAGTTTACTATGAACTTCAATGGCAATATGAAGCAAAATACTATAGCCTTATAACTGAGAGCCTTGAAATGAGTGAGTCCAGTATTTATTTCAAATTTTGAGACAGTGTTGTATATAGCAGAGTACTTTCTCTTAGATATGTGACATGACATCTGTAAAAGACATACATATCGTAAAGGAAGTCTAAAATGGTGTAAATAAACATCACTAAAGATTTTCTCCATCCATAATATAGTTCAACATACCTTTTGATGTGAAATTGCAACAAATGCACTAACCTCAAATAAGTGAGAGGTGAAGGAAAATGTGATAAACTAAGAAAAAATGACATACGATGTTATGTATTCCCTCACACAAAGTTTGGAATTAAGCAATATATGTAATAAAAGTAAACCACTTATCAATACTTATGATCTTGCACAGTGATCCTCTGAAAACCTGGCAATTGATATTTGTGCCTCAGGGTATTGTCAAAAAATATTTTCTCTCCTTAAAGTTGCATTCAGAATATTTATAAGCAGGGTGTAATTTTTTTTAAGTTATCTCATATTTTGCATTAACAAAAGCAAAAATCTTCATGTATCCCACACAGTATCAGGCATTTACAGTAATCATTTGCCATTTTACCAAAACCAATTCATAGTATAAACTCCACTTTAAATGCTTTTATAAAGTATCTCCGTAATTGAATTTGACATCAAGCTTTGGGGCAATATGGCTTTTCTCCTTCTCCTCTGTCTTAATTTTCCACCCTTCAATGGGGAAAGCATGAAAAATGCAGCAACAGAGAGATGGGGGGAGAGAGAGAGAAACTTCCATTTTCCATTTCATATATGCCAAATATTACTTCAGCCATTTCTACAACACTGTAGGTGGAGGAAGACCAAAGTGGCTTAATAATTTCAGCAGCGTCTGTGGCCGAAACAATAAAGGTATATAAACAAAGCACATGGTTTGCAGCTTTTACAAACAAAGGAAGCCTCTCTGTTGCTCCCATAGATCACACTAACAACTCCTTTCTTTTGATGATTTGCCATGTGCCTTCGTGTAGGTGGAAACCGGAGAGGAGGAAACGCAGCAGCAGGTTGATGCTATTTTTCAGTTAAATCTGGTTATTGTTGCCTGCCATTGTTAGTGTTTTGAAGCTTCTGTAGGTTTTGTCTGAATAGTGGCTTTTGTTCTTACCATTTATCCCCCTGTTTATTTTTTAAACTCTGTTATCGATCTGAGGGTCCTTTTTGGTTACTTGCTGATACATTTTATGTTCATTTTGCTTTCTTGTGTGTGTGGTTTAATTTCACAGAACAATTCCTTGAGAGTAAACGGGGAAAATATTTATGTCAGACATAGCAATTTAATGTTGGAGGTTTGTATAACATAAGGAACACTTTCTGTTCTCATGGGCTGCCAGGCTGCATGGGATGGGAGGTCACCTGCAGGCTGTTATGAACACAGTGCATGAAATGCATGGGGAAATGCAACTTGGAGATGCATGTTGTAAATTCTAGTTTTTCCATAAAGGAACAGCTTGTAAGTGTGAATCTGCTAGAAGTTTTCAAAGTGGCAATTGGGAATAATAGCCCTGTTTAGGTAATAAATCAAATTCACTGGTCCATTAATTACCCTAAAATGGGATTTTTACTTGCCACACAAACCTACTACTTAATGTGTACCTCATGTAGGCTGTAGTTTAAGGCTCTCACTTAATATTTTTCATTTTCTTTTCTGACACATGTGTACTTGAAATGTGAGCTGGTGTGCTCTGGAGGAATAAGCATAGATTCGTAGATTCCAAGGGCAGGTGGGACCATTGTGATCAACTAGTCTGACCTCCTGTATAAGATCTGCCATGGAACCAACTTCTCCAACATAATTCCTAGATCATATCTTTTAGAAAAATATTTGATCTTGATTTAAAAATTGTCTGTGATAGAGAATCCACCACAACCCAGGGAAAAATGTTCCAATGCTTAACAACCCTCGCTGTTACAAATTTATTCACAATGAGGGAAGTCCCATAATCTTGAATTTCTAATCCTGGCTCTGCCAGTGACCCGCTGTGTGGCTTTAGGCAAATCCTGTTTTAGTATTCCCATTTTTTGAAATGTGAATAATTCTTATTTTCTAAAGAATTAATTATTAGTGAGGATTAATGTTTGTAAATGGCTTTGAATTTGGAGCACTATTTAAGTATGGTTATTATTTATTATTGGAGTAGAGACATTTTGTTTTAATAAATAATTAGTTTGTACAGTTCATTCATGCTGGAATATATTATGGGAGTACTTCTTGTTGCAGTCAGTATAGTTTGTATGGTAATGAATAACTGAAAGTAAACTAACAAAACTTGCACAAAATATATAGAAAAATCCTATCCTATGTCTATTTAGCCTTGCCCATCCAAATGGGGCTATCGGGAATTCCCTCTGTCACGAAAGAGCTTATCTCTTATTTAATGACTGTAGTATTCATACAGTAATATGAAGATTTGTAGATTACAGTAACTTGACTAATCTGTTGTTGCTTTTGGCAGCTTTTGATAACTGTTCAAAATTTATTTTTGCATAATTTACTAAAACAACGAAAGCATGTTCTTCATAACCTTGCTTTGAACAAGTCCAAGAAATGTGCCTAGTTTCTCAAGCCACAATAATTGTTTACAACAACCCGTAAAAATATGTCATTGGCTTCAGTTTAATATCACTGCCGTTCTATGGAATTGCTGTGGTATAACCTGTGTTTTTTATATTCCACCAATAATTAAGAAAACTTCTTTTTGTTTAAACCAAACAGCTTTTTAAAAAATCTTGAAATAGATGCATCCAGGACCCAGGCCTAAATTTTTAATATCAAATTTATTTTTTACAGGTTTACTTCAGAATTGACACTGAAACAAAGTAGAAGCTGATTAGTCAGTATCACTTTCTGATTTTCATGCACTAGTACAGTTCTGTTATTTGTGTTGTAAACACTGCAGAGGTACAACGAGGAGTCCAGTGGCACCTTAAAGACTAACAGATTTATTTGGGCAAAAGCTTTTGTGGGTAAAAAACCCACTTCTTCAGATGCATGGAGTGACAATTACAGAAAAAGTGGTAACTCCCTTCTCTTTATGTGCCAATATATATTTATGCCAGTCTCTGTAATTTTCACTCCATGCATCTGAAGAAGTGGGGTTTTTTACGCATGAAAGCTTAAGCCCAAATAAATCTGTTAGTCTTTAAGGTGCTACCAGATTCCTTGTTGTTTTTGTGGATACAGAACTAACACGGCTACCCCTCTGATATTGCAGAGGAACACTTTTTTAAATCCTAGCCAAAATGTTTTAGTAAAAATTCAGATACATGTTTTTTAAGTAGCTACATAACACCTTTTTTATGAAAACTAAATCTTGGGCCTACATTATTAAATATTATCAAAAGTCCAAATACTTTTCTTAGTTACTGTAGGTACTTTGATTTCATAGTACACTTATTTTTGGGTCTCAATTCTAAACTTAATTGCTGGCTGTTGAACTTGTAAAGTCAACTACTCCGATGTCTGTGTTTGCATACACAAAGTAGTTTTCTTTCACAAGATGAGGAATGGTATGACATGAAAGATTATGCTTGCTGTATGTAATTTGCTCCTCCTGCATAAAGCCCAAGTGTTTAGGTTATACGCAAGTGAAGTTTCAGAAATGTTGGGGAGTTGAACTCTACTTCCCAAACCAGGGCTAATGAGGAGGTTGCTGCATAGTCCCAATCCCCAGGCCTGTTCCTCCACCTTGTAGCCTGGAAGAGCAGTTATAGCCCTTTGATCCAAGTTGCACAATGTTAGGGTCAATGGATCCTTGTAAAAATAGAATCTGTTACTTACTTAGCGCTTATTGTCACCTCCTGTGCTAGTCTGCATGGGCTAGCTCAGACCCCCTTTTTTGGTATGTAGATGTATACAGGCTATCTCTACATGGTTGTTCTATCTGCCATTGCTTCAACACACAACAGGTTAATAGCAATCTTAAACCCTGATCCTGCACATAATTATAAGCAATGGGTAGCATTGCCTTTAATGGGACTACTCATGTGTGTAAAGCTGAAGCATATGCATATATCTATTTGCATGATTTGGACTTAATACAGTATCCATATTTGTAAGTCCTTTATTTTTGGCTTAGTTTCTTAAGAAACATACTTACATGTTTATGACAGTTCTTGTGTTGAGCGCTATTTACTTCCATTAGCATTATTGAGGGTTACCTATGTTGATCTTGGTATTCTTGCTTCAGTTTCTTTAACTTTCAAGCAAAAGCCAGCAACTTTTTGAAATAATTATTTCAAAAATTTGGTATCTTCATATTGAGATAAAAATAGTCCTTTGTTTAGTGATAATTAAAAGTAGTTTTTTTTCCCCCTGTACATATAGTTGTGACAGGAACAGTATAGTGTGGCCTTGTTCCTAAAAGGTAATACAAATCTGAGTCTTTTATGGTCTTAATCTTTTTTTAAAAATGTACCACAGTAGAATGGCTCTTGAGACAAGGCACTTTTCTTGCTTTGACTTTTTTAAGAATAAGTTTGCTTTTGCTGTTGTGTTTTGTCCTACTGTTTTTTACATTGCACATTGCTAGGACCTGGATAAGACCCAGGACGACTTACTGAAACATCAGGCTAGCATTAGTGAACTCAAGCGCAATTTCATGGAATCCACACCTGAGCCACGCCCCAATGAATGGGAAAAGCGACGTATCACACCTCTGTCTCTACAGACACAAGGGGTATGTCATTGCAGACACTTGTCAGCATGCATTTCCGTACAACTGTTTAGAAAATATAATAAATGTAAATTGCCCTCCTATATTAACATTTTCTTTTGTTTGACTGTAACATTTTTCTTTATACTAAATACCCATTAACATTTTGTTACTTACTTTTGGTCCAGTCTTTAAATAACTTGTTTGAGTTTCAGTATGAGAGAGTAACTCAGAACAAAGCAGTTGAAACAAGGATTGGGCTTTATTCTGGTTTAGGACTGCTGTTCTTACAAATTGGTTTTACAGCGGCTGTAAAATTGTGAGAAAAAAGTTTCCATCTTTAACTCTGCTTAGGCAGTTACATGTAAACCGCTCTCAAGCTCATGTTTAAACTTGGTTCAGTCAGAACATACATGATAAAATATTTGATAATGTCAAGTGTTTTTCAGGCAGTAGTATGGCATAGCTGTTAAGCTGTATTCACTTTTTAAGACCACTCGGGCTTATGGCTAACTTTTTTTTTTTTATAAAACTATAAAAAAAGATTGAGAAGGTTTTCATGTCTCTTGATAGACAGCACCTTGAACTAGCAATTTAGAAAGCATTGTTTCCAAAAACTACTACATGTTTTTGGTCAGAGAACTAAACACACAAGTTGTTGTTATGGTTCAAAAATGCTTAATGATTTTACAACACTTTAAATCGGCTTCTGATTTTATAAAGACTAAATAGTTGCTC
Organism: Chrysemys picta bellii; assembly: GCF_011386835.1. Lineage (NCBI taxonomy): Eukaryota > Metazoa > Chordata > Testudines > Emydidae > Chrysemys > Chrysemys picta. Next base: position 100,172,852 of record NC_088793.1, on the reverse strand, counting down.
ACAAGCATCTATCAATCTGTCTCTGGACCTGACCTCATTTTCCCTCTAAGTGAGTGTGCTGTCCTGATTATTGCTCCAGAAAAATTAATGGTTCTTGAGACTACAAGATATGGGAACTTTTTAAAATTCCCGCAGATTACATTTGCTAAATACTGTCAAATGATTTTTTTTTTCATATTAAGGCCCCAACTCAGCAAGGTACTAAGCATTTTTAACTTTAAGCACATGAGAAGTCCCGGTAAAATCAATGGACTACTCATATGCTTAAATATCTTGCTGAATTGGGTCCTTGGTTGCTCACTTGAAAAAAATCTCCAACAGATCATTAGCAGACTGCTTAACTTAATTTTTTAAGTTGTTGGCCTACATGTCACTGCCAGGATATGGTTACTCAGACTTTGCAACATCACAATATACTTGTAAACAAAAATTACAGCCTCCTTTATGATATTCGAGAAATGTGGATGGATTTATTGTCAGTATTTTGCTGATAAATATACTTGCTCCAATATAAAAGGGACTACATATAATATATCAGAGTGGCTTATTTTATTTTGTGTGTTTGTGTGTGTATGTATGTGTTTTTGTGTCAAATTAATTTATATTAAGGAGGAGGTAAATACAGGTATTACATGTTCCTCTATCTGCATATTCCTGCTACCTGTAATGCTTGTGCTGCTTTCAGGACAATTTGTTTTCATGTTTTGTATGATGATGTACGTCCGTCTCATTATTTGTTGATTTATGTTGGTTTTATAAAACCAAAAACTTCCAAAAACTTAATAGAAAAAAGGAGACCACATTTTCCAAAGGAAAAAACCTCCTGTGAAGGAGAAGCAATGGACTGCAGTGACATGGATTACTGAGGCAAAAACAGAAGAAACTATCCAGGTGGCTACCTTCAAACCTTTGGCGGATTTTTTGAAAGCTTTGTTGTATTACCTGAGTTAACTAGATCACTTTTTAAAAAATGTGTTTAAACCAATAAAAAACCGAACTTTGAGATGATGTTTAAGATCTCCATATAAATCAGTGTTGGTTAAACAAAGGTGCCGATCTCTGCTATCAAACTGGCTTTGAAGTTCTAAATAATACTTTTTTAAAAGGCAACAATATAATACACTGATTTTCTTATCACTGAAAACATTGTGGTATCTTTATTCGTTTAGGGTAACAGAGAAACATGCATTTCCATACCAAAATGCACTTTCTGTAATTCTACAGGGAATAAATCACAGTTCTGTGACCACTGCAGCTGTTCTGCAAATCAATAATGCTGGAGAAATAGGTTCATTCTGAATACTCCCTTAGATTTAAATGTGTGTTCACCTCTCTGCCTGTTTGCCCATATGTAAAATGAGAAAAATGATTCTTCCTTTAAGTGCATTGAGATCTATTGATGAAAAGTGCTATACAATAGCTAAGTATTATTTATTACTATGAAGTAGCAATTGCCATGCTACTACTAATCAGATCACCTTTGACTTGTTTTCAACTATACATTTGGAATCCGATTGAAAACAAAGAACAAATGCCTTGTTTCAGTAACACACAATGCATAAAATATTTTGCTGTGTTGCCAATTGTCAAGCAGGGAGTGGGGATAGGAAACTTTCTAGCCTTCTAATAATAATGGCACCTGCTTTGAGCCCTAAAATAAGAAAATAGTACTGCCTTTTTTATGGAGGAATAAAATATTCATTTCCACCACACCATGCCCCCTTCTGTTTTATCATCCATATGGTATTAGGTTGGCCAGTAGATTGCTAAATCTTGTTCCAGATATGAAACACTTCCATAGCAATTTTGCAAAATGGCATTAAGCATGTGTGTATATACCTTTATGTCTTAAGTAGAGCACTGCCATTTTCCTTATTGGGACCTACTTCCTCTCCCCATTGCTCCATTGAAAGTACACGCTAATTAACTGTATTCTCTATGCGTGAGAGAAATTTTACATTTGGTTAACACTATTTGTACCACCATCCTTTTGATTGCACAACATCTGTGACTTAATATTTATGAAGGAAAACTATGGTTATAACCCTCTTATGTCTTGAATGTCCAGTACCATCACAGTCGCTCCCCTTTTTAACCAAAAAAATAAAATAAAATAAAATTCATATTGGTTTGTTTTGTACACTTAACCCAAAGGATTATTTGATGCTAACACAGAGTATCTACAGTGGATAACTGTTGTACAGTTTTTATATTTTGATGAAGGCTTCCAATTTTAGGTATACATTGATAATAGTAAAAGTCTGCCAACCTTCTCACTTGCCAACTGGTCACAGTAGAGAAAACATCAGTTCTGACACTAATGCCAATCTACTTGCTCTCATAAAATATGTCTACACAGCCAAAGCTGTGCATGGGCTAGCCTACTCAAGCTTGCTTGAATATAGCTAGCACAGTAATAACAGTATACACAATGTGGGTCTGCGCACAGTTGGTACAAGCCTGGCACAGACCCTGGGCACATATTTAGCTCTCTAGCCTGCGTTGAAGCATGCGCTGCACTGTTTTTACTATTATTGTTAGTTGGATTCAAGGTTGCTCGGGTAGGTTAGCCCATATACAGCTTTGCTGTGTAGACAGGCACATACAACCACAAAGGTTAGAAGGGCTAAAAAATTGGTGGTAGTAAACTGCAAACAAATGGTGTGCGTATTTGTGTACACATACAAAACTACAGCCGGAGTGTGTTTGTCAACTCTGATTTACTGAAATAACAGCATGCTGTAGGAATACAGTTTAGGGATTAACCTTGTCTGCACACAGGCTGAAGTCAAAAGTTCTGAAGGTCTCTGGTTGTGTATATGAACTTTTGTCTAAAGTAGCCACAAAAAAGAAAAAAAGTAGTTATCTCCTATGAATGTCAAACACGATATTGGGGTAAAATTAATCAACTCCCATCCAAATTTGCCTTGACTAACTTGAAAATATGCTGTAATTTTACTATAGAATGTATATAGGAGTCTTTCTTCCTCTTTTTTCCTTTCTCCCACTTGCCATATATGTAGTATATGCAACAACACAGTCTACTGAACAAGTGTTCAGAGTCTATAACACAAGTTCTTTGTGTCCACAGTTTGTTAATAAAATATTTGCTTAAAATACAACTTTGTCCTAAAGTGTACTTTGGGTTGATCTTGCAGCATACAAGATCCTAAGCTAGAAAGAAATTTGCTGTAGTCAATAAATACCAAATTTATTCAGCTGCTAAGTTGCACCAGTATCAAAATATTAATTATTGTACTGTTTTTATGTTCTCAATCTTATACAGCACAAACTCGCATTTTAAAAATAAAATATAGCTTTTAATAGGATATAACATCATGGGGTATTTTATTGGGAGAGGGAACTGAAACAAGTGAGAGATTCAGCTTTAAAAGACTGCTGCTATGTAGACATTGTAATATTTTTCAGATATATAATAAAAATAGTGAACTATATATCGAAATACAGATTTGTAGAATTATGTGGCAAGAACTATAGGTATTCTATAAATATCCTTAGTACTTTAAAAGAAGTATTTGGATAAATATGTATTTGTCCAATAGATGGGAGCAGCTCTAAAATTTTTAATGCTGAATTCTTGAGTAAGTACACATTTGATTCCTGATTAAAGTATTTGTTTTTAAAAACAGCCTTTTGAAGTTAAGGTGAACAAAATCTCTTTAAATAACCATCAAAAGTAGAAATCTGCGGTTATGCCAAGTCCTGTGTTCAGGGCTAATGCCCCAAGGGGAAACAGGGAAGGTATTAAGAATGAATTTAAAAATATTCCTAATATTGAATCTGAAATTCAGTCTAAAAGAAAACTAGTCCTGTTCTGACAGTTATGGGAAGGTTTTGTTAATCCTTCCTTTTATGTTTTTTATATATATATTTACAATCTGAAATGTGTAAGAGTAACTGAAGTGGGGATATATCATATTCTATCACGGCTAAATATTGTCGTTTCTTTGGTACACCGCAAGTTTTTATCATTAAATCTTGTCATATTGTCATATTTTTCCTTTTAAGGGACACATTTTAGTTTTTCCTTTGATCTTGTAGAATTATTTCAGAAGCAAATCCTTCTGTGTGTTCTATTTGTTTTCTTTCTTGCCTAACCTCTCCTTTCTTCTGTAGATCATTGCTGTTGTGTCTCCCACTATTTTAATTCTTTGCTTTCCATTTTATAACTTGTCTAGAGCCTAGAAGAGGAAATAACGTCAATTTTATTTAGTAAAGAGGGCTTTTCCACTAGCATGAAATCTACCTTCACTTCATCCACCGCATGGACAGCAGAGGGCACTGTTGTGAAAGATAATGTACCTTCTGAAATGCTTTCTGCCTCACCCTTCTTACAACTGCCTGAGGTGCTTTTTTGCTTTATTTCCCTGCGATAATGTCAACATATACAGAAATGGATATTCACTAACATGTCAGATAAAATTTGATGCATACATTTTTATCATCTAGTAATTAAACGGGATGCCCTATTTGATGCCATGTGTCCCTAAGAAAATATGTATATTATATATTTTATATAAAAGACAATAAATATAGAGGAGAAATAGATTAACCACAAATAAAAACTAGGTTAAGTTTAATGTTAAAATTTAGACATAGACCCACAAAACCAAAAATCTGCACGAAGGTAACCTTTTATTCAATCCCATTGTGTCAAAGCAGTTCAGCAAATCTTAACTTCTATTAGGGTGAGGGAGTATCACTTGGTAAACTAGAGGCATAATCCTCTATTCTTTCCATTTGTAAAATATCACTTGACTCCCATTTTTGATTCCCCGGGAGAGCTGGATCAGGCCCTGTACATACTGCACTTGGTAAACAAAACAGGATTAAGTCACAGATGGTGTGCTGGTTTTAATGATATTTTTGCTTTTGTGCATTTGATCCTGAACATTGCTTTAGTGTATTTTTTTTGTTTAATTTTCATGGCTATTTAAATCTGATAATTCTTTTCACATAGTATGACAATACATGCATACCCATCACAAATTGTTTTGTTATGGCACAAATGCTAATAGAATTTCTTTAATCTCGCATTTTGGGTTATCCAAATGAGATTTTAATAGGGTCTTCTTGGTAATCTTGAAACATGGTCCCTTTGACATTCTCACATCAGAGTATTTTAAAAGTTCTCGTAATATTCTATTGCAATTTATAAAATTATTGAAAGGATCTGCCAAATTCCAAAGCAACAGACCAAATAAAGTCCAGTCATCAAAACATTTATAAATGCAAGGGGTGTGTGTGTGTGTGTGTGTGTGTGTGAGAGAGAGAGAGAAAAACTGACGTTGGAATAGTGTGTGAAGACTTTTTTTCTTTGTAAGTTTTGCTTGATGACTGATTTAACTATTTTTGCAGTAAATAATTGATTGCCGCAGTAGGAAGCAGCCTTGGCTGATGTTTATGCTTCTGTTCCAAATCTTTTTGGTAAAGATCTTGCATGATTCCAATAGTATCCAAACCCTTAAATAGGTATTTTACAAACTAGATTAAAGAATTGCTTGTAGAAAACAAACAACTGTAAATTCTGTATGGCTCTTGAATCGAACAGTTATACCCACAGAGTTTTCAGAATGCATACATTTTAAAACTCTTTTTAGGCAGACAGTACTGTGTCGTCAATAAGAGTTAATGAAAGAGTGTCTGCATGTTTTGTCTACGAGATGTTAAATGTGTGTGTCATCTGGTGTTTAAAACACGTATTGATTTGTGTCCTCTGGTTGCTTTTTGTTTCACAGAAACTTCCTTCCAGAGCAGAAGGGCCTTGCACTGGAGCCAGCGATGCTGATAAGGTTCTACTGATTTTTCCATAGTTAACTCGGGTCTGACATTTCTGATCCACCTTCATTCTTTCTTTCCTTTTTTCAGTTAACCATCACAGTCACTATTGTTCTCTACATGACATGAACCAGCCATCAGTTCATTTTGTTTTCATCATTTTGATTTATTCATACACTGTACTTTTGTTTTTCTTCATCCATGTTTTTTGTGCAGAGTTCACATGAGACTCTGAACGTAGTGGAAGAGAAGAAACAGGCAGAGGTGGGGATAGAAGAGACTGTAGTCATAGACGAAATCAACAGAGGGAAAATGCAAGCTGTCACTGATGCTGGGGAGACCCGTAAGGTGGAACATGTGTCAAAAAAGGACTCTTCTTCATTGTCATCAGATAGCAGCAGCAGCAGCAGCAGTAGTGAGAGTGAGGATGAAGTGGTGGGAGAGTATCAGCCCCATCACAGGGCGGCTGAGGACACCATAAGGGAAGAACAAGAAGAAAATGAAGATGCCAAAAGAATGGAGGAGTGTGCAACAAAAATAATACAGAGTGTGGAAACTGTACAAGAAGGCAGTAAAGTAACAGTTGAGCACACGCAAGTTACAGCAAAGGCTTTGGCCCAGGAAAATGTAGTTGCCATTAAAACTGCAGAGACGAATGTAATGGAAGAGGGGAAGCAAGACCTGAGAGCAGAAGATGAGGAAGAACAGCTCAGAATAAACGGAGATGTGTCTCATGTTGACATTGATGTTGTGCCAAAAATAATTTGTTGTTCTGAGGTAAATGGTAGCACAGCTTGAGAACTAGATTATATAGAGATGTTATGTTCCTTGGGGTGGAAATATACCTGCCTTTCTTCTTCTCCTGTTCTCCCAGCTCTTCAGGTGTTCACCAAGATTCAAATCTTATGGAAGGGGGATACCACTGATGAGCAGTGAAACTCTGCCTACTTCAGTCATGTTTTCTAGCTTTTTGCTGGAATGAATAGGAATTGCCCAGTAAAGCAAACCTTTCTATGGCTGTACCATCTCCTTTTTTCCTTATTACATAATTTTTACTTTTATTTGAATGTCTTGTCTTGTCTTGTCTGTTTTGTTGGCTGTTTTTGACACACCCATGACTCGTAGGTGTAGTTGGAAAGTTATTTAAATTATAAATGCTAAAAACAATTTTTCACAGCTTTTTTCAGGTTTTTTTTTTCTTACTATGCACAGATTTTTCTTTCTCTAAATCTTTTTATTATGAAAGCAGTGCCTGGAATCTATATTGATACAAATTGCTGGGAGTGGTAAGAGCACCTACAGTTAAGGCAGGTTAGGCAGTAAGGGGATGGCACATCTATCGTTGCTTTATAGCAGCCTCCTCTAGTACCAGTGGAAGCATGAATTGGTTCCAGAAGGAATTATGGCCATCTGTTTTAGCACAGAAACAAGTTTAATAGGGTTAATCATTAGATGGACCTTTGAGGAAGGAGGAGTAAAGTGGAATGTAGAGGACCATGTACAGATGGTAAACTCTGTGAAGCTTTGGCCACTGGAGAATTCTTTTTGTGGTGTCACCCTTCAGTCATTTAAGGTTTTTCCTCATTGTACTCGGCTCCAGTTGAAGACCAGACCACCTTAATTTCCTCTTTTATGTGAATAGCCACAATTGTTCCTGTGGTTGAGAACGTGAGTAAACTAGCTTCTCCAAGGTTATGTTGGGCTCCACACATGCTTTCTAAGAATCTAAGAAAAACAGGCCAGATCTTTAAGGGTATTAAGGCACTTAAAGATGCACATAGATGCTTAGTGGGATTTTCAGAAGCAGCTTGGTGCCTAACTCCCATTGATTTCAATGAGAGTTAGGAATCTAGGTTCTTTTGAAAATCTGACTAGATGTCTAATCTGGTCCATCATGTCTAAGACCATTTTAGTTTCTACTGACTTGCAGAGTTCTAGTTTCATTGCTTTTTGGTTCCCAAGCAGAGAATGCAACTGAAAAAATATCAACTACTACAAGGGCTAAAATGGCTTTTTAAAGTTTGCTTTCAGAGGAAAATAGTTGGTACCTAAACCTGATTCTAGACCTGTAGTTTAGCTATATGCTATTTAAAATCCATAGACAGTAGTTTTGTCTACTCCAGAAGTTGCTTACATTAAAAAATAAAATTAAACTTTAGAAATGCTTAGAAAATATTGCAAGTTTTTATCCACTGTTAGAGATGTGTCAAATATTGTAGTGACTTCATTCTCCATTTTTAATGCAAGGCTTATTTTATGTAACACTGGCAACATTCTTCTGATGGAAGAAACTGTAGCTGAACTAAGATTCTCCCACTGATGGTCCTTCACACATTTTTTAATAGACATCTGAAGAAGTATTGAAGTGATGATAATCTGGTTTCAGTGTCTGCTACTGGCTAAGACATGAAACTTAGATCTCCTCTGATTCTTGTAGAGCGGGTATTGATGGGCTGGTGTGCTATTTGTTTCATCTTCTTTATTTTTCTCATAGTGGTTTTTGTGTGTGTATGTGGGAGACATTCTTAATATATATTCTATCACTACTGTATTTTGTGTTTTTGTTCTATTTCATTTTAGCCCACTATGCAAATCTTTGTTTTATGTCCCTTGGATTGATTTTATCCTATCTCTTCCACCACAGCCTCCGGTAGTAAAGACCGAGATGGTGACCATTTCAGATGCCACACAGAGAACAGAAATCTCCACCAAGGAAGTCCCAATTGTTCAAACAGAGACCAAAACTATCACATATGAATCTCCACAGGTACAGGAGCCATGTGATTTGGAATATCATTTATAATGCTGTTTACAAGTTGGCCTTTATGATTAACTCCAAATTTAAGAGATATGGTAACATATTAATGTTATTTTTTAACAAATCAACACTTCCCTATAGTGGCACTGATTATTTTGTTAGCATGGAACAATTTTAAAATGACTCTAAGTAGACAGAAGAGTAAGTATCATTCTAACATTAAAGGTTTGGTTTTTTTAAAAAAAAATCAAATAGAATAGGATCTGGTTGTCTAAAAATGTATAGGTTCAGAGATCTGACTTAACTCACCTCTGAGCTCCGCAAAGGGAAGAGTAACTTTGATTATAATTTTGTCCACAAAGAACATGTTAAAATGGTTGATGCGATTCAGCAAAACAGTTAGCTTTTATTCTAGAGTCGTCTAATGTGTATCAAATATGTGTTTGTCTTCATATGGTCATTCTGTTTGCCAGCAAAACCATGCCGGCAGCATGGGGTACAGAACAGAGACGTTTCTGTTCCAAAAGCACTCTTCCACTTGAACTAAAGGAGAATTATGTAGGTATTAGTAGTGAATGTTGCATTAACTGTGTTTTGTTAAGCCACAAGTTTTAAATCCTTAGGCATGAAAATGCACTTTTTTTTTTTCCCAACTGTCTACAGTTTGATGGCAGCGCAGGTGGTGATGCTGGTGTGCTGTTGAGTGCACAGACTATAACATCTGAATCAGTTTCTACAACTACAACCACACACATCACTAAGGTAAAACTGACAACTTCTCTGTGCATAAAAAATAGCCCTGTCAAAATGTACATTGGTTCCTTCAAAATGATTACTCCTCACAAATCACTGAACAAATTTGATATTTAAAATGGATCATGCCATTCCCAGTTCTGGGCTAAAATTGACTTCCCTAAACCAAGTCTTAGTGCAATATCACAGATGAAATCAAGAGGGAGAACTGGGGAAGAGAGAGAGAAATATAATCAGAGTTTGCGGTACCTGCAGCTGGTGTTACTTCTGGCTTTTGAGAGTTTTGGGGACACAGCCTTTACTGACTCTGTTCATCTCACTACTTGATTATCTTTGCTGGGGGGTTCTGCCAGAGGAAGGGGTAATTAATGTGTCTGAGCTCTGGAGAAGCCCCACTAATGGAGTCAGCTCAAGGGATATGCTGAAACAACTTATTTCCTGGCTTCATTCCTCTTTACTCATCCTCTTAGGACTGCATTGATCAGTTTGTTACCTTTCTAAGCAGATTCTGCTACTGTGGACTTTGTGCCTTGGATTGCTTTAGAAACTGGCATATGCTAGGGCTGAATCAAGTCCTCAATGTTCATCATTCAGAGAAAGTCAAGAAGCTCAAAGTCAGCAAGAAGTTGGGTCTATTTCCATTTCTGTCCTGTGTGACACTTTTCCAGCTGACAAATGTGTTTTTTCATGAATGGTGAATAAACATGTTTTTGTTTTTAAAAGAGACATGCAAACAACAGAGTAACTGAATTCTGATGATTTTCTAATGCAGTTCTAGAAGGAAAAACCTCAAGAAGGACTCCAGTTCATGGTGAAACACAAAGGAAGAGGGGAAGTGAAAGGTGCACAGTAAATCTTATTTCAGGACAAGAATCTTAATTTTATTAGATAGTAATTCAATGCTCACAGAAGTAAGTTCATAATGGAATATCCTAAAGAGAGCAAAATATATTCACAGAATAGGTCAGGAGTGAAGGATGTTGGAAATTGTCCAGTGAAAGTCACCAAAAAATAAACTCTGAACTAAGAATTTAAGACTAAGTGTCTTATCAGAAAGTTTAGTGAGCAGCTCCTCTTCAACTTCCTGTTGCTTTTAGAATCCTTGAGCACCATCAGAATCTTGAAAAGACATTGTGGAATAAAATGCCACCTCTTTTCCAACAGAAAAATTCATTCTCTTATCAAATGTAAAGATGGAGCTAAAAAACCTGTTAGAGAATATCCTTTTATTGAAAGGAGCCATATTTTGAAAATTAAATTAGATGATTCTTTGTCAGCCAGGAGGTCAAAGAGAAGTATGGAAGAGCAATCTGATAGCAAATTTGCTACATCGCCATTATCAGCCTCTTTACTGTAATTATAAATTGTGGCCTTGGATTCCAAATATTCTAGGCACTTTCCAGTGTTGGCTCAAATTTTGCATCCAGAATTTTTCATTCATCTGTTTGAAATACAGAAACTGCCAAAAGGATTTGAATCTTCCTATGGAATTCTCAAAGGACTCATACTGGAATTATTTCCAGTATTTCTTATAACTCATTTCTCTTGATTTAAGCCACTTTATTTTGCATTAAATTTTGTACCTCCAATCTCAATGTTGTTCTTGATTGCTATATGGAAGTCTTTCATAACTGTCTTCAAAGAACAATCTGTTTATAATATTCTCAAAGGAAGAACTTAATCTCATCTCTGGTCAAATACTTATATAAAATACAATTTTATCATCTGTAGTATCTTCTGTACAAACTGTTTCCCAAAATGCCTTAAGCATTAAATAGACAAAAATGAAGTTTTCATCTGAGATTTGAAATCAGATGGTTAATTGATGAGGCAGAAAGATGCACGAAGGCCGGAACTGCAGACGAAAGAGAATTTTGCACCGATAATGGTGAGATTGTGTGGAGAACAGATGAGCTGAGACACAGCAGTTAAGGAAGTTTCAGGTAACTTGTCACTCACCAAGATGATGACAAAGACGACTGGAACCCTGATCTAACAGCCCCATTTCCATATCTGTCCAAACTTGATCTCAGATAATGTCTTAAGGACTCCTCTGCGGGTTGGTCGTCTTGGGCAACTTCCTCTTGGACATCACTGCTATACAGTTAACCATAAGAAAGAAAGGATGATTTAGATGTAGGACCAAGAATCTAACTGCAACCCTTTCACACCAACTCTGTTCCCACTTATGCATTGGAGAGTAGGCGTAGATGTGCTTTATGATTCTCCCTCCTTACCTATATGGAATCATTTTAAAGATGAATTTCTTTGTTTTGTGCCATCTGTAGACAGTAAAAGGTGGAGTATCAGAAACAAGGATTGAGAAGCGCATTGTCATCACTGGAGATGCAGATATTGACCATGACCAGGTGAGTACATATGCCGTTCCCTTTTACAGTATGCCATCCATGTCCCTCTAAGAGCTGTGCAATACAGAAAGGAACTGCTCAGCAGAATTCATAGGAGCAAGTAGATTCTGAGAACGTCAATTCCATCAACTAATTATGCTATCATATGTATTTCCTGGGAGGATCCTCAGTCTTCTGAGTGATGATGCAAATTTTGATTAATATTAGGACACAGAGATTTTTCCTTTAATATCAAGAAAACCAATATTTCATAGTGTGTTCATGTATATTAGCAATAAATTAAGTATAGGACTCAATTGGATTCCTTTGGAATCTTGCACAGATAAATTAATCTTTATTAGCACTAGGTACCCAAAACCAAGCACCATTTTTTTTTCATGCTCATGAGAGAGAGGGCTTAGAATATTGTTTCACCTGTCCCTTACCAAAAAAGACGTTGAAAAGTGGAGAACAGGAAAATCAGAAAAATGCAGTTGTTTGTCCCTTGGGATCGTGATTGCTCAGATTATTTGCATAACTTTTCATTTAAGAGGCGATGGTGACAAAGCTGAAACAAAAAATCATTATCACTGAGTTATTTAGGCAAGAAAGTCTGCACTTTACATGATGTTGCACTGGAGCCAGTTTCTAAGTTGATGGCAGGTATACAAATCAACAAATAAGGATTTAATTTTCACTTCTTAATTATAATGTACTGAGGGCTCTGAGTAAATTTAATTTCAGATTTTGATGTGCCTGTAGTAAGTGGCTCATGACAAGTTCAATCTCTCCTTGAAGCTTGTAATTAAATGCCAGAGCTGTTTAGCATTAGACATGGGTTTTGTCTACCCTGAAATGTATTTAGTACATTTGGGACATCTGAAAAGGTCAGACAATACCTTAGCTTTAATAAAACTCCATTTATTCCCTCTGCTGTTCTCCAAGTCCTCCTCTTATATTGAAATAAACAGTATGAAGCAGAAAAATAAGTTGTAAGTATTGACTGCACAGTACATTTTTGTACTAAAGTTCACCATGATATTTAGCTTATGACAAATTATAGATTCCTCTACCATTGACTCTGCAAAGCATCTATGAAGTTCATAATACCAACAAACTTATACCATGGAAATTGATTCCTTCTTGACTGTTGGCATTGTACAGTAATTCCTCACTTAACGTTGTAGTTATGTTCCTGAAAAATGCAACTTTAAGTGAAATGATGTTAAGCGAATCCAATTTCCCCAGACAAAAGGCTTTTTGTGCCAGACAAAAGGAATTATATACATTTTAAACAATTTTAAACAAGCAATTTAATACTACGCGGGGGGGAGTAGTGTGCACGTGCTGTGTGTTTACAAACATACTGTAGATACAGTACTGTACTATAGTTGGAAGGTGCCCCTGCCTTACCCTACATAGGCACAGCCCACTGGCACTGGAGATGAGGCAGGCAAGGAGGCTGAAGGTGCTGTAGGAGAAGCACGTTGTGCAGCAGCGGCAGCTTCCCCTACTCTGCAACCCTCAGCCTGCCCACTCCCCCCTTCCTCCAAGCCCCTATCCTTGCCCTACCTCTTCTCCTCCCCACCTCCTCCCCCTTTACTTCCCACACTGCGTCCTCGCTCCTCCCCTCCCTTCTAAACACCACAAGCCAGCTGATTGCCACCGGGAGGGGGGAGGCGTGCTGAGTCCTTGCTCCGCCCCCCCTCCCTCCTGCCTGGGGCAATCAGCTGGCTTGTGGTGTTTAGGAGGGAGGGGGGAGGAGCAAGGCTCGGCGCGCAGGCTCCCCCTGCCTCCTGCCCAGGGCAATCAGTTGGCTTGTGGCGTAGGGAAGGGAGGGGGAGCTTGCGCATCGAGTCCTCGCTCCTCCCTCCTGCCCCCGAAATGCCGCAAGCCAGCTGATTGCTGCGGTGGGGAGGGAAGAGGGAAAAGGCACTGATCCGCGGGGTCTGGCAAGAGGCGCTGGGGTGGGAGGGCGCATAGGGAGGCTGCCAGCTGTGGAGAAAGCAGGCAGCCAAACAGTGTAAGAGTGGAGCATTGAACAACTTCAAATGAGTATGTTCCCTAATTGATCAGCAACGTAACAATGAAACAACATTAACCGGGATGACTTAAAGTGAGGAGTTACTGTACATCACTGCTGTAGAGGATGAGGAAGTTGTCAAACATGATTGGGAACCAGGGGGGATGCAGCTGAGAGATTTACTCTGAGTGATTGGACTTCAATGTTCTACCAAAGTGAGGTATAGGAAGCCAGACCTGTTCTCCTAAGACACTAGTTCTCCACAAGGGATACACGTACCACAAGGGTACGTGTGCACAGAGGTCTTTCACGGGGTACATCAACTCATCTCGATATTTGCCTGGTGTTACAACAGGCTACATAAAAAGCATTAGCAAAATCAGTACAAACTAACATTTCATACAGAAAATTACTTGTTTATACTGCGCCATATACTATACACTGAAATGTAAGTACAATATTTATATTCCAATTTATTTATTTTATAATTATGTGGTAAAAATGAGAAAGTAAGCAATTTTTCAGTAATAGTGTGCAAAAGATTAACTTTTGTATTTTTTGTAAGCAAGAAGTTTTTAAGTGAGGTGAAACTTAGGGTACACAAGACCAATCAGACTCCTGAAAGGGGTCCAGTAGTCTGGAAAGGTTGAGAACCACTGGCCTAAGGGGTACACTTGAGTGGGACTAAAGGGATCTAAGGTGTAGTTTGCCCTGTAGCCAGGACAATCACCTAAAACATTTTATAAGTATCATATGCCCATCATATTCTGATGTGAGTATCAGCACCTTCTTGTCAACTGTTGTAAATGGGCAACGTCCACCTTGATTGCATTGGCCTCGTTAGCACTGCAAAAATAATTTTCCCTCTTTTGATATTGACCCCTTCTTGTCAACTGTTGAGAATAGGCCACTTACACCTTAATTGAATTGGCCTTGTTAGCACTGAACCCCCACTTGGTAAGGCAACTCTCATCTTTTCATGTGCTGTTATATATATACTGCTTACTGTATTTTTCACTGCATGCATCTGATGAAGTGGGTTTTAGCCCAGGAAAGCTTATGCCCAAATAAATTTGTTAGTCTCTAAGGTGCCACAAGAACTCCTCGTTGCTTTTGCTGATACTGACTAACACGGCTATCACTCTGAAACCTGTCATAATATTTTGTGTCAAGGTACTGTTCCTGTATCAGTGCAAACTTTTACTCTCACGGGCTCCCAAAGGAAAACTGTTAGAGGTGCCAAAAGCAAGTTGAGCCATGTCATTAACATGACTAGGAACCAAGGGGCTGCAGCCCAGAGATCCACTCTGAGTGATTAGACTTCAAGATTCCACCAAAGTGAGGTGTAGGAAGCCAGGCCTGTTCCCTAAGGAGTACACTCAGAGGGGTTAAAGGGATCTAAGGTGTCGTTTGCTTTGCCCTGTAGCCATGACAATCACCTAAACAGGCTGGCCCCTTAAATACTACTACATGGTGCTGCTTAAAATGCAAACTAGTAATAAAATTGTCAGGTTTTAGAGATGACAGCAGGCACCAAGCTGTACTAATGAAGCATTCCCTTTTGGGTCCACAAGTTTTTTTAAGACTCCGTACTCTTTATCCTTAATCAGTGCATCTCCTTTCTAACCTTGGCATTCTTCCTTGACCTTCCAATCTCCCTTCACAGTTCTGTTTATTTCCTCTCCTCCCCCCCCATTATCCTATTAGTTTGAGTAATGTCCCTCTTCAACCCCCTGCACTCCAAGCTAAGAATATTATTTTGCTGCACCCTGTATTCTTTTTAGGGTTCAGTATAGTTTGTTAGGCTGTTTTGTCATTTAAAGCTGTATATGGATTTATTACTGTTCTGAAACAGTATCTCCAACTCTTGTCTCCTACTTGGTTCTTTGGCATCTTCCCTTGGTTCACTCACTGCAGCTCCATAGCAACACAGCTCAGTCAGGTAGGACATCATTGCCCATGACTCTTGATTGAGATCAAGTGTGGCATGTAGATTCCAAAAACTCTTTTGCACCGTGTATGTTTCCCTTGAGGTTGCAGGTGCATTTCTCCTCTGAAACTGAGTGAGTGCAAGTCGAGACTGAGTAACTGCAAGGCTCACCTGCAGCAGTACATCTCTTAATAAAACAAAATATATTAAAAACAGAGAAAACAGAGTCAAAAGAAACCATTTACTTAACATATAGAATTAAGTTTCACCTTAGCTGAACTAATTAAGGTACTTTTAGCTTAGTTACAGAAAAAAGAGAGGTTTCAGAGTGTTAGCAGTGTTAGTCTGTATCAGCAAAAAGAACGAGGAGAAATCCAGAGACAGCAAAGCACATCTCCCTACAGTTTCACTTGTTTTTCAAGCCTTTGGTATTTGGAATTCATTACCATATTATGTAAGGATCACATTCCCAAAAGGTATTTTCCATCAGACCTGACCCCATTTCACTTGGAGTCTCCCTTTTTCATAAGCCACACGTATGGCACTTTCATGGCTTGGTATGCAAGTTTCTGCCTAATCCATCAAGTTAATTTGGTCTTTGTTGAGACTATCCATTGTTCTTGGGCAAAAGTAGTTCAGTGTGTCTGAGAACAGCTTTTCTTAATTTAATACACACCTTCCTTGTCCCTTAGTTAGGATATATCAATTTATTGACAAACTACATTGTTTGTCTGTTACTTTAAAACACCTTGCATGAAGGAGTGAGAGTAATATGGCCTTCTAATATCAGAGGGGTAGCCGTGTTAGTCTGGATCTGTAAAAAGTAACAAAGAGTCCTGTGGCACCTTGAAGACTAACCGATGTATTGGAGCATAAGCTTTCGTGGGTGAATGCCCATTTCATCAGACGCATGGCCTTCTAGATTTCATTTAACATCACTTGATACTATCTGCTTCCTTTGTTGCATGCTATCCCACTTCAAATTGTTTTCCCCCTAATGTAATGCCAAGTGAAATCAGTCAGTTTGGGATTAATTTCACCCATTTCTTTCTCTCCCTGAACGTAAATCACTGGTACTGTGGCAGTGTTTTCCCAAGATTATGGGGAGGTGAGGACCCTCAAACCAGGAAAATTTGGTAAACTAAAGGAAATGTATTTTAATAGTTTCAGTATTCCTGTAAATTAAAGGTGGGGGGTAAGATTTTGTGGAAAGGAATGTATGGGTGTTGATAACAAGTGTGGTCCAGTTACCATATGATAAAACTTCAAGGAGGACCCCGAAAGAAGCTTATTTTTTAGCACTGAGTACATCCCCACTTTATTCTGCAAAACCTCTTCCAACAGTCAAGAACTGATAATTTTCTGTGACTATTTACTTTTTGAAGCCTTACTAAAATATTAGTGCCTTTCTTGCAGAATTACTATATACTGTGTACCCAGAAACTTCTAACTTGAAGCTCTTTGAATGGGGATAGGAGGAAGTACTCCCGGTGTATCACTACCAAGGGATTTCCCTGCTGGTTTTCCCAGTGTACCTACAGCTAAAGACATATGTCACGGTGACTGTCCTATCATGCTGGCTTTCCAGTGTGAATATTGATGTAAAGTACAGACCCAATTTAGGTTTGCTGCATTCAAAGTGTTCCCTAGTTAAAAACTATTTAGAATTTAGTAAGTGCCCCTGATTATCTTTTTGTACACTTGAATTTTCCCTTTTATCTAATGGTTTGGAACTCTCCAATACGAGAGTGAAGGCCATTAAGGGATGGCAAATAAGGAAATAATCACTAATGAATCTAAGCAATTAGTACTCAAATGAAACAGAACAATACTAGAAATTTCACACCTGAAAATATTATTTTTCACAAAGAAACCAATACAGGAATATAACCTCATTGTCTACTCTCTGTAATCTTTGGAGATGATCTGCAAAATCATATCACAAATTTCAGAAGTGGGGAAATTATTATATGTAATATTCCCATATTGTGCATTCTATTAGGCAAACATGTGAGTCTGCTTTCTATTGCTAGTCTGCAGCAGGTCAAAAGCTTACAGTCTTTCATTTCCTTATTCTTCTGCTCTCAATCTTTCCTTTCCTCAGAATCATGAAATCATCACTTCAAGATAACTTTCACCAACTTCCCTTTCACTTCCAGAGTCACAAACAATTCCTCTCAGTTAGAATCAAGTCTAAAATGGCAGCTCCCCGGGTTATTTCCTCCACCTTCTGAAACAAGAAGTTGTCCCTATTACATTCCAAGAATGTGTTTTGTTTTTTTTCCCCATATTATATTTCCAACAGATATCTGGATAATTAAAGTCCCCCATTACTACCAGATCTTGTGTGTTGGATATTTCTGTTGATCTAGAAATGCCTCATCCCCTGCCTCCTCCTGATATGGTGGTCTATATGCTCTACCATGATGTTGCTCCTGTTTTTTCCCCTTCCTCAGTGTGGGGGAATGGATTAGATGAACTCTCAAGGTCCCTTTCAGCCCTGCACTTGAATGATTCTCTGAACCAGCATATAAATCTGTTGTTAGATTGATAGAGGGTATTTTTTATCTAGTTTCCAGCATTGGACAGAAAAGGAGGGGTTTCCTCTTCAGTTTCCTTTCCTGAGCCCCTTTAGATTCAGGAGGTTTAGTCCTGTTTAACTGTGTGATTAAATGGTATCATAATGTGTTGTCATTAGCCCACCACTCCAGTGCAGTTTTTAATTTCACTCTGCCATTGCTCAACTAAATCTTTCCAATATGTTTGTAGGCACTGGCACAGGCAATCAAAGAAGCCAAAGAGCAGCACCCTGACATGTCTGTCACGAGGGTAGTGGTGCATAAAGAAACTGAACTTGCTGAGGAAGGGGAGGAGTAAGGTCAAGGTAAGGAAGCCTGCAACATCAAGCAAAATAGTACAACTAGGCCTGAGATAGGCCATCTTCATTGGTCTTTATTCCTCACAATTGCCCTTTACATACAGAATAGTTTGAAAAGTTGCTTCATCTTTCTTTAATATACCCATACTTGAATTTTGTAATAGATGCTTTTTTTAAAAAAGCGTACACTTATCTATAGTGTGTGTCACTGAAAACTGGCACATTGGAGCAGTCATTTATAATCTCAAGTGTACTGTGCGGTTTTATCTAAAATCCACTCTGAAACTCATTCTCAATTTTAATTTCAAGTTTCCTATAAAAAATATCCACCAATTTTGTCACAAAGTCCTGTTATGGCATTTACTCTGACATCCCATCATGTTACCTTTAGTACATTGCAGGAAACACAACTCAGGCAAAGTCTGCAAAGTATGAAATATGAAGCAAACTCCCTACTCACACTTATCATACCTGCCTTATGTTTAGGGTTCCGTTGTTTGAATAGTTACTGTATTGGTATGGAGATCATGTACAGTCCTGCAATTGTTTGTTCTCTCATCATGAGCAGGCGAAAATATGCAACCCAGGGTCACTCCCTACCTACATCCTCGTTTGTCAGACCACAAACTACCTGTAAACCTCACATAGGATATAATCCTAACAACCCTATTATTTCTGTTTTCCTACTTGCTGTTACAGCTTCAATAACTTCCATTATTATTCCTATAAGCATGCTTGGAAAATAAATTATATTTTACCCAAAACTATAAACAATCCAAGGACAGGTCAGGGGTCAACAATTTGGAGGCTAAAGTATTTAAGCTGCTTATCAGTTGAGTAAAGTATTTTAAGGAATCCTGATCTGTTATGTCCTCATTTCAGAATGTCTCTGTAGATGGGAAATTACTGTATATCCTGGTGTTAGGACATTTGGGATTAGAGTATGTTCCTATAGTGGTAACAAAACTTGGAAAAATTCACATCCTCGTTGAATTTTTAAAACTAGAAAATCTATTCCTACTGTGATAAAAGAACTAAATGACCAGTAGCACTATGGGCCAAAAGCAGAAGTTACTGTTTTAAAAGTGAGAATGTTTTATTCTTACATTCTCCCTATTTACCCAGGGTTTGTCTAGTGTTAATAGTGAAATAATGGGCAATTTAAAACAGTAGCTATATTAGATTCTTTAAATTTCATTTAGTCATACTGACTGTTGTTGGCTACATATCAGATTGATTGGAGAATGGAATAAATAGAATGCTTTCTTTATTTTGATTGAATTTCATAGTGTCATAATAACCTATATGATATCTTACTGGATGCTCCGATGTTTTGATTTACAGTCCCAATATGTTTTTGTGCCATTCAAAATACATGGGAGGTACGAGATGAAATGTGGTACTATCTGTTCTGTTCTTGTTAATTAAGCAGTGAAGCAATGTGGGCCAGGACCAGGTGGATTAGTCAATTAATCCTGGGAAAAGATGAGGGCCGTTTACACCACTCAGTAAATAATTCCTCATAAATGGTCTAGATCGAGGCCAGAATTGCATGAGAGATAACCAGCTTATTTTCATAAGGGCTGGAGAGGGACATTTTGTCGTCACTGTTGCTTCAGAGCATTGTGAGTAGGAGGAGATAGTATAGGCAATTAAATGTTAGTATTGATGTACTGAGAATTTGTAGGCAATTAGTTGCTAATACAGTGCCTCAGCAGAATTGTTTGAGTTTCTAATGCTATACTTATATGCACCTATAAAAGTCTCTTCAGATTTTAGGAGCACTATTCAATTTATTTATCCCCAAGTTTTTCTTTAGCAGATTTTATATATTTTGTTAGATGAATATAATTAATTTTACTACAAATTTAGGCATTTGGGATGTTAGTTGCCTTCACAGAAACTTTATGGATATGATTCTGTTCTCCCATATTGTTACCTGATGTTTTCAGAACCCCCAGCAGGGGCAGCTTAACTATTTCAATCCAGGCAGTGTCAGGAATAAATCAATAGGAACACAGCAATTCTGTTGATAAGAGAGCATGCTTATTTGCATGAATCTTCTCAAAAACTGCAGTTTATTAGATTTAAGCATACACAGACATAATCAATAGGTTTAGAACATCCCAGATATTTACCTAACGTCTGCAATGGTATTAAGTAATTAACAACAGGTTCGGGGTGGCCAGTTGCTCACCCACCGGGGAGAAAAGGTGCTCAGTGTTCATATTTGTAAAGGCAGACAGTACATTTGTAGTGTCAGTCCATTTCCTAATGTATAGAGATGTCCATGTCACAAAAACCACCAACATACTTGGCAGCAGAAATGCTAGAAGGAGCTCTGAATTGAATGTGCTGTCTCATCAATTCTATGTCAGGGTTGAGACACCATGGCAGACTGGGGTGCAGGAAGGTTGAGTTTCTTCTGCCATACTGGATGATTTAATAGGACTGTAATTTTCCTGCTGTTAATGTGATATCTTTCGATAGCTCTAAATTCAGTGCAGAGGAAAAGCTATTGATTGGGCTGGTCAAACAGTAACAGAACAGATCTAAGCATTGGTATCAGTTTGTATTTATATTTATTTCCCTTAGCAGTTAAAGGAAGCCAGTGTAGCATTATTATATTTCTTTTGCATGGAAGTATGCTAGTTTGAGTTGCAGTGGCAGTTCTTTGTTGTAGGAATACAGTTTTAATTATCTGGATTTTAACCATATCCTGTCCCCTTTTCAGGTAACAATAAGAAATGTTGCCTCTTTCAGTTAGGATATTCCTTTTTATGTTCTTTCTTTCTTAAGCATCTTGAAACTGTTACATTTCTGCTCACAATGAATCTGCATAGCTAAATCTGAGTAGAACAGTGGTTCTCAACCTATTTACCATTGTAGGCTGCATGTGCAACTGTGTGTTATGTGCGCTTCATTCAAGCAATATATATATATGGCCCTGAGGATGTCACATGGGCCACCTGTGTGCAAGCAGGCCATGGGTTGAGAACCATGGAATAGAAGGACAAGAGGTGGCAGGTGTTAAACCTCCTACATTGCACAAACAGAGCTCAAAAGGTGAGGTATTTCCCAAGTAATCTGATCCACATGGAAACTAAGATTTTCTAGCTTCTTGTCCAGTTTATCAAGTGATTTTATTGTTTGTTTTGTGTTGTCTGTGTAGATTTTAAGTCCTTTGGGCAAGGACTGCCTCTTTTGATGTGTTTGAACAGTTTTTAGCAAGTTTTGGGTGTTACCAAAATCCAAGTAATATACCTGGCCAATGAATGACCCAGCATAAGAAGAAAAAGTAACAGTTTTCCTTATGAGAATCTCCTGGGTATGTGTTGTGGGAAGAGGAAATTATCTTGACATGAGGGGGCCGTGCTGTCATTCCACTGAAAGGAAGTGAAGTGATGACCAGCTGTGAAATTGATTTTCATTGAGAAGAGAAAGTAGTAAAATCTTTTGTCAAAATGCAGCATAGAGGAAGAGAAAATCCTGCAAGCAAATCAGCAGAGTCCTTTGTGCCTATTAAGATCACTATGACTTTTGGAAAGGTCTGACATACATTGTGTATGTATAAAACTGTCCCTGGTAGTTACAAAGCAGTGTTTTGCCACGTTTGAGGGTGCTTGCCTGCTACAGAATGAGTGCAGCAATTCCATCATAGCTGTTGCTCTGAAAGGATTATATGGGTGTCCAATAGGACCAGTGTGAAGGAATTCTAAATAATAGTCCTCTTCCCAGCTTTCATTTGTACATGCTTCCATTCATAGATTTTAATGCCAGAAGGGACTATTAGATCGTCTATTCTGACCTCCTATATTTCACTGGACATTTATTTTACCACTCTATGAGCCCAGTAACTAGTGTTTAACTAAAGCATACCTTGCAGAAAGGCATCCAGTCTTGATTATTGCACCTAGACCAGTCAAGGCTCTGCCCAAGCTATGATTGGAGGAGAATTCTTGATGTATACTCTTGCATTTGCTGATAGAGATGCAAAAAACCACACCTGGCTACCTAGAACTTATTCATTGAAAACATAAATTTGTCCAGTAAGTTGTAGAATAGAAATTTCAGCAGACTTTTTTAAAAGAACTATTAAATGTCACAAAGAGAGAAAAATAGTATGAGCTGCAACAGACTCTGGTCCGGTCTACACTTACCGGTAGATCGGTGCTGTTGCAATTGATGCAGTGGGTGTTGATTTAGCAGGTCTAGTGAAGAACCGCTAAATTGATCGCAGAGCACTCTTCTATTGACTCCAGTAATCCACCAGTCCAAGAAGAGTAAGGGAAGTTGACAGGAGAGCGTCTCCCATCAATGCAGTGCGGTGTAGACATCGCGATAAGTCAGTCTAAGTTACATCAACCCAGCTAAGTAGCAGAACTTAGATCGACTTACCGCAGTAGTCTAGACAAGCTCTAAGACATAACCTATTGAACCTCAAGGGAATTGGTGGGACGGATTTACAGGAAACAGCAAGTGTACCAGTGCAGCAAGATATGACCACACACGCTAAGCAATTTATTCTATGAATGGGGAGGCGGGAGCTCTTGTATCACTCAGGAAGTTTTGCTGAAATGAAAGATCTGCATGGGAAAACAACCTCTGGACTCTCCTACCCTCTGTTTGCCAGAAGCCGGGAATGGGCGACAGGGGATGGATCACTTGATGATTACCTGTTCTGTTCATTCCTTCTGAAGCACCTTGTACTGGCCACTGTTGGAGGACAGGATACAGGGCTAGATGGACCTTTGGTCTGACCCAGTATGATCGTTCTTATGTTCTTATAGGTAATATTGTGTTTTAAGACTGTCTTCTTCATGAATATTTACATAATCTTACTTTCTTTTTTTAGAATTAAAAAAAACCCACCCACTTTGTGACCATGAAGAACTTTGACCATTCCAAGTTGGTGACACTACCACTACTGCATTGAATTCACCAGGCCTAGCAACAATGACCAGACACTCAAGGTTGAAATGCCAACACCAAACACTACCTTAACTACCCTGGTCTATATAGTCCCCTTACATCTTTCTTGTTTATTTTTATAACCACTTCTTAACATTCTTAGCTTTTTTGAGGTTTTAGAGGGGTTGATTTATTTGCACAACTACCTGCCATTTTTATAAATGATTCTTGATCATATGAGAGTGAACAAAAAGTATTCTGATAGCACTGTTCACTGGAACAGGTGAAGTTGTGCAGAAAGGAGAATCTTTGACTAATTTAGATGTAGTTTTTTCCAAATATTTCAATTCAAGTCTGTTACTGGAGTAATTTACAGATTTTCTCAGCTTATTCAGGTAAATACACGTTATCAGATAACAACATAAAAATAGAGGATTTTTTTTGTAAAAACAAAACATTTCATACAATTTGAAAAAAAATTGAGAATTTTGCTTTGACTGGATGGATTTTTTTTTTTTACTAACACCTTATAACTCTTTCTGTTCTGAGGGTCTCCTCCTTTCTGTGGGGAACAGGTGCTGATAGTCTATAGAAGAGAGAGAGTTATAAACGAGTGTCTTCTGACTGAGCACTGTGTGTTAGAAACCTTTGCACTGCAGTGCCAATGCTCAACTCTTCAGACACTTTGCTGTCTACAACATTCCAGATAAGGAAGGATGGAAAAAAATGCTTTCTCCCCTTCCAATAAAAGATGACCCAGGCAGCTTAAAACCTTAGTGCTTTTTTTCTTAACGTTTCCAAATGTCAGCACTTCCCTTTCAAGTACATGTGTAGAATGCTTGCTTTCTATTAAACCTCATTGTCTACATGTTAGAACTGACATTCTGATGTTGAGCAGGTATATGTTTCAGATAGTTTAATGATCAATACAGGTTTTTAGGATACGAAGGGAAAGGGGTGGGTCCATTCTTGTAGGTAATAAAAAAGCAACACCATTTGTTGAGGCTGCCACTGGGGAAACCTGTATAGAAACCTGTTAACTATGTCAATTTCTTTGCTGTTGACTCTGTGTATAGTTAAGATGCCAAATTAGATTTATAGCAGCTTGAAGTTGTATTAAGTGATATTTTGCTTTCTGTAATACTGTTATCAAATAAAGTTTGTTTATTCTCTACATCTCATTTTTCTTATTTTTGATATAAAATGCACAGTATTTGTGGCACTTAGTCGGACACACAAACATTTGGAAGATGCTGGCTGTTTTAAAGTGAGCAAACCAACTGGGAAATAACTGGAACTCTTGAGACATTATTAGGTATAAAAAGTAGGGAACCTTCAAAAGTAATTAGTTGGAGGCTTCGTTGCTGTCTGACTTGAGATCATATTACTCAACATTCCAGCTTTTCTTCTTTCTATTGCAGTGCCAGTGACTTTCATGTCTTCTCTAATTGGCACCTCTCTGACACATTGGGGTATAAACCCAGACCAGTAAGCAGTTGTATCACTGCCTGCCTGCAACTTTGGGTGCCTTAAATGCTCTACTGCTGTGGCTTACAGCCCTGACCCCAACAGCCAGCAGACAACTATGCAGGTCATACCCTGGCTTCAACTGCCTAGTTACTTTTTGGAAAATGACCCCCACACCCTCCCATTCTCAAATTTTCCCCAAATCATCTGCCAATGTGACAATCTGCTGGGGTTCCCAGAATAGTGAGTTACTGTTACCCCTTTCAGTCTCCGCAAATAAGAATTTTGCTACTGGTAAGCTGTGTCACAACTCCCTGACACACCAGCTTGTCTGTCTTGCCAGCAAACTCTTCAGGACTCTGCCAGTCCAAGCTTTGCTTTGCAAATAACAACAATGAACTCCAACTCTCAGGTTCTCCAGAGATGACTCCCTGTAGCATCCAGCTCTGTCCTGGAACATTCACAGAAGTGAAGTTCATTGTTCCTTTAAAAAGACAATATACTGCAGCTCATTAATTTAATTTGGGTTTGACAATGACTCTTATTTCAATCAATGCACTGAATTGGTTTATAGTAAAGTAAAACAAGTTTATTTAAAAAAAGACATGGGATTAAGTGATACCAAGTATAAGGAATAAAGATAGAAAGGGTTAAAATTTATCACACAATTTTATCAAGTTACAATCCTTGCCTAAGCAGTTTTCTCATCTAAACTCAGTTCCTAGAGACTTCATCCCTCTTCTTTGAAGGATCCCACATTCTATGATATCAAGAACACTTAATCCCTCAAGTGATAGATACCAAAATGGCTTTCTGCTTCTACTTGTATCTCCCAAAGTTCATTCACCCTGTAACAAGAGGCAGGAAGATTTCATGGGGTGCAGTCTCCATCTCCTGTCACATTAAATGTTCATTTTTCCTTACTTGCTTTCCTGATGGTGGGGTTTTTTTTTCTCACATGGAAATGTACCTTCATTGTGTCTGCCTGATGACCGGGCTGGTCAGACAAGCTAATACACATTCCTTTATCTAAGTCAGACTGGGCTTATGGCTTGCTTGCCAAACATGTTTTAAGAACATAATTCTAGCACATATCCATTACTCTTTGTACGTACCCTGTACACATACCACACAGTGATTTTTGGAGACCCAACATGTTACTAGTTTTTATACGATGCCTTACATGACACCTTTCAGATACAGATTATGACAACAGTTAGGTGCAGTGAGTTTGTCAGACCTGACAAGAGTTGCTGACACAGAGTAATAAATGGGCCTCTGTGTCTCAATGCCAATTTCCATCTTTCAGTAAAGAAATCTACCATTGCTGGCAAAGGGCCACAATATTATACCATTCCGAATGTTAAGAAGCACCTTGCCTTGTTGACTTCATGGAGTAAGGTCTACATTATGGTCAGCAAGTAACAGAATGGATCATAGGACTACTTAAAGCAATTATTTTTCTCTCCTCTAGACAATTGAATAGAGTTTTAATGCTATGTTGAATTTTGGAATGGGGGTGCTACGAGTTCCACATTTTTGGGACATTTTATCCTCTTTAGCACATCTTGTTACTATTGCACATCTAAAGTATGCTGTACACGCACTAACAAAACCAACTGGATATAGATAGAATTTGCATTGCTGATACCTGATGCCAGCAAAAGATTTACCAAAATTTTGAAGCCCATCCATCACGTTTTCACCGCAAGTTGTCTGTGAAAATTTTTATATCTCTGCTAAGTATTATTTATATTACTAGAGTACCAACAATGTGGCAACACTAAAAGAACAAAATAAGTAGGGAGGGAGGGTTTGAAGGGTCTTGGGAATATGACAAAAAGCTTGAACTTGATATGATGAATAAGGATGTGGCACCTATCCTTGCACTATATTCCCCACCCCAACAGTAACCTCCGCTGAATGCGGTGGAACAAAACAATACGCTGAGGTGCACCTAGGATGTAGTATTCTCCATGTGGACTCCATGGCCATCTACTGTCCCAGTGGGACCACAGCATTTCCACTGCTTTTTGGGCTCGTTGTTGGCAGAGAATATGGTGGTGGGGGGGGCAGTGAGGCAGGATCAGCCCTTACTTAATACAGGCTGGATAATGTAAGTCACCAATAACTGGTATGTTAACTTATATTTTAATGTCAAACAATATAAAACACTTTGGTGTTTTTTAATTACTTGTCACAATATGCTGAACACTGGCAAACTATCTAACATCTCCTTTCCTGCAAAGATAATGGAGGCACTCTGTCAATTAAATAATAGAAAAGACTTTTCATTAACTGGAGCCCAGGATGGAATAGGAGAAATGAGCATAATAAACTGGAAAGATTTGTCAGCCAAGAAGCAGCAAGGTGAGCTGAAAAGTGAGTCAAAATGGAGAGGTTTGCATTTAAGGGAAGTTTTTGGGGATTTTACGTACAAACAATACATTGGAAGCACCTATGGTTTTTTCTGAAGCACCTATGGTTTTTCACTAGATTTGTGAGGTATGCATGATAAAATGTCCCAAAATGTGGAATACGTAACACCCCCGCTCCAAAAACTGTTCCAGCACCACTGCCGCAGCCCCAGGGCTGGAAGAGCACTTGCTCCCTGCCATGGCCCCAGAGCTTTTCCAGTCTTGAGGCTGCAGCAGAGGTGTGGGGGGGAAGGAACGAGCAGGGGGCAGGACCTTGGGGGGAAGAGATGGAGTGGGGATGGAATGGGGTGGGGCCATGGGTGTGACCACAGGTGAAAGGGGCAGAACGGGGGAGGGGCTCTGAGCTCCAGACAGGGCAATGCGCTCTGCCGCGCTCCTGGATGAGGCTGAGAGCTCGATCCAGGCCAGGGCTGAGCTCTCAGCCCCCCTTGCCCTGGTTGGGGCCATGGGGGGGCTGTGCCTCTGCCAGAAGAGGCAAGGCAGGGGGCTAGCCTCCCCAAGGGGAAGCTTCACCCTCTGCCCATGGTCCCAGAGCTCGAGCTCCAACCCAAGCAATTAAACAGCCCCTTAACCCAACCCCATGAGCCTGAGTCAGCTGGAAAGGGCCGACCGCAGGATCTATTTGCAATGTAGACATCCCCTAAGGCAAGTTCCCATCCCATTCAGTTGCCAGAGAAATCTGTAGCTCAATCACTGCCTCCTCAGTCTCACATTCTAACTTAGATTCTTCATTCTTTCAAGATGCTCTGTCTGGACTTAATAAAAACACACCAGACATGACTTTTCAACATGCTGCATTCATAAGGATGGGTGTACTTCTTTATCACTAATTTTATACAGGATATAAGTTTGTTCATCAAGGTAACAGATCTCAGCTTGGAAGGATTAGATTCTTATTGGTAAAAATCAGTAAACCTCGATTTCAACGTGCACATAGAAACTGACAAAAATGTACAGCTAGGCCAAGTAAGAAAAATGTTGCTTGAAAACTTACTAGAGTTTGATTTTAAGGGTATTTACTTTGTATGTTTTGA
The DNA here is from genome assembly GCF_011386835.1 of Chrysemys picta bellii. Classification (NCBI taxonomy): domain Eukaryota; kingdom Metazoa; phylum Chordata; order Testudines; family Emydidae; genus Chrysemys; species Chrysemys picta. The sequence continues at coordinate 100,144,513 of NC_088793.1, read as the reverse complement.
CATGCGATGTTGACAATTTGATTTTTAACAGTGATAAAGATTTAACTTTTTGAAATCAAGGTCTACTGTCATGAAATAATTGTCTCACCTGCTTCCTCTGAGTCCAACTTCTCCTCCTCCCCTTGCTGGGACGGTGGAAGCAGGGCCAGTAGGAGAGTGCGCTGTAGGGCGAAGTATGGTGGTGAGTTTTGCTCTCTGGGATGCTATGGTAGCCAGGAAGGCCTACAGGGATTCATTCTGAAACACGGGGCTAATGGGGCTCTGGCTGGGTGGACCAGGCTCGTTAGCCTGGGTAATTGACCTAAGAGACACTAACTCTGAAAATAAATCTGCAATCAGCAAGTCCTTCAGCTGTCAGTTTGCCTTGCTACTGGAAATGGTCTGGTTGATCAAGAGTGTGTGCGAGTTGGTGTGCAACTGCTCATCCACTTTAAACGAATTCTCACACAGCTTTCAACATTCTAATTTGGTCTGTGGAGTTGTGTGAAGACTCATTAGTACAAACTCTGATTGTCCGTGTTGTTCTCAAATTCAAGGGGATCAGCATCATCCTTATTGTCTGATCAGCCCTGTTGTCTGATTTCCCCCAGCTGTGAAAATTTAAATAAATAAAAATTGGGGGGAACAATGCTTATAAGCCATGATTTTGTGCAATTGTGAAAATTATTTAAATTGGTAAAAAGAAGGGGGAGGCTTAAAAATAAGCATCAATATTGTCCTTGAGGTTATATATATCAAATTAATTCTGCCAAGCCTAGCTATAGTTAAGGAAAACCCACTTAGCTTTTGCAAATCTTACCCTTTGTATCTATCAGCATTGTCTAACTCTGCTCCCACTGAACCAATAGTCCTGCCCTAAATGGTTACATGTTAATACTAAGCATGACCTCTGGAAATACTGGCTCTTCTCACTGAAAATCTGCAATATCCACTGGAGGTTACTGGGGTGAGGAGGATGTACATTTCAGGGTTTTTTCACAGCCTCTACTTATATTATCATGCAAAATATTTAAGGTGTATTGAACAAGCACCAGGGAGTTACATTATTTAACCATATGGTAATGTCAGAAATGTGTTTACGAATATTTATGGGATGTGCAGATGGGGGCCAATTTACATTGTACACAGTGTGAGAACCCTTTAACATAACTTTCTGTGTTAACCAGTAAAATTATTTTTTATTGACTGAATGAAGAAATTGCATATTAAATTGGTAGAGTTTACAAAAAAGTAAAGTGAAGTTTGGATTCTCTACAATTACACAAAGATGGTTTGACATTCAATGGATCTAGTCCACATTCTACTGAGACTATAAAATTAAATAGCCTGTTCTGAAAGAAAGCTCGATAAACCTCTTTCATTTTATCAGGTTTACAAGGCATTAGAAAATGTATCGATATATGTAGTCGCCACTCATTGTAATATTCCACTTTCATGGCTTGATCTGAATACATTCATATAATTCTTGCTTCAGTCCCAATTTAAATTCCCAAACAAAAAAAAACCCTTTATTTAACATTAGTTATGGTTATTCTCAAGTTTAAACCATATTAGGAGATATAAAATTAAGAATTAAAAGGTTGCAAAGTCAAACATGCACAAGTTAGGAAATGCCAATATGAACATTGCCCATGCAGACTTAATTCAGCTCCCTTCTGCATATGCAGTATGACACAGTACAATGTACAGTAAACTGTGTGTGCAGATGTAAAGTAATGCCATTTGTCATGAATTTGAAGCAAGAGGAATGAGATTAAATTGTAATACAGAGAAGACTTTGTGCATGGTGAAGTTGATTGCTATTTGGCTTCTTAGTTGCTTTCTTCTAATAATGGCCACTGGTACATTCTTGTAAGGTGATCTGTTTCAGACACATGGCGATGAAGCTATATTTATAATTACATTGAACATAAAATTGTTTCCAACTAACGAAAAAACATTATGGAGAAAGAATTTCACAACATATTTACACCTGTTAGTTTAAAAAACTCATCCCCTTATTTAAGTATTGTAAGAGTTCTTCTTTGTGCTTCCAAACTAAAATAACTCAGATCCTTTAAGAAGATATGTGTTGCTTCTTTCCATGGTTTGGTGGCAGGTGTACCAACTTGAATACTCTGTCTCACAAACAGAATATAATACAGTATGAACTGGAGGTGAGTTTAGTGAAATATGAAACAGGAAAAATAAATGAAGAAATCCTTTTTTTCCTTCCATCACTATTGTCTTTCACTTTTCAAGTTTTTCTATAGTTTCTCATCAGTTCAGAGAGCATGCTTTTGTCAATATGTATGTTAAAAAAAAGTAATTCATGTTAACCTGCTGTTCATGCACCTGTGATTCAACAAGACTGCTGCTGATTCATAGACCTACATAGACTTCAGCTGTCACGTGAAGACACTCCAATAGCTATTTCTATTTGATATAAGCATCTAAGGAATAGTGAGCAATGAGGTTTTTTTTTCCAAATGCTGTGTCTCCGAAGCCAACCGATAAAGTACATTGCATTAAGTCACAGGTGCTGATGAGTTCAGGAAAGTGTTGCTTACTAATATCATGTAGAGAAAGCAAAACTGTTACCAGGCCTTTTCAGATAGCAGCAGCTGCTTCATTTGTAGTGTTCTGTACTAACTTCCCACCATTTTGTTCCCCCCATATCTTTTGTAATACAGCAGGTTACTTTTAAACCTCCTGAGTTGACTGCTAGTGTCGAACCAGTTTTCTGAGGTGAACCTCCCTTAAATGTCATTATGTTCTTTTGGTTAATCTCTTTCTTTCAGATCTCAGTTTCTGGTACCGGATGTGGAAATTCAGGATGGCATTTGTGGGATCATCAGCCATGGCCAATTCCTCGTTAACTGAAAAGCAGAAACAGTCATGTTAATTAACAGCTCTGAACTTGTGACACAGAGAAGGTAACAGTGGGGTAAGCTTACCAACATTACTGGAGGAATCTCTTCTGGGCATGAGAAGGTAGTTAAGACTGCATGCCCATTGAAGGCCTGATCCAAAACTTAATGAAGTAAAAGGATCCTATTTACTTCACTGGGCTTTAGATCAGGCTCTGAGTCCTTTGCCAGTTGTGCTAATGGTGGCATTTTATTTTGTGTTGTGATAGTACCTAGGGGCCCCAATCACTGGCCAGAGCCCTATTACACTAGGTGCTGTACAAGCACAGAACAAAAAGACATTCCCTGCCCCCATGGAGCCTACAATCCAGTGTAAGGTAAGACACAACAGAGGGCTACAGCAAATGAACAGGGAGAACAAAGTAACAATGAGACCAAACTGGTTAGCATAAAAAACTGGACACAGCACTGAGGCCTCACACAAAAGGGATCTTAAAGGGGGAATTAGGAGGAGGACAATAAGGCCTTCTTGTGCTTGAAGGGTATCATGGGAGAAAGTGTTCGAAAATTGAACACGCAGACACTGGTTTTGGTAGTGTGGACGGTGTTTTCAAAGGAGTCTCAACGAATGAGGCACCTAGCTCCTCCTGAATGCCTAAGGCCCTGTCGCCGGTTGGACTGGTCCTTCAAAAGACTTGTGCTCAGCACTGCCTGTGCCTAGTTATCCAGCCCCCATGTGATGGACTTGGTCTGGTGGCTGGATCAGATGATCAGGATCACATGATGATAGCCTAGGGGTAGGGCCTCCTATAAGAGGAAGTCTGCTCAGAAGTACCAGGGACCTGTTGGGACAGGAGGGCTCTCTTGCTGTAAGCCAGGGATAGATGGAAGTGCTTAGAAGTCTCACTGTAAAGAGCTGGGAAGGAGAGTCTAGGAGTGCCAGTAAACCCAGAGCTGGAATCCTAATATGAAAGTAATTGATAAGCCATGAGGAAAAGGGATTGACTGATTTGAGAAGCCCTGGTAAGGGGGTTATTAGAGAGCTGAGCAAGGGGCTGTGAGAGAGACTTAGAGACAGGCCTAGATAAGAAGTGGCCAGCAAAGTGAAGCACTGGATCTGAGTTGGTGGAACTTCTCTGATTACTACTGGGTCCCTGGACTGGAACCTCAGGCACAGGAAGGCCCTACAAGGCCACTGAAAAGTGCAGTTTGAAAATCCCCTCATACTAGAGGCAGAAGGCCTCTTGATCCTGGAGTCAGACTGAAGATTCAATATGAGGTTGCTGGAAGTTTGGGTGGGGTTTTGGACTTCTTGTGTATCCCAGAAGGGAGACGCATAGTCTTTATGATTTGGCAAGAGAACTAAATCATTTGAAGATTTGGGAATTGGCTTAAGTGCAGGAAATGGAGGTGTCTAAAGCCTGGAGAGGGGAAACCAAGGCACAGAGAACTGGGTGCCAAAAGGCAGTAAGGTGATCTGGTAACAGGCCCTTTTGCAAATGGCACCACATATATGTGTCCACTTGAAACTGAACTGAATTTTTCACCTAACATTTGATGGCCTTGTGGTTTTTAATCACAATAATCTTTATTGGATTTGAATTGGCCATATATAATAAAAGGTTCTAGATCCCTTTGGTGAACTCCTCTGCCAATTAGTCCACTGATTACTCTTTTATGGCTGTGTGTGATGTTAGGAAACACCAGTTGCCTTATCAAAATCCAAACCTAAAGGGGAACAAAATCCTAAACTTTAGCAGTACATTTAAACATCTGGTTTTACATAAAGACACTCATAGATGTGATAATCCCAAAGCACTTTCAGAGTAATGATACTGGTACTGTAATGACTGTCTAGGACAGCAAGAGCGAGTATGCCATCAGCAATCAGTGACACACGTTTCCCCCCCGAGGGGGAATCCTGGCTACATCCCAGTTACATGGCCAAGGGAGGGTGTCCCAGTACAGAAAAAGGGATCATGCTATTGAAAAGATTGGAAACCACTGCATTAGGTTTACCTTAATGTTGTTTCATCACTGCTGAAGTATATTTAATACACAAACAGTCACCGAGATGGCTCTTTACTAAAAGAGAGATCCTTTGTTTGTATTTCAAGAAAAGTCTAATGTAAATGTTCACTTTCACAATAATTGGACTTCATTGGCCATCTCCTGTTCTCTCATTACACCACCTCTCTGTGGTAATATTGGTTATTTCCAGTAGCACCTCAACACTTCAGCTTCCTTATGTTTGATAGATACTGTATGGTGTCATGTTTTTTGGTACCATAGCGTGTGGTTGGTTTTCTGTTGTCGGTAGCTACAAATTATTTTTAGTCAGAGAAAGGCAATGACAGAACTGATTGAAGCAAACAGACTGGGCTTCACTGATCTGGTCAGTGTCTGAAAAGTGCATGTTGAACAAGGGGCTGCTTGAGTAACTGTTTTAGCAGCTTGGCGAGTAACATAGTTTGTGCATTTACACACACACACACACACACACACACACACACACACACACACACACACACACCACTTGTTAAGGCCGAAAGTTCAGAAACCTGGAGATGTTATGCAAATGGCATATTTCCCTATTTTGCATCGTTGAATATGTATCACCTTATTTACATAATGACTACAACAAACATCCTGATTACCAGAATTTAAGCCTGACACACAGCTACAGCATGGAACAAGCTTTGGAAACAGAGGAATTGCTGTGCCCCGGTGGGGCTCTGGCATATACTTGGACTGGCATCCAGATAATTCAGGAGACTCTACCCTGGCTGCGCCTTGTCCTAGACTGGTTGGGGAATTGTGGCTGGGTTGGTGGCCCCTGCTGCTGACTGGGAAATCTGGCTGTTTCCTGCTGGGGATGCTCTGGGTTGATAATGCTAAATCCATAAAGGGACTCAGGATTGCAATGCTGAACATTGCAGTAGCTAGTCACTCAGTGGAATCCACAAACCCTGAGTGAGGTGCCTAGGCTTCCTGTACAATGCATGGGGCAAGACAGGTGAATGGAATCCACAAAAGCCAGCATACTTAGTGAGCAGGTGCATAAGTTAGCCAGGAGCAGATGCTGAGGATAGGGTGCATCCTAAGCCCTGCCCCTGTCAAGGAGTTAGGTGCCCGAGTCCAGGATAGAGGGAGGTGCCTATGTCTGCCTGGGATCCACAGCTGTGAATCCTCTGCTGGAGTCTGGCATTGAAACCCTTCCTTGCAAGTAAGGTGGCAGCACTCCTGCCTAACTCCACACAAAAGGGCCGGGGTGGGGGGAGGAAATGACCCTCCATTATAACATTTAGCCCAGTGGATAGGGGACTCACATGAGAGACCCTGGTTCAGTTCCGCCATCTGCCTGATCTAGAGCAGGGATTTGAACTGGGGGTCTCCCTGCTCTCATGGGAGTGCCTTAACAACAGAGCTATGGGGAATTCTGACATGGCTCACTTTCAATGTCTCCTGTTAAAGTGGTTCTACTGTGTATGAAATACTTAAACAATTAAGTATTAATTGAGCCAGAGAGATCATAAGAATGACACTCTAGCCCAGTAGTTAGAGATCCACCTGAGAGGTAAGAAACCCCAGTTCAAATCCCTTCTCCACATCAGGCAGAGGGAGGAAGTCAATCAAGGTCTCCCACATCATGGATGAGCAGCTGGACTCCTGGGCCAAAGGTTATAAGGGAGGCCACCACTTCACTACCTCCCAGCCATTTTGTGGGGAGTTAGGAGGCTCAAAGCCCCACACGTGAGAGAGCTGATGGCTCACCTCGTCCGAGCATGTGGCTGGTGCTTAGGGGTGAGTTAGGCATTGAGCTGCTGGGAGGGGTCAGGATTGAGGCAGTTATGCACATGCCCAGCCAGCAAGACATAGGCACCTAGGGCAGTTCAGTAGCAAAAATATAGAATCAAGGGGACTTTGGGCACCAGCAAGGTAGGGTGGCAGCTGAGCAAAGATTTTGAGGATCTCGTGGCACTGAAAATGTTGGACTTAGGTGCCTATTGTGGCAGTTAGGCACCTAAGCCCTTTTGTGGCTCTTGCCCATGGTCTCTAATGGAGTGTCCAGCTCTGGCAGTTGGTGCCTCTTGCTCCCTGGAAGGGGAGGCGAGGATATGGGGCTCTGGCTGCAGCACCCTAGTTATAGACCTCAGAGCCTTGTGATCAGAGGTGTTAGCCAGGACACTGCCCCATGTCACACTAGCCATAGTTCTGAGTCTCTGGCCATGGGTGGGCTGGGGGGTGGCGGGTACTATGCTCTGAGCTGCAGCTCTGTGGTTAGAGTCCACATGGCTGTTGACACAGAGTGCCCTAGAGGACTCTAATTGTACTGAGTCTGCCTAGAATGGCCCTATCCTGACAGGTGAGGCCTAGAGTATCATCACAGCTCTCTACGTGAGGACTAGAGTTAAGCTCCTCTGGAGTAGTGGTGTTGAAAGCAGCTAAAATGCGGAACTTCCTGGCCCAACAGCCTCATGAAGAGGTCTGAAAAGGACTGTGCAACAGCAGATAAACTAGCTTTTCTTTGAGCGCTAATTCCTAATTCATTCAGATACACAGAATTGACAGCACTCTTTGTGATGGTGCCACCTGGCATCTCAGATAGTCAAAGGCAGCTGATCTCAGTTACACCAAAACTCAATTAAAAAAAACACAACATTTGAGGCAGAAGAGACGGCATCAGATACAATTACTCCAAAGTGATGATTTTAGTGCTTTGTCAAGAAGATTTGATTTGTTTAATGTGGAATTGTGCATGTGATAATGGGATTAACATGTGTTCAAAACAAACTGTGCAGTGCTAGTGACTGTCTGGATAATTCCTCTGGTGGTGTTCTATGCACAGTCAGTGTTGATTAGAAAAGTGAGCACTGCCTGTGGTAGGTTTGACTGATCACTGGCACTTCTAAGACTGTGTGTGTGTGGGGGGGGTTCTAATCTGGCATTGCTATTTTGACTGCTTCAGTGTTTCTCTTTAAATTGTACTTAGGCACCCTTTACAATTCACACATCCTCCTGATCAGATTCCAGGTGCTCTCCCATTCTGCCTCAAATAATGAATACAGACTTTTCAAGTACAGCAGTAGCTGAATTCTAACGTGCTGTAGACAGCCTAATCGAACAAGGAAGAACCAAAGCAAAACAGGCTGTCAGTTCAATAGCAGCAGCAAAAGTGTTATCAGACAACTTTGGTGCGTAAGTATTGACATACGTTGTGCCCAATAAACACAGCAACCTATAGAGTCTAGACACTGGAATCCAATGGAATCTGTGGTCTCTGAGAACTCACTGTGAAGCATCCAAGGAGTTTACTCTTTTCTGTTTGCGAAGGGCCTCATCCAAAGCCCACAGAAATCAAGGAGTTTGTCCATTGGCCTGAATGTCCTTTGGATCAGGCCCAAACAGCTTTGGCTTGAGCCTGGCAGTCTGAAGTGCAAGCAGCATTGCACCAGTCTGCCACTACAGCTCAGTCTTGACCTGCAGCCATGACATGAGCCGAGAAGGAATGCAGCGCAGGTCTCCCTGTATGGATAATTTGTCGGAATGACACATGAGAGGATGGGAGATCCCTTTTTAAAATGTTTATCATTCAAGCTTTTTTACTGCAACAATCCTGCTATCCCAGGGCCTTTCTTGCACAAGGGCCATTTGATTGTTCTAGCACTCCGGATCCTGATTTTCAATATGTGGGTATTCACACATTTGTGGGCGCACTCTCACACACATGGTCTTTGGTATCTGAGTTAGGGGTTAAAAAAAATCTGAATGTAGATCTCTAATTGATTATGGACCGGCTAAAGTTGTGACACGCCAGATGGGGGGCTTGACCAATGCACTCAGTAAAAAGGGAAGGTACACTGCTCTTAATTTTATTTCAGGAGTGCAGACATTCAACTTAATGAGCAAATAGACATAAGACTCAATCGCTATTAACCTCCCACTGAAGGCTTGAGCAGCAAAGGTGCAGAGGAACCTGATTTGTAGTTTAGCTGTACTATAGTTTCTCCTTTATGGTTGCTTGTAATACAAATGAGTATGGCTCTTTTCTGCTTCAGTTCACGCAGTCAGTAAAATTGTGGGGCTTAAACGTAATTTCAGTCCAAGTCCTGAACTGTGGCTATAAGCCATCTTCTGGTTGGAGAAACTGTTTAAATGTGGCACCACAGCTTCAGAAGGCTTGACAGGTTTTGCTTTTTACATAAGAACGGCCATACTGAGTCAGACCAAAGGTCCATCTAGCCCAGTATCCGGTCTTCCGACAGGGAATGAACAGAACAGGTAATCAAGTAATCCATCCCCTGTCGCCCATTCCCAGCTTCTGCTATTCACCGCAGGTTAGTTATTTAGTATATGCAAAATGTATTTGATTATACACAGAGGTTTGTCTGTCCACCCTGTGTCATCCCCAGGGGTCTCACTCACCCTCTATCAGCTTGATCCTGAAGTAGGCAATGAGCAACAATAGGAGCAAAACCACTGGCAGGAAGATCCCAGTGAAGATAATCCAGGCAGGCAGCTCCTTTGCAAATGCTGACAGCGTGTAACCCATGGCCAGTCTCATCGGCAACATTCTTGCTGAAAGAGACGCTCTAGGCCTTTCCCTCTGTTCCCCCTCCCCCCCCCCCCCCACACACACTTTCTGCCCTTTGCTCCGAGCATTATTGCTTTGTTTGGACTTTGCTCTGTTTGTTCAGGCCTGTGATTTCTAATAGGATTGTAACGGGTTACAAAGTTCCTAAAGTGCACATTGGCATGACACAATCCGCCTTGTGACTGGAAGGTTTGGATTTGTTGGGTTTTGTTCACTTGCATTTTTAGCAGTTTTCTTTGAGACCGCTTTTTGCAGGAAAATCGATGTGTTTTTGAATACTTAGCATTTTTACTCTCAGTATTATTTATTTATTATTTGTATTACACTAGCACCTAAAGGCCCTACCCAAGATCGTTGTGCTAAGCACTATACACGCGTGTGCACGCACACACACTGTAAGACAATCCCTACCCCAAAGAGATTGCAGTCTAAATAGACAAGACAGACCAAAGATGGGAGAAAGGAGAATTGGCCTACTAAACCCAGAGTAGTGAGTTCACTCCTTGAGGGGGCCACTTAGGGATCTGGGGTAAACTCAGTACTTGGTCCTGCTAGTGAAGGCAGGGGGCTGGATTCGGGGTCCCTTCCAGTTCTATGAGAGAGGTGTATCTCCATATATTTATTTTAGATGAGGAATTGAGGCACAGAGAGATGAAGGGCCAGTTTTTCAACAGGGCTCAGAACCTACCATTGGGCCCAGACTTTCCAAAGAGCTCAGCTCCCATTTAAGCACCCAAATAAGTGGCTAGATTTCAACAGCTCAGCATGCAGTGCGCTGAACTCTTTGGAAAATCTGGCCCCAGGTCACACGGGAAGTCTGTGGCGGAATGTAAATAGAACACTGATCCTGAGTACGAGATCAGAGCTTTAAGCAAAAGATCTTCGTTCCTATATATCTCTAGAGACTTTTCCCAAAGTTTCCACAGTACTAGAAATCATTTAAAGGTGTCAGACTGACAGACTTGGCAACTTTTAAGCTGTCTTAATACCCACAGGATGGGTGTGAAGCTTCTCAGGGGTACCCAGGTTTGTGAGGCACCTCAATACCATCTGCCTTTAGCATGAGGAAGCTTGTCTGTGCCTGCTGTGGGTCATCTCCCTGTCTCTAGCAATCACTGGCAACACCAGCACACCTCTCCAGGCCTACCCAGGACCTGTTCTCTTTCTACAGTTAGTGATAGGCACACCCCAAACCTTCTGAGAGTCTCCCTGGAGTGTGCAGCCCCTGTTCCAGTGGCCACTTGCAATATTCATAGATCAGCACACCCAGGCTTACCAGTTATACCTCAGATCAATGTTCAGCTTCACACACCACAGCAGTTAGACAAGTTTATTTAACACAGTATAGAGATTCTAATAATAGCAAGTAGAAATATTGGCAATAAGTGGTTACATATAAAAACATAACACACATTCTAGAACCTCGACGTACTTAACTAGACGCTTCATGTCTTTTTCAATCTAGCAGAGAAAGGTATAATGCAATCCAATGACTGGAAGTTGAAGATAGACAAATTCAGACTGGAAATAAGGCATACATTTTTAACAGTGGGAATAATTAACCATTGGAACAATTTATCAAGTGTCATGGTAGATTCTCCATCATTGGCAATTTTTAAATCAAGAATGGAGATTTTTCTGAAAAATCTGCACTAGGAATTTATTTTGGAGAAGTTCTATGGCCTGTCTTATACTGGAAGTTAGACTAGATGATCATAACATGCATCTACGTACAAAACAATCACTTAGACTTTTTGGTTTGATTTGCTCATGTATTTGAGATATGGTTAGCTGAGAAATTATGTACAGAAGAGGATAACGTTCATCTTTACCTTCCCTTGTCACACTTCATAATTTTAGGGATGGACAGTTGATGGATTATAGAACAGATAGTTGTTGACTGGTTGGTTTCTGACTGGAAAGGAATTAAGAAATTTCTCCATCCTCCACACTGGTATGATCTGGTAGCCAAATAAAAAGTGACACATTTGGAAGATAAGTTGCTGTCAATATTGTTCAAAATTATCCTGTCAGTTCCATCTGTTTGTCTAAACAGCAATTACTCTAGATCTGTAAAATCAACAACCCTGCTTCAAAAATTGTACTACTGATCTCAGATCAGTTTGGGATGCATGGCTGTCTTTGCAGTATGGGTGACAAAGGGAACAGGTACTCTGTCAGAGCAATGACATTTTGTTTTTTAAAAACTACTGTTACAGCTCTCTAGGGTGACCAGATAGTAAGTGTGAAAAATTGGGACAGGGAGTGGGGCGTAATAGGCGCCTATATAAGAAAAAGCCCCTATAAAATAAAATCAGGGCATCTGGTCACCTTGCAGCTCTCACACAAGTAAATCTAAAGTATGACGCTTGTATAATCAGTTTTAAAGTGTGGAATGATGATTCCTGGTCCTGGATTTTTCTGTTGTGTGATTACACTTTTAGTTTATATGATTCCTGTGTTTTCCTGAGCTCATAAGAGCCAGAAGAAAATCAGATAATTTCTACTAGATGTAGATCAGTTTAAGGGGAATACCTGATGCCCTGAATGATCTGTAGAACTTGATAGCATCTTGGGAAAGAAGTTGATGTGCCTGTTTTGATGAAATGCCACTGTTTGTAAAAAGACTGAAGAAGTAGTCCTTTTGGTTGCCATCTCACTAGTGTTACCAATATAGACATTTGATGGTACAGCTTTGAAAGAGGCAGGGAATAGAGCAGGTCAAAACTCACAATTTCCATTTTGCAGGAAATGCCAATGTTTTAAAACTCCCCTTTGTCCAGCATCAGAACAAAGTCAAAAATTTTAAAATTTCCTGTCAAACAAAATTTTTAAAAAGTTTTGGAAATATCAAAACAAGCTTATTGAAGCAGAGTAAACAAGAGAGTTATTCCAGGTGTTTGAGAGCATTTTGGATAGTAATCAAAACATAACAATCTATTAATATGACATGCCCAAGTGTGAGTCAGCCACATGACAGCTGAACTGACAGTCTGGATTGCTCTTCCTCAAAGCAAATACTGAAGTAAATCTGCTATGAGATGGGGACTCGACTACTTTAATTTGGCTTACTTGTTAAAATCAATTTTACTGTAATTATAGTGGAATGGGGAGGCTTGCTCAGGAGCTTGGTAATTACAGAGCCTTTCAGCTCTAGGTCATTGGCTCAAATTTGGCAGTGGCCAAAATTAATAGTTTCTCAGCTTCTAGAGAGTTATGTGATATGAAGTTGGTTTCCAAATTCTGGTGGACAAGTGAACATGTCACAGCTGGCCCTCATGATGTCAGTCTCAGCAATGAAACCAAGGACTAAATAAGCCTTAAGACTGAACTATTATCTGCTCTTGAACATGGGATGAGATCCTGGATCCATTGAAATGAAGGGAGCAAATGTGACCAAGATTTCACCTACAGTTCTCAATTGAGGCATATCATAGAATCATAGAATATCAGGGTTGGAAGGGACCTCAGGAGGTCATCTAGTCCAACCCCTTGCCAAGTGGCTCTGTGGTGTGGCTAAGCTGGGTCTATCATTGAGGATTCATCTCTTTGTATGGATGGACAAAGGACCTGAGTCTCCTGGACTGTCAAGCTAGTACATGTCCAGAACACTGCATAATTTTATTAAAACTGAAGTTTAAGTTTGGACACTAAAAATGTTATTCCTACTGATGGCCACCCATGCCTTTCTACTGGAACACAACAACCCTGGCATTTTTATTCATAGATTAAAGCCAGGGACCATTAAATCATCTAGTTTGATCTCCTGTATATCACAGTCCATTAAAGTTCACTCAGGTACTCCTGTATTGAGCCCAGTAATTTGTGTTAGGCTAAACCATATCTTCCAGAAAGACATCCAGTCTTGACTTGAAGACATCAAAAGAAGGAGACTCCACCACTTCCCTTAGTAGTTTCTTCCAGTGATTAATTGCCCTCACTGTTAAAAATGTGTCTAATTTGAATTTGTCTGGCTTCAGCTTCCAGCCATTGGTTCTTGTTATGAGTTTCTCCACAAGATTAGAAAGCCCTTTAGTACCTGGCATTTTCTCACTGTAGAGGCACTTATACGCTGTAATCAAATCATTGCTCAATTTTTTTTTTTTTTTTTTAGTAAACTAAACAGATTAAGCTCTTCAAGTCCTTCATTGTAACACATTTTCTCCAGTCCTTGGAAAAATTTTGTGGCTGTTTTCTGTACTTTTCCAATTTTTCAACATCCTTTGTAAAATGTGGATGCCAGAACTGTATGCAGTATTTTAGTATCAGTTTCACCAATACCATATACAGAGATAAAATCCACCTCCCTTCTCACAGCTCCTCTGTTTATACATCCAAGGATCTCATTATCCCCTTTGCCACAGTGTCACACTGGGAGCTTGTGTTGAGTTGGCCCCTAAATCCTTTTCTGAGTCTCAGTATTCTAGGATACAATGCTCTCCTCACGCGCCTTCCCACCCCCCACCCCCCATTCTGTAGGTATAGCCTGTATTCTTTGTTCCCAAATTTATGACCTTGCATTTGACAGTATTAAAACACTGTTTGTTTGAATGGTCCCAGCTTACCCAGTGATCCAGGTCGCTCTGTATGACTTTGGATATTGTACACTAGCTAAAGAGCCACTCAGCTCAAATCTTGTTTTATTTTATTGAACCACCCAAAATGGTGAGTTGCTGTTTTAGTTATTTCTCAACCATAGATTGGGAGATTTTTGAATAGTTTTAAGATTGGTCAAGTTTCAAGCCTAAAAACACTTAAATTTCTGTTAACTAATCAGATCAAAGAGGCATGATAAATGAAGTAAAATGGGCTATTTTAAAAAAATCTGTTAAGTACCCTCCTCCCACAACACACACATACATACACATATCTAAAGAAAAAACTTGAAGCCTCCTGTGTTGCAGTAGATGTCAGATACGTAAGACTTAATTTCACCTTCTTGACCCATCTGCACTCCACCTTCATAAAGCCTGAATATGCCTCATGCATTTTGTAGCTGTGGGAATTTCACCCTTAAAGAGACACCCTTGGAGAGCAATGACAATCTGTACAAAACTGCTAGGAATTAAGGGACCTTTCTAATTAGAAAAGTTTTTTTTAACTGATCAGCGCAGAAATCATAAGTAAAATAGTACAGTTAAGATTTTTACATTCTAGCACCTCTGGTGTTAGTCTAATTACTTTTGAAGAGTCTGAGTCTTGAAGAGGAACATAATCGCAGCCATTTCAAAGTTTAGCCTTGTTCCTGTGTAATAAAAAGAAAACAAAACCAGTACTTGGATGGTGCTAAATACTGCAACACTATAAAAAGACACATTTTATTCACAGAGTTCAATTGAGTTCCATCTGTGCAAGTTTCCCCCTCAACATATCTCAACCCTGACCACCTCGAGAGTTGATAGTTCAGTATATGTCCATCTATCCTAATCATAAGGGTACAACTTGTGATAGTGGTTTGTTATATGAGCACCTGTTCACTAGCAGCTCATTTCCCATACATCAATGAAGAGCCATGAGATGGTGGTAATGTCTAAAAACTAGGTAGGCTAGATTCAAACTCTTGGCCTGAATGTGAATCGGACCTATCGTAACTGACCCTGGTGGTACACAGGTTAGAGGTCTTAGAATGTGGTCAAAACAAGAGTTAAAAAACAAATTGCAAATATAAAAATGTACCTTATATTTTGTGTTGCATCCTATTTGTGGTTACCAAATGTGTTATACAAAAATGTATTTTAATTTCTCTTACTGAAGGTGGTTAGGTGATATTTATTGATAGTTCCTTGCATCCATTCTCATGGGACAGTGCTGCTTGCTGCCCTGACCGTTTCTTCTGTCCTACCTCTGGAATGTACTGGGCCTTGTCCATATATAACCATCGTAAAGTGTACACCCCTCTGAAAATAAAGCAAGTATGAGAGCAGGCTCTTTGTGAGTGATTTCCAGCCTGACTTTGCCAACTCTAGAGGTTGGGGAGCTTGGAACTCTGAACCTGTAGAGATTCACCCACATTTGATTAAAATAATCTAAAAAAAAAAAACCCACCACATGTTTTTCTTTTATTATTTTAAAATCTTTGCAGAAATTTGGTGAATGAAAGTGAGGGACTATAATTGTATTAACTAGAGGCAACAATGCAATAGGAACTTATACAATCTTTCCCATGCAAGCTCGTTGTTGGCAATTCAGTGTTGATAAATGCAAAGTAATATACACTGGAAAACAAAATCCCAACTATACATATAAAATTATATGGTCTAAATTAGGTGTTACTACTCAAGAGAGAGATCTTGGTGTCATTGTGGATAGTTCTTGGAAAACATCCACTCAGTGTACAGCGGCAGTCAAAAAAGTGAATAGAATGTTGGGCATCGTTAAGACAGAAAATATCATATTGCCTCTGTATAAATCCAAGGTATGCTCACATCTTGAATACTGTGTGTAGATGTGGTCACCCAATCTCAAAAAAGATATATTGGAATTGAAAAAAGTACAGAAAAGGGCAACAAAAATTATTAGGGGTATGGAATGGCTGCTGTATGAGGAGAGATTAATAAGACTGGGACTATTCAGCTTGGAAAGGAGACGACTAAGGGGAGACATGATAGAGGGCTATAAAATCACGACTGGTGTGGAGAAAGTAAAAAGGAAGCATCTTTACTCCTCATAACACAAGAACTAAGGGCCACCAAATAGGCAGCAGGTTTAAAAGAAACCTGTGGAACTCTTTGCCAGAGGATGTTGTGAAGGCCAAGACTATAACAGGGCTAAAAAAAGGACTAGATAAGTTCATGGAGGATAGGTCCATCAATGGCTATTAGCCAGGATGGGCAGGGATGCAACATGATGCTCTGAAGTGTTCATAGCCTCTATTTGCCAGAAGCCGGGAATGGGGGACAGGATATGGATCACTGAGCAATTGCCTGTTCTGTTCATTCCTTCTGAAGTATCTGGAATTGGCCACTGTGGGAAGACCGGATACTGGACTATATAGATCACTGGTTTGTCCCAGTATGGCTGTTCTGATGTGCCCTGACCTGCAAAACCCCAGCTATTCCAGTGCTGGCCCTTCTCTGCACAGAGACAGCTAATTGTAGCAAACTATGTGCTGTTTACTATTGTGGACAAATTGTTCACTACTGCCCCTTTTGACTGAGCAGCTAATCAAAGTTAGTTTATGTGGGTGTTCCAGTTGGGAGTAGAAATTGGTAGAATCAGGTATTTCTTTGATGCAGTTTTGTTTATGTACGAAGTCCTGTGTCTCTGAACACAGAAGGAATCAAATAGCAGGAAACAACTTATTTTGCTCACAGCACCAAGCACTCTCTTCAGCCTGCACCCCAACCCAAAAACCTCTCCCCACATTTCTTCCCAGGTCAGCCACCATGCTTTCAATTTCTCCCTTGTCTTTCTCTCTCTCTCTCTCTCTCTCTCTCTCATCTTTTTTGTCTATTCTCAGTTTCTTTGTGTTCTGCCTCCTCATCTCTATTCAAAACATACTCAGAAAAAGTTCCTGGGCAGGTTCACCCATTCCCTTTGTCTAAGGTGATGTTTATGCTCACAGCTATTCTAACTGAAGGGTGAGTTCACGCCTATCAACCTTCATCCCATAATAAGGTTTCATCTAGTTCATAACAGTATTACAAATCACGGTGCCTCATAGGCCATGGAAATGCCCTTTAAAATCTATTTACAGTACAAGCCATTTAAAAAGTACAAATCATTATTGGCCTTACTTTCAAAAGCGACTGGTGATTTTTGGGGTTCCTGAGTTTTTGGGTGTTCAACTTAACACCTTTAAAGGGGCCTGACTTTCATACAGTGGGGGCTCATCACTTCTGAAAAATCAGCTATTAAGGCATCTCAATCACTATTCACTTAAAAAATATAGACCATTAATTGTGCAGTACCTGAAGCATGCAAGGCATTTTAGATAGCTTTTACCTGAGAAGTAACTATCCAATTGAAACAACAAGGAGTCTGGTGGCACCTTAAAGACTAACAGATTTATTTGGGCATAAGCTTTTGTGGGTAAAAACCTCACTTCTTCAGATGCATAGAGTGAAAGTTACAGATGCAGGCATTATATACTGACACGTGGAGAGCAGGGAGTTACTTTGCAAGTGGAGAACCAGTGTTGACAGGGCCAATTCAATCAGGGTGGATGTAGTCCACTCCCAATAATAGAAGAAGAAGTGAGGTTTTTACCCACGAAAGCTTATGCCCAAATAAATCTGTTAGTCTTTAAGGTGCCACCAGACTCCTTGTTGTTTTTGTAGATGCAGACTAACACGGCTACCCCCTGATACTATCCAATTGAAAAAGTCCAAGAGCAAGAATTGAGCAGCAGACTGAATGCAACATCTTCTGTAAGAACCTTTGTTAATAAATTAGATGCAGTCTGATATCCCCTTTGTAAATATTTTTTCTTTTAAGCAGCCAGGCATCCGGGAAGGAAGTCAGTAGTTAGTAGTGAGATCTAGATAGCAGCCAGATATTTAACATTTTTGTTTCCGCCTTACTTGATAGCACAAGCTGAAGAGAACTACATTAGGGTTGAAAAAAAGTGTTTAATCCTGACTGCATAGGCAATTGGTATCTGGTTTAAATTGAAATTAATCAGGTTGAGGCATAATGCAATTTAAAATTAAAATAGAATTTACAATAAAATAAGGTAATTTCCATCAGAAGTAATTATATATCAATATTCAAGGGTCTATGTTCATCCATGATTATGCTCAGTCCATAACTGTAACTTTTGGTACAGTATTTGCAAGAAAATAATAAATAGCTGTTTATGCGAGAAGAGATGCTTAGCTCATCTGTTGATGTTAGCACAGGCCACAGTGAATGTAACACATTTTGTCAGTTATCCAGTACAGGTTTAATATGACATGAAATAAAATAGCAACAGCACACATCATTCCCTGCCATTCATTCTTAGTGAATGATGATTAATTTGCCATCATTTCACCCTCAGTGCTGTAGTTCCACACAGTAATGAGTTGCAGCCATCTGCCAGTTCAATATTTTCCTTCTCTTATCCTGAAAGGAATGAGAAATGCAGACCTTCATGCCATCCTTGATATGATAACCTATAAAAAAAATAATAATAATCGCACTCTTGTGCTTCTCTCTTATAACTTGGCATTTATTAATTCTAGATTCTTTCTGTGACTAAGATTCAGCATGTAGGCCCATGGTTGTAGCTTTTTCTGAATGATGTATGCGGTGTAAGACTTTTTATCAATTAAAGTGATAAAGCAAATGCAATCAAAATGTAATTAAAATAGAACACATTAGTAAGCAGTCCGAAAACTGTGTTAATAAGCAGCAAGTTCTCTGCCATGGGTTTCTTGGTGCATGACAACCTAGGATACATGTGTGATTGTGGCATAATGGAGGTACAACTCCAAAAGGGAGAGGACACAGATTGAGGGTGAGGGGAACTCTGATCAGAAAAGATTTCTATTTGAAAAAGCAATGCTACAACATGGGTCACTTACAGTATGGTATCTCAACATTTTGAGGTTTGTGATCCCTTATTCAAAATGAAAAATTTTCACAGCCCCTTAGGGGTAAATAAAAGTATAGTAACATTCATTAATAAAAGTGACAATGATAAGCCTATTTAATTTGTGTACGTTTCAGTAGGTTGGCCGAGAATACTTGACCCTGAAGGAGATCAGACTAGAATAGATGATCAAGATGGTCCCTTCTGACTCTAAAGTCTATAAAGGTGTGCAGGGGGAGTAAGATTTTCTTTGCATTAGATTGTAATACAATTTTCAATCCCTCAAGACTCCGCCCTCCCATTGCCATTTAAGATTCTCTCCTGCCCTCCCCGGAATCATGTCCCTCTGAATGAGAAACATTGACTTACTGCATCTAGTTTAGTAAATCCTTCTCAAAACTCTACTGAAGTAGTAGGAGCCAGTTAGGTAGAGAGAATACATATGCACCAGCAGCAGACACAATTTTCTACACTCTGGGTCCTGATGCCCCCTCCCCCCCTCAGGTGCCAGATTGTGTGTGTGTGTGTGTGGGGGGTGCCATTAGGACCCGGAGTGTAGAAAATTGTCTGCTGCTGGTGCATATGTATTCTCTCTGCTCAAGATGCACAGAGATGGTGGAGTGCTGTGCTGGAGGAAGGAGGGCACAAGAGACATAACAGGCAGGCGGGAGAAAAGGTGAGAGGGAATAACAGAAAGCAGCAGGCACTGCAGAGAGAGAGGAGGGGGAGCCTCTTATGTACCTCTCTAGCACCCCCAAGAACCTGGACTGATTAACACCAGCCTCTCAGGGAGCTTCCTGTTTCCTGCTGCTTCACTGAACCCACTTGAGGAGAACAGGCAGTCAACTGAAGTAGTAGGAGTTAGTTAGGCCCTTGAGACGCTGATATCTTCCCTCACTCAGGCCCTGCTACCAGCCTGCTTATTTGTCCCCTTCAGTTGAGTGTTGAGAGCCCCTATAGCTGGCACAGAACAGCAGTCATGAGTGAAAGAAGAAAATGCCCCTCTGGGGCAGTATTCAGAAAAAGAAAGAAAGCAAAGGAAGCTTTTCTATCTAAGCAGGAAGGAGCTCTCCTGAGATACATAGACACAAATGTTCACTGTAAGCCTTACACCCCCAGTGAGGATGTGAGTGGTGAGGAGATGCCTGATCTTCCAGTTAGAGTGCAGGTGACCTGGCAGCTACTGCAGCATCCATATCTCCATCTCAAATGGATGTAACCAGGCACATTCCTGAAGAAAAGTGTAGATCAGAAAAGAGTGTGGTGGAAGCGCAAGAAACAGCTGCTGCTGAGTTTAGTTCCTTAAGTCTAGATGATCCAGGACTGTGGACCCACTTGAGCAGTAGCCTGAGGGGCTTCCTTGTACTGCATGGGCCACAGCCAGTGAAAAACTTCATGTTCCCCAAAGACAATGAAAATAAGTTTCCATCCAACACATTCCTGGCATGAAATCCCCAATGGTGACAAAGTGGAGAGGCCATGGCTTATGTATTCAAAAACCCAGAATGCTGCATACTGCTTTTGTTGCAAACTCTTCCAGTCTAATGTTCCAGCCACATTGGGTTCTACAGGAACAAAGGACTGGAAAAATCTGGCTAGAAGTCTGGCATGCCATGAGAAGGCAGCAAATCACCAGAGAGCATTCCATAGGTGGAAAGAGCTTGAGATGAGACTAAGGTTAAAGGCCACCATAGATGATGAGCATCAAGAGAAGATTGCATCAGAGTCTCTTTACTGGCAAAATGTTCTGAAAAGGCTCATTGCCATTGTGAGAATGCTTACTACCCAAAACTTAGCACTGTGTGGCACTTCAGATCAGTTGAATGTGCCAAACAATGGAAACTTCCTTAAAATTGTGGCGCTGATGGCTGAGTTTGATGCTGTACTCCAGGAGCATCTAAGAGTCACCACCCACAAAATATACACACACACTACCTTGGAAAAACAATTGAAAATGAGATCATACAGTTACTGGCAACAAAAGTCAAACAAAAGATTGTGGCAGATCTGAACTTCAGCAAGCTATTACTCTGTTATTCTGGACTGAAAACCTGACATCAGCCATACGGAACACATGACTTTAATGGTGCGTTTTGTAACAGCAACAGAACCTAGTATAATGTCCCTGCAGTGGTGACTGTCAGAGAGCATTTTCTAGAATTTATTGACATTTATGATACTACAGGAGCTGGTATAACAAATGTGCTTCTTAAAAAGCTGGAAGATATGCAGGGCCGGCTCCAGGCACCAGCGCAGCAAGCAGGTGCCTGGGGCGGCCAACGGAAAGGGGCAGCACATCCAGGTCTTCGGCGGCAGGTCCCTCAGTCCCTCTTGGACCTGCCGCCGAATTGTCGCCAAAAAATGAAGTGGCGGCAGCTCTACTGCCGATCGCAGTTTTTTTTTTTTTTTTTTTTTGCCGCTTGGGGTGGCGAAAACGCTGGAGCCGGCCCTGAAGATACAGGAATTGCGATAGCTGATTGAGAGGTCAGGGCTATGATAATGGTGCCAACATGAGAGGAAAGAACAGAGGAGTGCAGACATGGAGCCGAGAGTAAAACCCTTGAGCTTTTTTTGCCCATGCAGTTCTTATTCATTGAACTTGGTGGTCAATGATACAGCATCAGCTTCTAGTGAGGCTGTTGAATTTTTTAATGTAATTCGAAGCATCTATGTATTTTTCTCTGCATCAACTCATCGATGGCAAATTTGGAAGCAACATCTGGGAACATCCTCTCTGATACTGAAACCACTGAGTGCCACACGATGGGAAAGTCGAGTGGAGGCGATAAAGCCTATCAAACACCAAATTGGGAAGATAGATGATGCCATAGTTGCCATTATGGAGGATATTGCTATGACAGGAACTGTTCGTGGGAGAACAGAGGTAGAGGGAAATGGAATCACCAGAAACTTACATAACTTCACATTTCTGTGTGGCTTAGTCTTGTGGCTTGACATACTGTTTGAAATAAATGTTGTAAGCAAGAGACTCCAAGGTGTTGACCTTGATATATCTGGAGCAATGGAACAACTGGACAAAGAAAAGTCGTACCTACAGTCTTAGCAGTCAGATGAGGGATTTCAAAACATTCTGAAGAGTGCACAGAAGTTGGCATAGGAACTTCACACTGAAGTTATTTTCCCACCCGAAAATAGACATTTCGATTATGAGGCACGGGATAATCTCATAAGAGACCCGAAACAACAATTCAAAGTTAAATTCTTTAACCAGGTGCTAGATTGTGCAATACAGTCAGTTGAACAACTTTTCATGCAGCTCAAGGAACACAGCAGTATATTTGGGATGTTGTATGATATTCGAAAACTCCTCACTATACCTGAAGAACTCCTACACCAGCAATGCAGGGCACTAGAGACAGTGTTGACACATGATGACATGCGCGATATTGATGCAAGTGATTTAGGTGATGAACTGAAAGCCCTTTCAAGATACATTTCAGCAGGATCAACTCCAAAGGCTGTTCTGGAATATATGTGCACAAATAAGATGACCACCCTCTTTCCAAATGCTTTTGTTGCTCTGCGCATACTTCTAACACTTCCTGTAACCAGTTGGTAGTGGAGAACGCAGCTTCTCCAAGCTGAAGTTAATAAAAACACATCTACGTTCCACAATGACATAGGAGAGGCTGGTCGGCCTTGCAACCATCTCAATAGAGCATGACCTGGCCCAGACTGTGGACCTTCAGGAAGCAGTTCAAATCTTTGCAACTAAGAAGGCACGGAAAGCACCACTTTGATTATTCAAACAGATAAAAATGCCAGTGTTTACTATGCAGACAAGAAAAGTTACATTTGCTGTTCAGGCATTTGAAATGTAAGTATTACTTAAAATTTTTGAACAAGGTATTTTAAGTTGTTAGTTCTCCTTTATTGGTGGTAGGTAGTAGAACAGTACCATGAGAGGAGTAGAACAGGAAGAAGGCAGAATTGAGACCTTTCAAAGTTTTGGCACAAGTGAGAGGGCATGGGGGTGTCATTTGAGCTCCCTGCCTCAGGTGCCAAAATGTTGTGGGCCGGCCCTGTGAACAATAGAGACACGCTCTGGGCTTCAGTCTCTACTAACATCATCAAATACAGATGTGATGAATCATAGCTTGTTATTTCAAACAATTCCTTTATTTGTTCACATATTAACATTCTGTTGACACAAGGGGTAAGCAGGTGTTTGCTAGAACATCTGTCTAGTTTTTAATATGCCCATCATCATAGTATCTAATCACAGATATTTAAATAATCTGTGAATGGCCTACTCAGAAACCTTATATTCTCCTGTCCAGAGGAAGGTAGGATTTTACAGAATTTCATTTGTCTTTTTTCTTCTGTTCCTTCTCTTTGCACTTTGAGAGTGTTCCTTCTCCCAGACTCAATACAAAAACTTTTTGCCTTAAGTTTTTTTGTGTTCATGTAAATGTCACTAGCGCTAGGTTTTTGGAATATGTCATCCCAGTAAAAGGTTTTAAAATTCAATAGTGTCATTTTTAAAAGGAACACATCATTGTGAAGGATGCATCCCAGTGAAGGGATGTGTTGTCTGTCTGGGATCTGTTCCAAAGTCCATTGAAGACAGTGAAAGACTTTTCTTTGACCTTAATGGACTTGGATCATGTACTTGAAGGATTGTTTTTACACCAGTAATGCTGAGCAAATTCTGATTTTCTATAATTTTATGCACACTATAGCTCTGTTCCTTAGACCTAGTTAATGTGAGAACAATGTGGAAATGAACACCTGCTTTTAAGTGGTCTGTATGAAATTAATAATAGATTATTAAGGCCAGAAGGCCCCATGATGATAATCTAGTCTGACTTCCTGCATAATACTTGTAATAGAATTTCACTCAGTAACTGTTGCATCAAGACCGTATCTTGTGGCTGAATTAGAGCAGATCTTTTAGGAAGACATCCAGTCTTGACTTAAAGATGTGAAGTAATGGAGAATTCACCACACCCTCTAACTAAATTGTCAAGATCTTTGGTTTTAGTCCAATTCTCAGTGAACATGTGTCCCTATCTCCCAAATACACCCCAATCACCGTGATTAGCACCTTTGTTGGCATCTCAGCAAACAAGTACTGTCTGAGCATAGACACTAAGTTCTACTTTCAGCCCCCCGAAGGTGGACCATCATGGTCAGGATAGGGAAGCTTCTGATATTGTACATAGGATTCAATTTCCAGGGTTGTTAATCCAGCATTTATTACTATATTTGCTAATTTTAATAAAATAAGAATGACTCACCTCTGATTCAAAGCCTGTATACATATGGGTAAAAGTAGCATCAACTGCAAAGGGAGCAGATGTTGAAGTAGTTCTTTCTCACTGTCCTAGGAAACCCACTTCTTCTTGACAATGCCTTTTAATGGGTGTCTACGCTTTCTGTCAATGTGTGAATTAACTTGTGTGGAGTTACTTCTGCCTGTAGCTAGGGTTGCCAACTTTCTAATTGCACAAAACCGAACACCCTTGCCCCACCTCTTCCCTGAAGCCCCACCTCTCGGTCGCTCTCCCTCATCCTCACTCACTTTCACTGGGCTGGGGCAGGGGGTTGAGGTGTGGGAGAGGGTGAAGACTCTAATTGGGGGGGTGGGCTCTGGGATGGGGCCAGAAATGAGGGGTTCAGAGTGCGGGAGGGAGCTCCGGGCTAGGACAGGGAGTTGGGGTGCAGGAGGGGGTGAAGGGTCCGGCTGGGGGTGCAGGCTCTGGGATAGGGCTGGGGATGACAGGTTTGGGGTGCAGGAGGGGACTCCAGGCTGGGGGATGGGGCCGAGGGATTCAGAGTGTGAGAGGGGGCTGCGGGTTGAGGCAGGGGGTTCGGGTGCTGGAGGTGGGTGAGGCCGGGGATGGTGTTCAGGGTGTGGGAGGGGGCTCTGGGCTGGGGCAGGAGTTAGGGTATTGGGGGGGTTGAGGGGCTGGGCTGGGGGTGTGTGCTCTGGGGTGGGGCTGGGAATGAGGGGTTTGGAGTGCAGTAGGGTGCTCTGGGTTTGGGTGGGGCTCAGGGTTGGGGCCCGGGCTTACCTTGAGTGGCTCCCGGTCAGTGGCGCAGCAGGGCTAAGGTAGGCTCCCTGCCTGTCCTGGCACTGCACTGTTCCCCGGAAGCAGCCGGCAGGTCCGGGTCCTGGGGGCGGGCAGGAAGCTCCACACGCTGCTCTCACCCACAGGCACCATCACCCCAATCTATTGGCCAGTTCCCAGCCAAAGGGAGTATGGAGCCAGTGCTCGGGGCAGGGGCAGTGCGTGGAGCCCTGTGCCCTCCCCCCCGCCTAGGAGCCGGACCTGCTGGCTGCTTCCTGGGTGCCAGGACAGATAGGGACTAGCCCTGCAGCACCACCAACCTGACTTTAAATGCCAGGTCGGCAGTGCACTGAAAAACCAGACACCTGGTCACCCTACCTATAGCTGAAGCACATATTCAAGTTTGTGGTCATCCAGGTCTTATACAGGTGCCTGACTGCCTGTTGTCAAGTATATTTGAATTTCCTGCTGAGGAATGTTGTACTAAGTCAATGTAACTCATCTGGTCCCAGGGAGAAATGACATAAAAAAAGAGGTGCACACATAAATGAGAGATTTTGTCTGAAGCGGCCTAGGTGAGAGTTGCCAGGGTATAGGAAGACCATTGCTGTTGTGCTGAGGCTTAGTCGCATGTTTCAGTAGGATAAGAACCAAATAATACTTAATTGGAGCGTGGGTACCAGCATTACCAGCACAGGCAAATACATCTATATCCTAGCTACCAATGTGGGGCACTGTCTGCTGTTCAATAACAGGAGGCTGACAAATTTGACTGTTCTGGCTCCTGAATATGGTATAAATGTCACAGGTGTCAGCAAGGCCACACAAAAGACATGTCGGGAAGAGGCTTCAGAAATGAGTACAACACACACTACTTTGAGTCTGTTACTTGAACAGATGGATGGCTCAGAATCCTCGGATTGCTTGTCAACAATAAACTCTAGTTACTATGTTCTGAGACTATTGTTTATCAATCTAGCATGACTGGGCACTTCTGTTGTTCAGCAAACTACATGGTACCTGTAGACCTAAAATTAGTAACAAGGATAATTACTGCATGTTCTTAATTGTAGATTTAACAGCAAGAAGGAAATTAACACAAAATGTAATGTTTAAGTTTAGTTTGGTTTTTTTTTAACTGTTCTAAATTGTGATGGGTTTCTGAACCATGTTTCTCTCAGAACTTGTGCTGGTCTCTCTTCCCACGTACTGTTCCCGATTCTTTTCCTTCCTGCTGCTTTTTCTTTTTTGTAGCATTGTCTTTCTTCTTATTGTAGCATTGCACGGCAGCAACCTGCTGATTTTTCAATGGCTTCCAACAGCATCTCTTATCCAGCACTCTTCTTCAATCAGTGGCGCTTCAGAGGCGCAATGCGCTCAGGGGTACTTAGATAATGGGTTACAATCAAAGACATTAGAAAGCTCTGCTCTGCAATATTTTTGTGGCGTGTGTTCGTGCAGCTGGCTTTAAAGGCAAAGAGTTTCATAATAATACTAAAATTTCACATTTTAATGGTGCCTTCCATTCAAGGATCTCCAAACAAATTAAACAAACAAATTAAGCCCCAAGCACTGTTTGGGAATTAAGCCACCACACTCCAGAGAGATACTTAATTCTCTTCATTTTACAGATAAGGGACTGAGACACTGACATGTTTTTTCCTGGCATGGGGACACTTTGAAATTGTGTCCTATCCAAGGTCACACAGCAAGCCTATATCAGAACAGAAAACAGAACCCCATATCTTCTGGCTTCCTTACATTAATCACAAAAGTCCATTTCTGAGCCATCCAAATTATACTGTTATGTTGGAGTTGGGTGGTTCCCAGCAAGCATGTTTTTGATCTTTGGACAGTCACAAACCTCACTGAAGCTGGTGGGGATGATAGCCACCTTCCATTGAATCTGAATGAGGGAGCAATTAAATATCCCTTTAAATAATAGCTAAGCAACAGAAGCCACCACCCATATCACAGACTAGTATGATGAGGCTGGAGTAGGAGTTGAGCCATACAGTCCAATGGGCTTTCCCTGGCTTCTGAATTCAAATTTAAATGGGTATCATTTGGAGCTAGGTGTGTCTGAATGAGATGCAGACAGAGAAGGCAGCAGGAAAGCCAAGAAGACAACAAGAAAAGCAGTGCTTATGTGGCTCTGAGAGAAAGCCAAGAGATAGAGCTTTTTGGGCTGAGTGTTGATTGGAAAGATGCTTGGACCTGTGAGCAAAGAAACTGTCTCCTTTTCTTTGATTCCTGCTGTGTTCAGGGAGACCGAACATGGTGTACCTTCCTTATCAAAAACAACAGCAACAGGCTTACATCAAAGAAACACCTGACACTATCATTATTTTCTCCCCCAATAGAAACAACCTGCAAGGCCCCAAATATTGGCTAACCATTGGGCTAAAAGGGCTAACTATATGATTCCCCAGGCATGGGTAGTTTATTGTGGTAAAGAGCACAAGAGCTGCCGGTACTAAGTTTCCTCCATTTCTGAGTTAATAAGAAAACCCAAGTTTAAATACCTTAATTTACTGAAGAGATTAAAATTAAGTACTGTTGCAAGTTTTCAAATACTCATCCTATGTGATTCTATATATGAATTGATGTGACTAGGACAAATAATATTAAAAATACTGTAAAGGGGCTACTATTTCCGTAATGTAAGCAGTATCCTCTAGTACCTAGTAAAAACAGCCTGGCCAGCAAGTTTTCTGTTTGTATTGATTGTTTTGTGTTGTACAAAATCAAATTAGCATCCTTAATGTCAAAAAAGACCTAATTTAAGTAATTAGCTGTTCCTAAAACAACAATAATCATGGCTATGTTATGAGGCTTCAATTAAAGCTATATATTTTATGGCAACATCTTATTAGGAAAAAAGCAGATCGAACAAATGTTCTTAAAATACTCTACTTTTTTGTATGATCCAACCCTATCCAGGCTTGGTTTCTTAAAGAATGTGTTTACAAGTTGAAATATTCTCCATTTATAAATTAAGAAAATTAAGACCTTGCTCTTCTCTTTTGCACAAATGGACAGATCAGGGTTTGGTTTTTTTAAAGTACAAAGCATCTTGTGTAGGCTACTGCTAGAAGAAGGAGGATTCTTTGAGAATACAATTCCCATAATTGCTGTGATCTGGATTTTTACTCCTGTTCCCCTTCATTCAAGGCCATAAGTTAATGATATTAAAATAGAGTGCAAAACTTTCTTTGCCCTTCCACTCCCATGCCTGCGTGGTGCCACCATGTTTTCTCAACCCTTAGGTGCAGTTTCCAGAAGGCTATAATTCTAGGAAGGACATCCCTCATAATGATCAGTGTTTACAAATTATATTTCATTTTGGGAGGTTCTGCTTTCAAAGTTGGAAATTCAGGAATTTTGGCAGCCAAGATCGGGGAGCACTCTGGTTGGTAGATGATCAGGGGCTTTTAGATACCTGTCTCTTTAGATGAATCCAGTTCAGAAATCACCTTTGTGGATTAATCTCTACTCAAACACATGAACTGCTCTGAATTACAACATATTTTCTGAAGGCCTGAGACCTATCCCACTGAAATCAGTAAGGGAGTAAAGCACTTTGAGATCTGCTAATGAAAAGTGCTATATGAGATCTAAGTGGTATTATTTCCATTGCCTTTAACTGGAGTTGGAGAGCAACCTAAATGACCATAACCAAAAGCAGTTTGAAAGTACGTTTCCATGTCAGCAGGGAAGAATAATTCAGCTCAACAACTATTACATCATAATATAACAATCTACAATCTCTGAACCTTATAGCTCAAGTCTCCATATTTAGCATGCATTAAGTCATTAGTAATTATTATAACTTACAGTAACTGGAGTGGATTTACAGAAATCTTATCTATGACATTTTAATAGTAGTAATAATGGGAATGTAGATGGATGCACAATAGCTCTTTCTGTATAAAGCATATGGTGGGATTTGTCAGAACTCAGAACTCCCAGTTAGCTATCCAGATCCAGCTCATTTTCATTATCACTTTTTAATTTCACCTTTTTCATTGCACTTTCTTTTGTTTTTCCTCATTTCTTAATACATTTTTTTGGCTTGTGACCCAGATCCTCTGCTTGGCACTGTAGGGATGGTGGGCATCAGGAATCAAATGAATAGCTCCCTGATCCTGGTTCTCATTTTATGCCATCCACAACAGAGTTTAGAGAAGCCTGGGAGCTGCTCTAAATTGTGCCAGCTGGAGAGGGCCAGAGCATAGCACGTTACCCTTGACATATTCCTTGCATGGGGGGGCTGTATGAGACTGGTGCAGGAGCCAGCTATGCCAGTTGTGTACCTGCTGAGCAGGTGCAGTCAGTTGTCACCCACTTTGTGCCACCTAAGTGGCCCAAAGGGCATAGAGCAGGCACCAAGGTCTATCCTGTGATCGCTAGGGAGAGCTTAAACTACATCTGAGCAATAGAGAAAAGTGCAACCAAGCAGACTAGAAGTATCTAAAATATGCAATTTTGCCCTAAGGTTGGTTTTTCTGCTACCTGGTCTCATTCTGAGATAAAACACAAATCTCACTGTGTGTATCTGACATATAATTTCATCCTGAGTCTAAGAAGTAAATGTCAGGAAGCTTGTGAGATTTTCCAGGCAAGATTTAAAGGAAGATATTTTCCATAGTAGATCTACATCCTTGGCAAACAGCACGCAGCTGCTTAAGGTATCTTTTTCATGTTACTATTTTTCTCCTCTCCTGATGGGCTGTGCAGCCATTATGCCTTTCTGCAAAATATTTATTCTGCATCTGTAATCACATCTGGTAGAAAGGACATTGCCCAGAAGACACTATTTTTGATGGCACATATGGCTGTCTTTAATTAAATGTAAATATTCATCTTAGCCTGCAGTACTCGCTAGTTTTTAAGCTTTTTCCTATGCCCCGGTGCTCCTCTTATTCATACACATGTATTGTCACAAAGTCTACATAGAGACAAATCTGCAAGTACAATAGTAAATCTACTTGTGTAATTTTCTAAAGTTCAGTGTCTCTAAAAATTGCTAGTACCAACTTGATTTTCATTCCAAATTAAGGATTCATCAAGTACAGCGAAAGGGACAGATCACCTGTTTCTTTTTATTAAGAAACCAATATGAGGACAGCTATGACCTGAATCATGGCCATGATGTCTGGCATGAGGTAAATTCTCTTTTGTTATAGTTAGTTCCTTTCTCTAGCATGCAGTCTGGACTCCTTTCCCCTCATTCAAACCCTACTTGAAATGTTGAATGTGTTCTCTATGGGAAATGGAGTATGTGGTGCTGATCACTAAATGACAAAGTGATGAACTGCTGATAAATAACAATGCTCTTAGTTTCTGTAAGATTTTTGTGACTAGAAGACACTATTTTCCCATACCAAATCCTATAAAATACAGTACATTTTGTTAGCTGAAAACATCATGTCCCCTTTCACTTTAATACTACACACACATTGATGGTTCCCTTGTTAGATTTTCCTGGCTTAAAGTGCAGATTTCAGCTGTCTGAGTAATCTTCTATGGTTTAAATTGCTGTCACTGGAGAGTGCATTAAGGGCAGGAAGAGCTCACAGTGTTACGTTTACAATTTGCTCTCAAAGCATAAACAGGCTGATCCTTTCTAGTTTTAAAGGGGTTTTTATACTTCTCCTTTAATCCTAACCTGGTTTGCTGTAAACATCAATATAAATAGAACTGGTCAAAAAACTGTCAACAAAAAGTTGGAGGGAAGGGTTGGTTGAAATACAGGGTTTTGTCAAAAGCAAATTTTTTTGACAGAATCTCATTTTTGGCAATGTTTTGATTTTTTTGAACAACAAAGGAATTTTTGGGGTGGTGAGTTTTTTTGCATTTTTGATATTTTTCATTTTGATATTGTAAGAAAGTGCCCCCATTTTCTAGGTTCCCAAGTAAAAGTGAAATTTTTTTTTCTGAAGGTAACTTTTATAATATTTTCTTATTGGCAAATATTGGAAAACAATCAAAATGAGGAAATGTAGGTTTTTATCTTCACTGTCTACATTTTTTTCTGGCTTTTGCTGCGGGAAAAACTGTGATTTCCTGATGGGAAAATTTCATATGGAAATTGTTCCTGTGAGAAATTCTGACAGGAAATGCCCATTTTTCTGGCCAGTTCTAATGGCAAATTATATCAAAACAACTCTTAAGAGCAAGTTAAGGGGACTGTTGCAAGCCTAAAAACTTAAATGTCAAAAATTGACAGTGAAGATGGCACATACAACCCTAGCTCCACTTCCTTTTGTGTCCATATATTATTAAAATCTTTAATATTTTACTGTTATTTCTCAAATAACAAAATATTACCTCACACAATGATGTCTGCAAGCTTAGATATACATGATGTCTGCAAGCTTAGACGTGTAGCATGTAGCATCTTCTACTCATTTTTATTACACTACATTCATTAGGTGTCCTGAATATCTCTATTGACTTAAGACAAAATTTTTCAAAAGTGATTTAAGCACTTGGGAACCTAAGTCTTAAGGGCCTGCCATTTTTGAAAATGTCCCCTAGGCTCCTAAATTATGTATATTTGAAAAATTGACCCTTAGATTCTTTATATGACAGCAGCCCATCTCTCTTATTATTATTTTTATATTTTTGCCAGGACCCATGTAATGTATACTTTCTTTTCAACCATCAGCACATAAGAACGGCCATACTGGGTCAGACCAAATGTTCATCTTGCCCAGTATCCTGTCTTCCGACAGTGACCAATGCCAGGTGCCCCAGAGGGAATGAACAGAACAGGTAATCAAGTGGTCCATCCCCTGTTGCCCATTCCCAGCTTCTGGCAAACAAAGGCTAGGGACACCATTTCTGCCCATCCTGGCTAATAGCTATTGATGGACCTATCCTCCATGAATTTATCTAGTTCCTTTTTGAACCCTATTATAGTCTTGACCTTCACAACATCCTCTGACAAAGGGTTCCACAGACTAACTGTGCATTGTGTGAAGAAATACTTTCTTTTATATGTTTTGAACCTGCTGCCTATTAATTTCATTTGGTGACCCCCTAGTTCTTGTGTTATGAGAAGGACTAAATAACACTTGCTTATTTACTTTCTCCACATCAGTCATGATTTTATAGACCTCGATCATATCCCTTCTTAGTTATCTTTTCCAAGCTGAAAAGTCCCAGTCTTATTAATCTCTCATCATACGGAAGCCATTCCATACCCCTAATCATTTTTGTTGACCTTTTCTGAACCTTTTCCAATTCCAATATATCTTTTTTTGAGATGGGGTGACCAGATCTGCATGCAGTATTCAAAATGTGGGTGTACCGTGAATTTATATAGAGGCAATATGATATTATCTGTCTTATTATCTATCCCTTTCTTAAAGATTCACAGCATTCTGTTTGCTTTTTTTGATTGCTGCTGCACATGCAGCAGATGTTTTCAGAGAACTATCCACAATGACTCCAAGATATTTCTTGAGTGGTAACAGCACAGATTTCCATTGTTGCAATTCAGGGTAGTTGGCAATAAACTACAACGCTTGGACAACATGTCCTTTTCTTTATTATTAGTGCCTTCAGCATCCTGCTTCATTAGTTCTCAAAATGGAAAATGCACCATGGCTAATATAAGAATTAGTTTTGGCATGTGCAACTGGTAACCAGATCTGGGAAATTTTGTCTGAAATCTGTCTATTTTTTATCTGGGAAATTCAATTTTTTAAAAAAAAATTATTTTAAGGCTTAGGCTTTTTTTTAAAATAAATCTTTTCCTCTACTCTTGCATTGATTTAATATTTTCTCACTTTGAATTTTTGGCATGCATATATACCCTGCTTCAGATTTTGAATAAGAGGAGGTATAATAACCTATTTTAGGAGTTTAAACACATGGTCTTGCTTTGTGGTATCCCAACACACACACACATAGATATCTATATCTATAGATAATATTTGAACAGCTACTGTTATCATAGTTACTAGTAGTGAAACATTTTGAGATCTGTGAAACTCTCCTGATGAGTAACCTTTGATCTGTAAAATCAAGGGGCTTTGTGAAAAATGATAAACTTGCTACTAGACTCATCTAATTTAAAGCGGACAAACTCCTAATTTTTGCCTCCAAAATGCTAACATACTTGGTACAGTTTCAGTAAACCTTGATAGGATCTCAATGAATGTGGGAAATTGGATGTAGTTCCTTTTTAACTGCTGTATTGACATTTCTAACAATCAGGACAATCTTTGGACTCCTCTAGCTTTTCAGCTATGACCACAGACGTGACCTTCTGTAACAAAACTGAGGCTGTATGTATGAAGACATCAGGAGTGAAGGCTAGTTTTACAAATCTGTATAAGCTTCACTTCAAATAGTTGAGCTCCACTTTAACTTGTGACTATAGGTGAAATACTTCATTAAGATGTGAACACAATGTTATTTCCCTCAATACTTATTCCGTTACACACATCCCCTCTTTTTTGTTCCCATTTCTTCAATCGCTGCTCATTTTTGCTTTGTGTACAATCCATTTCAAAACTGGTTAGTGACAGTACAATTCCAACTGATCTTTTCCTTGAAGCCATTATCTTACAATAGAAAGACACCACCTTAATCTACTGCTGTTCTCCACAGCATGTTAGCACTTTTGCTTTAGAAAACAGGAAGTAAATTCAATTCTTAAAATTGCTATCAAACTCTCTTTGGCAATAAGCATACTTTTTAAATTGTATATATCTTTCTTAAATCTCTATTCATATGGTTTTATGAAATACATTTGAGTAAAGAAGAGTATCTTCAAGTTTGACTTTTTCTTAAGGAACAAATTCCTTACGTGATGAGGAAGGGGATTGTGACGTGCAGTCTATATGGTTTTATAAAAACATAATAAGTGAATATAATGTAACTGGAATAGTTTTATAAAAATATGCTAAGAAGTGAATATCATGTAACTGGAATATGCTTCATGCAAAAGGTCTCTTGTAAGGTATCATTACAAAGCTTATAATCTACTGAGTGTGATCATCCTATTTGTATAAATGTACCACTCTTGTATCTAAAACTAGATATATGAAATATAACTCTGAGGGCCTATTATAATTATGTGAAGTGTGGGCCATTAATAGTGGTTTGGAATCTTGACTCCCATTAACCAGGACCATTGTCTGCAGATGGCTGTGTTTACCTGTTAGTCTTCCTGTAGATGCGTGTGCTGGCAAGTGGGCAATTAAGTCTTGCAGTGACATGTGATCATGTCACCTGACTTGGAATCCATCTTTAACCTGGTGCTTTTCCAGTGAGCGGGGGTGGAAACCCAGAGGGACAAAGGGTTCCCGCCTTATGCAAAAGTAATATAAAGGGGTGGAAGAGAACAAAGAGTGGGAGAGGAGTCATCATGAAGAATCCCCTAGCTATCACCTGAGCTGCAACAAGAGCTGTACCAGGGGAAAGCATTGTCCCCAGGCCTGGAAGGTGTCCAGTCTGAAAAAAAGCTTACTGAAGCATCTCTGAGGGTGAGATTATCTGTATTCAGTCTGATTAGACATAGATTTGCTCATTT
The DNA here is from genome assembly GCF_011386835.1 of Chrysemys picta bellii. NCBI lineage: Eukaryota > Metazoa > Chordata > Testudines > Emydidae > Chrysemys > Chrysemys picta. The sequence goes on along the minus strand of NC_088793.1, from coordinate 100,109,970 downwards.
TATTTTATTTTGCTTGGTGACTTACTTTGTTCTGTCTGTTACTACGTGGAACCACTTAAATCCTACTTTCTGTATTTAATACAATCACTTTTTATTTAGTAATTTACTCAGAGTATGTATTAATACCTGGGGGAGCAAACAACTGTGCATATCTCTCTAGTAGTGTTATAGAGGATGAACAATTTATGAGTTTGCCCTGCATAAGCTTTATGCAGAGTAAAACGGATTTATTTGGGTTTAGACACCATTGGGAGTTGGGCATCTGAGTGCTAAAGACAAGCAAACTTATGTGAGCTGTTTTCAGGTAAACTTGCAGCTTTGGGGCAAGTGATTCAGACTCTGGGTCTGTGTTGGAGCAGACAGGAGTGTCTGGCTCAGCAAGACAGGGTGCTGGAGTTCTGAGCTGGCACATTAGGTGGCCGCTGTCAAGGGGGTTTCTGTGATCCAACCCGTCACAGGGATGTTTTGCAATATGCAGCTCTATTTATTAATTACTGATGTTTATATTTCAGTAATCTCTACCAGCCCCAGCAGAGATAGGGGACTCACAGTCCCCTGCCCTGAAGAGTTTTACAAACTAAATGGACAATACCAAGGATGGGTAAAAGGAAGAATTGTTACGCCCATTTTATATATGGTGAACTGATACACACAGAGGCCAAAGATCACACAGATAGCCTGTGGCCGAGCAAAGAATATCACCCTTATCTCTTGAGCCCCAATCTGGTACCTTTATCACATGACCATCCTTGCCCTTTCATCTCTGTGATTACAGATGTCTAAGAAGCAGATTAATAATGTGGAAACCTCAGCAGTTCTGGTTTAGATATTTATTTGTACTTCTGAATGTTTACCTGAGCCTAATCCTAGATCTCCGACTTTCTTGAATCTATGAAACCAGAGTGGCTATCTCACAAGAACAGGCTTTTAGCAGTATATTTCTGTGTTTCCACGTCCAGCTGGAGGCAAGTGTAAAGGAGCAGGAAAATGAAAAATAACATGGAGGGAAAAGTTAACTGAAATGTTCCTAGCCACCCAAACGTCTAGTTTGGGTTTTTGTGAAGGTCAGGTTGATTCTTTTAGCCAAATTATTTTTCCATCCTTTGATCCAGCTGCACCAACTAGCACTAGAATTAAAACACTAAAATAACACTTAGCAGTTTGCACATAGAGCAACAAAGAGTCCTGTGGCACCTTATAGACTAACAGATGTATTGGAGCATAAGCTTTCGTGGGTGAATGCCCACTTCATCAGATGCGTGTCTTTTTACAGATCCAGACTAACACGGCTACCCCTCTGATACTTTGTACATAGAGAACCTCTGGTAAACAGAGCGGTAGCATAACATCTGAGTGCGATCATAGCTACTGTTTGTGAATGTCATAGAGGGTAATGTGTAAAACGGTATGTTTATTTTTTAAATCCATGTGCAATACTCAATAAGTGCTGAGTAGTCAGACTTGCCAGGAGAAAAGGCATAGCACTTTCATTAACAGCACAAATACTTAATTCACTGATTTGGCTCTGGCTTCTGGAAATATTTAGTTAACACCGGGCATGCTCAGGTGTTCAGTGCAGGTATTTGTATTTACTAACCCAGTTATACGCTGTCTATTATTAAGGTTGCCTGACACCTCTCATTAGAAGACCTTTTCTAGTTGCTTATAACTTTGCCAAACTTTAACCGTTCTGGCTGAAATTTTCCATGCTGGATGTCTGCCTACGGCTGAATTGTATTTATTTGTTTATTTATTGATAATTTCAGCCAAAACAGTTAAGATATTTCCAAAAATGAAGCTAGGGAAGGGGAGACTAGGATTGTTTGGGCAAGAAGACTGGGATGAGAAGCCTAATGAGATTAGGACTGTGTCAGCAAGGAGAATGGGACTGATACGAGAAGCCAAGAGACTGGAAACAGGGACAGATTGGAGGGAAGAGAGCAGAAGGGGTCAGTGCTGGAGGGTAATGAGCAGAAGGCTCTGTGACCACTAGAGCACATTCCCTGCCATCGTCTGGAATTGAATCCAGAATATAAGATTTGAGTCTTACAATTCCTCTGATGTCATCAAGTATCTGTGAAATTGACTGGCAAAGTGTGTGCCTCATTGCCATCTAATGCTAATGCAAATAGAGGATGATGACATACTACTGTGTCCAGTTTTGGGCCCCACACTACAAGAAGGATGTGGAAAAATTGGAAAGAGTCCAGCGGAGGGCAACAAAAATGATTAGGGGTCTGGAGCACATGACTTATGAGGAGAGGCTGAGGGAACTGGGATTGTTTAGTCTCCAGAAGAGAAGAATGAGGGGGGATTTGATAGCAGCCTTCAACTACCTGAAGGGGGGTTCCAAAGAGGATGGAGCTCGGCTGTTCTCGGTGGCAGACGACAGAACAAGGAGCAATGGTCTCAAGTTGCAGTGGGGGAGGTCCAGGTTGGATATCAGGAAAAACTATTTCACTAGGAGGGTGGTGAAACACTGGAATGCGTTACCTAGGGAGGTGGTGGAGTCTCCTTCCTTGGAGGTTTTTAAGGCCCGGCTTGACAAAGCCCTGGCTGGGATGATTTAGCTGGGAATTGGTCCTGCTTTGAGCAGGGGGTTGGACTAGATGACCTCTTGAGGTCCCTTCCAACTCTGATATTCTATGATTCTATGATTCTACTGCTATCAGTTCCTGTTACCTCAAATGGCAGAGATCTGTGTGGTGTATCTAAAGTTTCCAACCCTGCTGATGAATCGTGGGTGTGGATACAATGCCACATGATGGAATTTGTTTTTTTTTTCAGTTTGTTTTTCTAAAAACCTAGGAAATTACACACACACAAACTAGGTTAAGAGAACACTATTTAAGTTACAAACTATAATTATTGGGGTTATTCTGTATCCCAAACTCCTAGGATGCCAATAGTGTGCCTGGTGCATTGTGTTTTGAAGGCAAGCACTGTCGGTGCTTCAGCAGCTAGGCCTTGTAGGCAGCTAGCCCTGATGGATTCCACTAACCACCAGACACATGGCTACGGGAAAGGTTTTTACGAGGGCTGGCAGGAAAGGGGAAAGTGTGCAAATACCACAAGTACAGAGGCTTAAATAGTTATAGGTCAAAGTGAGCAATAGCGATTCTTGTTCATGTCCCTGGGCACTCCAACTGAGAGTCAGGGCTCTTCAGGCCTAGTGGTTAGGGTACCTCTCTAGTCCTGTCTCTATTTGGTAAATAAGCATTTGCAGTTTTATAAACGAGGCTCAGTTAGGGTGTGTCTACACTGCAATGTAAGCCCAGGATTAATAGATCTCAATCAAGCCGACCCTGGGATTGTTAACCTAGTACTTGAGCATCTACACTCACTTGTAACCCCACATTAGGAATTGTTGAACACTGGGTCCTAACCTGAGGTGCCAGCGTCTATACTGCATTATGCAGGTCCAAGTATCCCATATCCCAGACTTCCTCATGCTCTCCCATTCCACCTCTTTGTTCGTGGTGCAGTGTGGAAAAACTGGACTGTCCACCAAACTAGACTGTCCAGAGGACAAAGAAAGTTGACCCGTGGGATTGTGGGATACTTTTGGCAGATTCCCAGAACTTGAGTCCAGTGGGCTAGGACTACACTGCAAAGTATTTGGGGTCCCCCTTGACTCAGGCTTGGATCCTCCATTCCCATGGGACCCTGGCACACTGGGTTAGAGCGAGTGGTGTGTAGCTGGAAGGGAGGTTAGGCTTGAACCTGAGATTGAACCCTGGGCTAACAGTGCAGTGTAGACAGACCCTGACTGAGTCTGGCTTAGAAACTCGCAAATGCAGGGTCCAGAGCTCAGGATCCAGCCTGAGCCTGAGCATCTACACTGCAGTTAAACAACTCCGTAACCCAAGCCCCATGAGCCTGAGTCCGTGGACATGGGCCAGCCAGAGGTGTTTAATTGCAGTGTAGACATACCATTAGTGTCTCTTATTGAAGTCCCTCTGCACTTGTTTCCTGCCCAGCTGCTGCTGCTACTGCTCCCCCTTTAATCCAACACAGACCTGCACCCAGCTGTGATGCAGCCTGTTCCACATGCGGCTCTGTCCACAGAGTCTGGGGTTTCTCTGCAGCTTCCACCTGCCATATGGCTCCCACTCTCAAAAGTGCCCAGCTACTTCCTGGTTCTGGACCTTTCTCCTTATCTGGGAAAAGGAAGTGCAGTGGGGAGGAGGGTGATGGAAAACACAGGCCGTGCTTAGCCAGGAGGAAGGAGATGTACGGTGGAGAAAGGGCTGGTGGCAGTTGTAGTCCCCTGCTTTGCAGATCCGTCACAAATGTCAAGAACTCAGAAGTTAGGAAATGCCAGGATAAAAGTTGCCTGTTCAACCTTACTTTGGCCCCCTTGTGCATACGTAATATGATTAAGGCTATAAGAAAGTTGTGATTTTTTTTTTTTTTTTTTTTACAGTTTGTAAAAGTTGTGGTTTTGGTGTGTCAGTTCAAGTACCATTATAAATGTTTAAAAACAAAAATCCATAACCGCCCCCTCCATGGGTCTGACTCATAATTTTTGATCTCTTGAGGTTGGCAATACAGTCTACTGGGATACTCAGCGATGGTTGCGTGAGGCGGTCTGAACAAGGGGGACACGGGGACTGAACTCTGGGTGGGGAATCTGCAGGCCAACACTGATTGCCTCTGGGAGAGGGTGGCCTGGCTCGAAATACACCACCTTCACACCCCTGTGCTGCTGCACTTGGCCTGGGCAGCTGAATTAGGAACTGTTGGGCCATCTTTTGTTTGTAACCAAAAGCCACTGTGCCGAGAGTAATTGCACAGTTTTTCTGGCAACCTGATTAAAGCAATCTTTTGTTATACATCAAATACATCTGAGTGTTTACAGGAACCCACCTTGGGCTAGAAGCTGAAGGGCCTGGGGCTGGGAGTGCCTACAATACTTGCCTCCATGTGAGCTACACCCAGCACACTACCAAACTTCTACAGGTCGTGTGTACCGCAGCAATTCCCAACAGCGTGGTCAGTTACATTACTGTCTCCCCCTTCTTCCCAGTAAAAATCGCCATACAGTAGTGCCAGACAGGAAATAATCCATGGTAACTAATTAGCCACAAAACATTGTGTTCGCTCCTAGATACATAGCACCTGCTAGAGATATAAACTGCCTATTGCCTTAACAGCGGGGTCCTATCCCCCACCAGCCTGTCCACTTTCAAGCACCACTTTTGTGGTTGTTTCCTGTGAACATTTAATTGATCAAGATATTTACTCATGAATTCTCACTCCCCTCATGTACACGGCTCATGATTCCGCATATAGGGTTTAGCTTCAGAGTCCACAGTACATGGGGCACTGAAGCCTTTTTATGGCCACGCTGGAAGAAAGACAAGAGGCAATGGATGTGGTGTAATTAGGCTACAACTTTATTCACTTAGAGTATCTGGGAGAACTAGCAACAAATTCTACAGTGCAGGTCGTCATCCTTTCCTGAATCATTTCCATATAAACCCCAACCAGGTCCTAGCTATTTCACCTCCGGGACCCCACCGCCCTCCCCTTGTATGAGGTAAAAGGGGGCTATAAAAGGAGGGGAGGTTGTCTCCCTGCTGTTCCAGATGTAGAAGGCCCAAGCTCCCTTTCTCAGTTTCCTTAAAGGAGGCTAGGAAAAGTGGGGGAGGGGTTGGCTCCCTGCTGTATGAGATGAAGGAGCCCCAAAACTCCCTTACTCAGCTCCCCTAAGTGATGCTTTCCTTCAAATCCTTTTCCAATCCATTTTATCCAATAACCGTGTCCTTTCCTTATGGAGTACCCGCACTGGCCAACCACTACAAGTTTTACATCCTAAATTACAACATTATAACCTAACTCCCCCACCCCACCCCACCCCACTGAGCTGCTATGGGGAAGGTGAAAAAACCCACCCCATCTCAACCAATCTGGCTGTGAAGGAAAAATTCCTTTGCAGACCAACAAGGAAAAGGGCAACTAGTGTAATACCCACAGCAGGTTAAGAGGGAACTTGTTCCTTTTGCCAAGTTTGTGGGTAGGTGAGCGGGTGCTGCAGCCTCCACACAGTGAAAGAGGGGCTTTCAGAGTCTACATGGGGTGTAAATAGCCCCCCCACACACACACATTGGGCAGGCTGGGCAGTGCAGTGACCTTCTCCCAACTTGGCCCTAACTGCTTACTGCCCTTCCTATTCATCCCTGTAAACTTTCTCCCCACCTGTAGTAAGGGAGCCCTTAAAGAGGCCATACCCCTTTTCTTATAGCTAGCTGGACAAAGACCGTCTCCAACCCCAACCCCAATCCCAACCCCCCACATGAAGGTTGTGGTGAGCACGTTCTGTACACCCTAAGCTGCCTCCATGCCTGGAATCTAGGATGAGAGTGAGGAGTTGCAGGTCTGATGTGTGGCAAGTCATTACAAAACACAAGTATCTCATACGTCACTGTACTTGCTCACTTTGAGCAATAAAATAGCTTCACTGTAAGCAGAATGAGTTCTCTTCAATTGCATTGAAGCAATTTGGGAATTTCATTTCACTTCACTATAATAAGATTTTCACTATGTGCAGGTTCATTTTCCATTGATTCAACTGTACTACATATAGCATTTAAAATAGATTGCTCATGAATGGTATAATAAGCTAAAACAGCCTCACTTTTTTATTTTAGGAAAAAGTCATTGCAATTTTATTGGGCTTTTTCAAACATAGAATATTTTAATATGATGCAAGAGCTATGAAATATATTTTAAAGGTCTCTTGCCAGAGTATTCTTTATTCTTCTAAGTATAACTTATAGGCTATTCAGTTTATGCTAAAATTGTATCTTAATGCTTTTAATGTAGATGCCCACTTCAGTTTTCTCTCTGCTTCAAAACTAAATAAATTATTTTATGTACTGCCCTTGTTATCCAAAATTGCCACCTTCTGAAAAAAACATAGATTTGAGGGTTTCTCTTCCTCTGAAAATTCAGTCCAGAAAAAATATAAGCCATTCTGCTCTCAGTGAAATTAGTGACTGAAAACAGAATTTAACCTCATAGTTCCAACTAGCAAAGGCTCTAATTTAAATTATTGTATTTTTAGTGCTGTATAAGAGTGTGTTTCTATAATATATGTGGAATTAGCAGATGCAATTTCTTATAAAATCTCTTATGTATGTAGATATACCATGGTCACCTTTAAAATTTACTGGTGTGATCTTAGATAAACAGATATGGTTTCACTAGTATTTGCAACATTCCTTATAATTAAGGCTACGAGTTAGTCATGGGTATTTTTAGTAAGTCATGGACCGGTCCTGGGCAATAAACAAAAATTCATGGCCTGTGACCTGTCCATATTAAAAATACCTGTGATTAAATCTTGGGGGGGCACTGGGGCTGCTGCTGGGGGAGGAGAGCTCTTCTCTGCTCTGGCAGCCCAGGCCAGCGGACCGCAGCTACTCTGACTGGCTGGGGACTGCTGCCCGGGCTGCCAGAGCAGTGGCTGTCCCCCAGGCTGCTCCAGTAGGGGTTGGTGTGGCTGTCCTGTGGGCCACCTGAGCCAGCCACACAAGCCCCTGCAGAAGTCACGGAGGTCACGGAAAGTCATGGAATCCATGACTTCCGCGACCTCTGTGACAGCCACGGAGCCCTACTTATAATTTCTTATATTTACTAACTAGAAGGAAGATGTAGGAATGCTGCAAACACTGAGAAAATGTTTATTTGCCTAAGTCAGTTGGCAAGTTTTATAAAGAGGTACTGATTAAATAAGTCAGCATTTGCAAGCAATGCCATACAGTTATCACAGTTATTGCCTATTCTAAGTAAAGGAGGAAAATGTGGTGTCTCAGATCACTATATGGTTACATGGCAGTTGCTGACTTTGTAATGGAGATCACTGTATATCTCATAATATAGATATAAATATAATCCTTTTGAGAGCTGCAAAGACACATCAGAGACCAGAGGAAAATGGAACTCCTGCAGGGGAATTATTTGTGAGGCTCTGAAGAAAATCTGTTTTATATTACAATACAAGCTTTCCTGTAGAGATGGACATGGGGAATCTAACAGAAAGTGTTGCACTCTTTGACATTCAATGTAGTTGACAGCAGCTTTCCATATATAACCTTCAGTAAACATCTTTGCTGTTAACTCAGTTACAGGTATGGGAAACCTTGATTGGCCAAGCATACAGGTTCCTCTAGCTTCCTTTTAAATCAAGCCAGAGAAGTATAGCTTAAGCTAGCTTGGATGTAAAAATGCAATTTCATAAGGCCTTGTCTACACTACACAGTTTTGTCAAAAAAAGTCAGGTTTCGTCCACAAAACGGTGGAGGTGTACACCCAACGATGCTCCTCATGTTGATTTTACTCTCCTACTATGCCGCCATAATAAAACTATTTAGAAGAGCGGCATAGAGCTTTTTGCCACAAAGTTAGTGACACAGAATCAGTGTAGACATTGTGCTTGTTTATGTCGCCCTAAGTGGCCTCCAGGAGGTGTCCCACAATGTTCATCATGACCGCTGTGGTAAGCAGTTTCTACTCCACTGCCCGCAGCCAGGTACACAGGCATGTGCCCCTCCCCTTTTAAAGCCCTGGGAATTTTTTAAATTCCACTTCCTCTTTGCTCAGCATGGACAGCTCACATCGCATCTTCCCAGCTGACCATGCTGGCTTTCTGCAGCAAATGCGCTCCCACCTGGAGTGCACCGGAGTTGCTGGATCTGTTGAGTGTGTGGGACATGGCGGGTGTACAGTTGCAGCTCCAATCCAGCCTTAGGAACTTTGACACCTATGAGCTTGTGGCATGCATGAGAAGGTGCAGGAAAGGGACATGCAGCAGTGCTGTGCTAAGATCAAAGAGCTGAGGGAGGCCAACCATCGCTCTGGTGCCGAAAACATGCTGCTTCTACAAGTAGCTGCACACCATTTTTGGCGGCTGTTGTCAGACGCTACAAGTGTGGTGCTCTGCTCTGTTCAATGTTGATATCAATTGGCTGCGTGCATGTGTTCCCTCTGTGTGCTGCCTCAGCTCTGCACAGATAGCTGACACAGCAGACCCCGAGAGAACCCCCAATGACCACAGACTCTAGTAAGGTACGAAGGCACGTTGACCAGGTTTATTGTTGAAGAGAAACACAGTCTCCAGCTCCCCAGCAAACGAAGTCCAAGGTACTGCTAAGGTGCAGCTAGCCAGTACTTATGTGCTCCCTGACAATGGACTCAGCTCAGTCAGTGGTGGGACTTTCCACTGCCTCTGGGCTGGACAAAGATATCCACGTAGGGCTGCATTCTTATACACAGGTACAAACAAGTTACACGTCACTCCTGACGTATTGAGGTGCAACCCCTCTACGCAGCAAGGTACAACCCCTCTACGTAGTAAGGTGCCGCCTCTCACTTGTACATGTTGGTTGGAACAAAACAACTCTATCCATCATATTACCCCTTTGGCCCTGTCATTGGGATGCATCAGCCTGTTCCTTGTTATCTGTGTGGAATGAACAAGTATTGGAGTGTTCTGATATCTAGTGTCCAGTACCTTGTAGGTATGTCTCTTTTTGCAGCATCAGCCCTTTTCTTGCCAGCTTCTGTGAGCAGGGCCTGCCTCTGGCTCACAGCTTAACTTTGCTTTATGTTAGCAAAGTCTTGACCATTACTTTAGTTCAGGCTTTAGGCCGCATACCGGGCCTCTGATACCAAGGTTTATATCTCAGGGCCTCCTTTAACTACAGCAGCAATCCCACCTCCACTGCCAAGAGCCCCGTGGATACTTCAGAGAGGACTGGAGGCAGCAGCCAGCAGAGTCAACCCCAAGGGCGAAGTGGTGAACAAGAAGGTCGAGTTGGAGGAGGATGTGGAACAGGGGACAGGCTCGTCTGGTGGTGTGGCAAGCCAGGACCTCTATTTGACTCCGGAAGGGTCTAGCCAGTCCTAGAAGTCTGGCTCTGGTGTGCCTGAAGCAGCAGAGGGGAGCTCTGATAAGTACTCATTTTGCTTTGATACTGCACAGTTACATGAGTTAGAGGTCAAGTATCAGAGGGTAGCTGTGTTAGTCTGTATCTACAAAAACAACAAGGAGTCTGGTGGCACCTTAAAGACTAACACATTTATTTGGGCATAAGCTTTCCTGGGTAAAAACCTCACTTCTTTAGATGAGTTAGAGGTGTCCTTTATTTTGTTAGAGGGTGCACATGGGAGAAGGGATCAAAATTGACAACACTAGGTACTGTTTGCATCTGCTTCTCATTCCCCTGTGCAGCTACATAGTGGGGGACCCTGCGAAAAAGTTAGTTATTGCACCCTGGGGTCTCCCAGGAGTCCTCCATAGAGATCTCTAGGAAACTTTCCTGCAGATACTCTGCAATGGTCTGCCGAAGGTTCTTTAGCAGAACTGTTTTGTTTCTTCCTCCTCTGTAGGAAACTTTGCCTCACCAATCGGCAATTATTTCTGCAGGAACCCAAGTAGCACACAGGTGAGCACCATGTGGACCCAGTCTGAAGCTGCACACATGCAGGAGATGCACCCTTGCATCTTTGGTTACCCTTAGTAGTAAGATATCCGCTTCAATCACCCCTGCCTGTGGAAAATGGAGCCAGTATTCAGAATAGTGTCCTTAGGCGCTTGTACTGAGCCCCCTCTGAAACCACCCAGATCCTTTGTCCCATCTTGCAACAGCCCACCCCCAGTCTGAACTCACCATGTTTAGTGCTCTGGCCATGCTGCGTGCTTGCCAAGGGAAAGTGAGAAAGAGCTGTGTGTAACTTTTATGATTCAAGACTGTGAGTGCACATATGTAACAGGGAGCTGGCCAGGAGGTCCTGAGCCAGTCACTTGTTAGCCCAGCTCCAATTAAGAAGTATTAATCGGGGCTGCCTGGGTATGCCACGCCTAATTGGTGGAACAGAAGCACCTGCAGGCCTTATTAGCCAGGGGCTATATAAAGCTAGCAAGGAAGGAAGTGAAGTGGGGCCGTGCACCCCTGCTGACTGGAGAAGCTAGCTGTCCCCCAGGTTGCTGGTTTACAACTGTCTGTAAATAGAAGGTGGTGGGAGCTGATACTGTTAATAAAAAAAACACTGGTGATTGCAATTAAAGAAGGTCTCTGGCTGATTTGTGCGAGGGCGAGCAAAAGGCCTTGTTACAACACATAATACTGACTCTCTGTGTTGTTTCTTTTACTTCTGCAGATGAGCCCTTGAGGGCCAGCTCCTACACACCAGCAGAACGCCTCCATCAGATAAGGAGGCGAATGAGGAGGAGTAAGGAGGACATGTTTTATGAAGTGCTGCAATCATCAGATCAGGCCATTAGTGAGCACAGAGCGTGGAGAGAAACAATAAATGAAAAACTAGAAATGGACAGCCAGGAGAGGAGATGGGCAGGAGCTGATAATAGAGGGTCAGGAGTGGATGATAAAGCTCATGGAGGACCAATCAGAGATGCTCAAGTCCCTGTTTGCGCTGCAGGTGGAACACCTGCATGCTCAACTCCCCCTGCAGCCCTTACAGAACTGCCTTCCTTGCCCTCCCTAAACTCCCCCCACACATTCCTCTCATGCTCCCAGCCCATCGCAGTACCCCTTGCACTCCACCCCTAGGGACATTTTCCATAACAGCTGGACTTACACACAGCTGTGAGATCCTCAATTCAGAATGTACTGCTCACTGTCACTCCCTTGTAAGAATATTAATCTGTGTATTGGTGTTTAATAAAAATTTAGTCTTACAAACACAGTGATTCTTTATTTGTGACAGGGTGGTTGTAGCAGAAATTCATACACAGTGACAACTGGCATATCTGCAGACTACAATTAACGCTCAGGTAGGAATCATTACAGGAGTCATTTAAGGTGGCAAGTAAACAATGCCTGGCTGAATGCATTACAGAAAGACACATTACTGGGGCTCATTGTCAAAATGCTTCTTCAAAGCCTCCCTGATTCAAATGGTCCCCATTGAGTACCTCTAATAGCCAAAGTGTCTGGTTGCTCGAAATCAGCTACTAGGAGATCCACCTCAGTGCTCCACACCTGGGAAAATTTTTCCCCCTTGGCTTCACAAATGTTATGCAGAGCACATCAGGCTGCTATGACCACGGGAATATTTTCCTCATTGAGGTCTAACCTGCCAAAAAGGCAGCACCAGCGCCCCATAATCTGTCAAATGCACATACTATGGTCATTTTGCACCTGCTGAGCCTGTTGTTGAAGCATTCCTTGCTGCTGTCCAGTATCAGGCTTCATGAGCCACGGGAGTAAGGAGTAGGCTGGGTCTCCCAGGATCGCTGCGGACATTTCCACATCCCCTGTTGGAATCTTCTGGTCTGAAAAGAAAGTCCCTACTTGCAGCTTTCTATACAGTCCAGTGTTCCTGAAGATGTGTGTGTCATGCATCTTCCCTGACCTCCCCGCATTGATGTTGGTGAAATGATCCCAGTGATCCACCAGCACCAGCAATGCCATAGAGAAATAGCCCTTTTTGTTGATGTATTCCATCACAAGTTGGTCTGGGGCCAAAATTGGAATATGCATTCCATCTATAGCCCCGCCACAGTTAGGGAATCCCATTCCCGTAAAGCCATCCAGTATTTCCCGCACATTGCCCAGAGTCACAGTCCTTCATAGCACACCACAGCCCCCATAGTGGACTTCCCAACTCCAAACTGATTCACGCCTGACTGGTAGCAGTTTAGAGTTGCCAGTTTTCACACAGCATTCACCACATGCTTGTTCACCACTAGGACAGCTCTCATTTTGGTGTCCTTGGGCCGCAGGGCGGGGGCAAGCTCCGCACAGCGTTCAAGGAAGGTGGCTTTCCACATACAAAAAGTTCTGCGGACGCTGCTAGTCATCCTATACCTGCATCACAATCTGATCCCACCACTCAGTGCTTGTTTCCCGAGCCCAATAGCGATGGTCCACTGTGTGCAGCTGTAACCCACACACCTTCTGGGTGTGGTGTTCTGTCCCATCTAGTGGCACTGAGACCACTTAAAAAGAGAGAATGAGTCTGCTCTATAGCCTTAGATACCAGCCAGTTGGCTTGTAGCTCATGCAGTAGAGACTCATGCACTAAGCTCCAGAGGTCCCTGGTTCGATCCCCCCTGCCTATGACCGGGGTTTGTCGGCATTACACAGCTGCTCCATGAATGCCAACATCAATTTCTTTCCATGGCACACAGCAAGGCAGGCACCACAGATTCCTGTTCAGATTCACAGCTCATGAAATACTACAGGATAAACCACATTGTGTTCATAACACTTATGACCAGTGCAGGATCTGTGCTTTCAGGCAGTGATGGAGAGTGCAAAGTTTACAGAGGCAGTAGAAAAATGGCATGAAAAGCAGTTGGAAGGCCTTGGAATTATGGGACAGAGAAGACTGCATCACAGGGTGGTGATCCCACCCCCATGATGTACTGTAATCCATTCCCAGAGCTCCTAGTGGGAGAGGTGGCAATATGCACAGTAGGATATTTACCCACTGTTCTCTCTGTTGGCACTAGAGCACCAACTGTGGATGTGCTCCACTGACACAAGGAGTGTTGTGTGAACATGCACAAGCAATGTAATTACAGCAATTTATGAGCATCAACATAACTTAAGTCAACTTAATGCTGTAGAGTAGACATGGCCTCAGAGTGCGTATGAGAGAGAGAGAGAGAGAGAGAGATATCTAACATACAGTGCAGTCTCTTACTGAACATATGGCTGCAGGATGATTAATCCTCTAGCTATTCAGTGCTCACAGATCTTACATAGTAGCGCACCTCCATTTCTATGAAGAACAGAGTTTGTCTTTTCAATGAAAGAGCATATAATAGATCGGAGGAACTCAAAGCCATTTAACATAATGAGGTGGGATTGCTCACAGTGTAACATTCAAAGCATCTCTGTGTGTTCTGTAAAACCAACCAAAAGAGGCAGATAATGTTAACTTTTTTGATTCAGAGTGTTTGAATATTTTGCAGAACTTTAGAAATAGTTTTTGGCCTGCTTAAGCTATTTCTCCCAAAGAGGTATTACCAGGGCTACAAAAGAGTTCCATTATAAAAGTGTGTGTGTGTGAGAGAGAGGAAAAAAAACAAGTGTTTGGATCAGTCTAAAAGTTTAGCTGTGTCTTAGGCTATGTCTACACTAATACTTACTGCAGTCTAACTTATGTCGCTCCGGGGTGTGAATAAATCACCCCCCAAGTGACACAAATTACACAGACATAAGTGCCGGTGTGGACAGTGCTATTTTGTCAGGAGAGCTTCTCCCGACATAGCTTCTGCCGCTCATGGGGGCTGAAGTAGTTAAGCCGATGGGAGAGCTCTCTCCACCGGCTTAGAGCAGCTACATTAGAGAGCTTACAGTGGCACACCGCTGTAAACTCTCTAGTGTAGCCCTGCCCTCAAGTTTCTACAGTATTGGTTCCTCCCACCCCACACCGATTTTGGCTTCCAAAGGTTGGATTTATTTCAGCATGAAAAAGAAAGCCATGCTGATGTTTAATTAGCTGTCATTCTTCAGAAGCTTGATTAATTAGAAACCTTTAAACATTTCTGGAGCTTTTTTGGTGCATCCAAAATGGTTTGGACAACTGCAAGAATTAGCGACGCTTGCAAAGACCACATCTTAACATAACGTTAAGGAAGAGAATTGCATAAATTAGAGTGAAATCTTATTCCAATTTAAGTTAATCTGGAAAATATTTGTTGTACTTCACAGCCTGATGCATGAGCCTGGAAATCCTTGAAGAAAGTGTTTCATTTGCATGTGTGTGTGACTGAGGAGAGAAATTTCAGTCAAAGCATTTGTTCCTGAATACAGGTTGAGTATATTCAGCAGTGATCTGTGTGACCAAAGGACTTGTGCCTATCTAAGGGCCATTAACCAGTAGTATTAAAAACAAACAAAACCCTTACCCCAAATCTTTAACCCATTCAATTCCTATCTTTTCTTTAAAAAGAACAGGAGTACTTGTGTTCTTTTTGCAGATACAGACTAACACGGCTGCTACTCTGAAACCTATCTTTTCTTTAGCACTTCTAGGTATTTACCTTGGGTTGTTGTGGCTAGTTCTTAAACCAGTGTACAGGAGGAAGGAATAGTGACTTACCCTCCCCACTGGCCCAGGCGACATAAGGACTAACCTGAATCACAGCCCTCGTGCTGGGGTGCTATCAAACTACAGGGTTATTTTCTCTTGCGCTGTCTCGTTATGCTACAGTCCGGCATGGATTGGTCTGAATGGGAATGACTCCCTTGTCAAAACTAAATTGGATTTTGTAGGCTTGACTCCCTCCAATCCAGAGCTAAATTGTGCCTCCTAGGCACAGCTTGGAAAGAGGCTATCAAACTCGAGCAGCTGAGTAGGTGGAGCCATGGCCAGAAAAGCATTCAGCTGGTGGTGGATGGGGATTGTGCTACACTCCTTGAAGCAATGTATTAAATAGTAATATTCCCCCTTTAGCGCAGCCGGCGAGCTCCTGCTCCCCCACTCCTTGGGTCATGCCTCTTTCCAAGCTGTACCTAGGAGGCACAATTTAGCTCTGGATTGGAGGGAGTCAAGCCTACAAAATCCAATTTAGTTTTGACAAGGGAGTCATTCCCATTCAGGCCAGTCTGCGCCGGACAGTAGCATAACGAGACAGCGCAAGAGAAAATAACCCTGTCTTTTGTCAGTTCTTTTGAGCATCAAAATCCTTCTCCTTTTTGGGGTTTGCTATTTCAGCTGTGTCTTACACCAAAGAGACAGGGGCTGGCTCTGTGTAACATGTACTAGAGTAGAAATGGGCTGATTGCACTCATCCAAGATGACTTGTCAATTTTTTTTCTATCATTCCTTCCAGGGAAAACTCAGACAGGCAATTCTGAGAGCTAGTAACTAGACCCTTTCTGTAAGATGTAACAGTCAGAAACTATTTGTTTTCACATGATATGTCCATTTTGCTGATTAAAAAACTGCAGGGGGGAAAGCTCCATTCACTGGCGGGCTAATTTGTAATTCCTAACATGCGCAAGAGCTTTAGCTTACCCTCCTCCCACATATCCTCACCATCCTGCTGAGAATTAGAAATGTGGTGCTAGCAAATTCTGGATGCTAATGCAAAAGCAAAGGTTGCTTTCCTGTGGGGGATCAGTTGAAGGGGAAAGAGCCAATTATGATCATCATTGCACAGATGAACCATTGTGTGCCTGGGATCAATTGTGAAAGGCTACAGCCTCATGTCTGCTCTTCATTGACTTTTCCAATTCGATACCCTTTAGCTGATTTGGCGCTTCCATGCTACAGCCAGAGCTGATGGAACCACCTTCTCCCAGGGAAAATAAACAACACCAGTGACAGTTTGCATTTCTTTGTGGTATTGTGGGTGAAAATAGCCTATTTCCTTCTGGCATTTACAGCTCTTTTCCTGCCAACCCCAAATGTTTTGTGTCTATTTGTGTCCTATGATAGATAACGGAGGCAGCATGGTTCCCTGGATAGGGAGGGCACTAGCCTGGGACTCAGGTGACATGGGTTCTATTCCCAGCATTGGCTTAGATTTTTTTGTGACCTTGGCAAGTCACTTCACTTCTCTGTGTCTCAGTTTCCCCATCAGTAAAACAAGAACAAAAATGCCCTCTTCTATGAAGCCTTTTGAGCTCTATGAGTGAAAAAATGTTATATAAAAACTAAGCATTATTATTGATACAGTACAGTATCTTCATACTCTTTAAATTATTCAATTAAATGAAAAAAGCATTTCTCTTATACCTTTACACGTAGACTCTCACCCTTACCATATCTTTCTACCCTCTATCATGGGTTGTTTTTCCTTGCTGTATTGGAAGCTTCTTAGGGCAGCACACTCTTTCTTTGGTTGTAAAATGCCATACAAATCAGTTGTACTATATAGACATGTTATTCACAGATTAAATAAAAATACAACTCTGACTGCTGCTGAATTTTTCTTCCTTGTGCTTCAGGAAGACTTCATAACTTTTTTTAACACACAAAAGATTATATTTTTATTGCTTAATTAAAGTTCTTTACTACAGACTATCTAGATTTATGCAAATAGCATATCTCATTTTCTAGTAAATCTTCTGGAGAACAAGGTAGGTTATTCACATACAATTGAATTGTCAAGGACTAAAGTTTGCTTTATAAAGGTATTTAAGCAGCTTTATGAATTGGTAAATAGTCCCTTTGCTTTTGATGGCAGTTAAAGCTGAAGCCCATCAGCTCTAGATAAGCCATAGGCCTGCAGAGATCTGTTCAAGTAAAAAGTCTGAAATTAAAATATAAAGTTCCTTTGGGGAGATCTACCTCTACAGGTGTTGTCTTATCCAAGAGATAAACTCTCTCCATTCTTTGATCTAAGAGCTGCCATTTGAGCTCTTCCGAAAGTAAATCTTTAGTTGTGAAATCTGGTGCCTTGGCAGGTCTTTCTGATACAAATGCGGTAAAGTTTTTAAAACTAAGTTGTCAGTGAGTGGTTTGTTGTGTCCGTGTCTGTAATAGTAATACATGGCCCACATTTCCGGATAGTCCTTTTGGAAGTTTGATCAATATCTGAAATGCACTCTGATAAAAATGCTCGATAAATATTCTGTACAAGATCTAATGAACTTTTGGGATGACGTCATGGAACAAGTTTGTCTAATGAGTTATGTGCTGTGAAGGGTAAATATGATTTTCATATTTAGATCATATTAATTAAATTCATATTACCACTTGTTAAGTTCATTACAAATATATATCAACACTATATGGCAAAGATGTGTGTAGAAACAAGGTGGCTGAGGTAATATCTTTTATTGGACCAACTTCTGTTGCTGAGAGAGACAAGCTTTCAAAGAGCTCTTCTTCAGGTCTGGGAAACTAACTCAAAGTGTCACCCACTTTGTCTCTCTAATATCCTGGGACCAATACGGCTACAACAACACTGCATACAAAGGTATATGTAGTTAAGTTAGTGCCCTATATTTGAAGGTAGAAGGCAATTTGGGTGAAAATGATCATGTAATGATAGATTTCGTGCTTCTAGAGAAAGGAAGGAGTGAGAGCAGCAGAATAAGGAATAATGGACTAAAAAAAAGTAGACTTTAACATGAAAACCCCCTCTCCCACTTACCACACTAATGATCGCTGAGCCCCATGCCAAGACTTCTGTGATAAATGAAAGTGTAGGGGGATAGCTCCCTTTTATGGACACCCAGCCAGCCAGTTAGCTATAAAATCCCTCTTAGTAGCTGTTCTCTACTTGCTTTACCTGTAAAGGGTTAAAAAGTCTCCGTGTGATGCATAGGTAAAAGGAAGGGAGTGGGCACCTGACCAAAAGAGCCAGTGAGAAGGCTAGAACTTTTTAAAATTGAAACAAGACTCCCCTTTTGTCTGTCTGTCTGTTCTTGGGCAGAAGCAGTCAGGGCTGCAACTATGCTGTAAGAAGCTTTGGGCTAAGTATGAAAAATCATCTGAATCATACCTAGAAACTACTCATTTGAAACCCCCAGATATGTAAGTAGATCAGGAAATGTCTAGGAAGACACGATTAGGTTTATCTCTTTTTATTTCTTTATGGCTTGTGGATTCCTCTGTGCTAGGTGGCAGTGCGGTGGGATCATTTTGAACCAGAAGCACAGACCTCAGGATTTTAAAAGGACACATTTTTCCTTTTGGCAGCCTGCAAAGCCAGGGAGGTTCTTTTCTTTTCTTTTCTGCCTGAGGGGGAACAGGCATGCAAAGGGTTCAGCCTGCCAAGGCAGGGAGTCCAACGAGCAGTTCATTTTTTTTCTAGCTTCATGGCAACGAAATAGCTAGGTTAGAGTAGGGCAGCCTTGAGCATGAGGTTGCGGTCTGGCACCGAAACCCTAGAGCAACCAGTCTTCCCAAAGTGGCACGCCATGGAGAAGACAGACCCAGATCAAGCCCAGACATCCAGCTCCATGACAGAAATGCAGGGAGGGGATGGGGGACCAGAGATTTCCCAGGAGGGAAGTGTCGGCCCTCCCCAATCCAGGACCCAGGTGCCAGGATGGAGGGATGCCCTTAACCCAGGCCAAGTTCTAACTGCGGAAGAAAGGAATTTCTTCTTAGAGATGAAGTGCTTGAAGGTGGAAGTAGAGGCAAAGTGCTTGGAAGCAGAAATGAAGCGGATGGAGGCAGAGGAGAGGAGAGAGACGAAGCGCTTGGAGGTGGAAATGGAGCTGAAGTGCTTAGAGCTGGAAAAGGCTAAGCTGGATCAGCCAGGTAGCCCTAACAGTCCTCCTCCAGGTACCACTCCCCATTCCAAGAAATTCCCCACATACAAAGTAGGCGATGATACAGAGACCTTCTTACAAAATTTTGAAAAGGCCTGCCTTGGGTACAACATCCCTCCAGACCAGTATATGGTGGAGCTGAGGCTGCAACTCAGTGGACCCTTAGCAGAGGTGGCAGCTGAAATGCCTAAAGAACACATGAACGAGTACGAACTTTTTAAACAAAAGGCCAGAATTAGGATGGGGCTAACACCCGAGCATGCCTGTCAGCGGTTCAGAGCCTTAAGGTGGAAATCAGATGTGGCATTTTCCTGACACGCTTACCACATTGTAAAAAATTGGGATACCTGGATATCAGGAGCAAATGTTAAGTCTCTGGAAGATCTGTCTCTCCTAATACAAATGGAGCAGTTCTTAGAGGGAGTTCCTAAGGAAATAGAAAGGTACATCCTAGATGGGAATCCCAAAACTGAATTGAGGTGGGGGAAATTGGAGCCAAATGGGTGTAGGGGGCGGAGAAGAAGAAAGCTAGTAGCAGTTGGTGCGGGTACCAGAAGGTGCAACCCGAGATGACACCCCACCATCAAGGTCAGCCCAAGGCCCCACCTCGGAAGGAGGAGCTCTCCACACAGCCAGGGAAACCCCAGATGCTCTCTTGTCCCACCACTCTACTCTCCAACCACCCACCTTGCCCCAGCCCACAGTCAGCTGGGCGATGCTTTAAATGTAATGAGCTGGGGCATGTGAAAGCCCCAAAAGCACCAGCTGACTGCAACTCTTCAGTCTGGGGTCCCACCAAGAGCCTTCAGGCCCAGATGTCTTACAAATACCCCCAGAGCGAAGGGAAACTGTGAGTGTGGACGGGAGGAAGATTACTGGATCACAGGTGTCAGCTATCCACCAATCCCTGGTGAACCCCAAATTCATCGACCCAGAGGCCCAAGTGACAGTGCAACCCTTTAAGGCTAACTCTTTTAACTTGTCTACAGCCAAGTTGCCTGTCCAGTACAAGGGCTGGTCAGGAATATAAACTTTTGCAGTCTATAATGATTATCCCATTCCCATGCTGCTGTGAGACGACTTAGCCAACCATGTGAGGCTAACAAAAAGGATGGGGGGATGGTCACCCACAGCCAGGCTAAACAGGCTTCCGCACCTAACTCCATTCCTGAGCCCCGTACAAGGACCCAGTCTGTGTCCCCTGATACCACAGGCCTGGGAACCCAGCCTGAGGTGGTGGAACCAGACCCCAGACCAGAGTCTATGGCAGTGGTTGTAGATCCAGTTCCTGGGACCCAGCCCAAGGATCAGAACTGATGGAGCAGTCAGCACCAGAGCCCATGTTTGCAACCCCAGCAGTGTCAGGGGAGCCAGCACCCAAAGGCATCACAGAGCCTGCAGCAGCAGCTAACCTGGCACAAAAAGCTCAACCGGAGCCTGAAATACAACCTAATGCACCAGCGAAGAACAGTTCACAATCAATGGAGACAACCCCATCACCTGCATCGCTTCCAGTGGGACCAAGCCCAAGTCCACAACCCAGCAAGGAACTAATGTCTCCAGCAACAAGGGAGCAGTTCCAGGCAGAGCAGGAAGCGGCTGAAAGCCTCAAGGGAGCTTGGACGGCGGCACAGAGCGACCCACCACCTCTCAGCTCTTCCAATAGGTCCAGGTTTGTTGTAGGAGGAGGACTCTTATACAAAGAGACCCTTTCTGGTGGGCACAAGGAGGACTGGCATTCTCAGAGACATTTGGTAGTTCCAACTAAGTATAGGAATAAGCTCTTGAGCTTAGCTCACAATAACCCTAGTGGCCATGCTGGGGTGAACCGGACCAAGGACCATTTGGGGAAGTCATTCCCCTGGGAGGGAATGAGAAGGACATTTCTACCTATGTCCAGTCTTGTGAGGTGTGCCAGAGCATGGCACATAATTGCCACATATCCCCATAATTGAGGTTCCATTTCACCATGTAGCTATGGATATTCTGGGTCCTTTCCTTAAGAAGACACCCAGAGGAAAGCTATACATACTGACCTTCATGGATTTTGCCACCCAATGGCAGGAAGCAGTAGCTCTAAGCAACACCAGGGCTAAAAGCGTGAGCCAGGCATTGGCAGACATTTTTGCCAGGGTAGTTTGGCCCTCAGATATCCTTAGAGATTTGGGAACTAACTTTCTGGCAGGGACCATGAAACATCTTTGGGAAGCTCATGGGGTTCAACCACTTGGTAGCCACCCCTTACCACCATCAAACAAATGGCCTAGTGGAGAAGTTTAATGGCACTTTGGGGGCCATGATACGTAAATTCGTGAATGAGCACTCCAATAATTGGGACCTAGTGTTGCAGCAGTTGGTCTTTGCCTACAGAGCCGTACCACATCCCCGTTTGGGATTTTCACCCTTTGAACTCGTTTATGGCCATGAAGTTAAGGGGCCATTACAGTTGGTGAAGCAGCAATGGGGAGGGGATTACATCTTCTCCAGGAACTAACATTTTGGACTTTGTAACCAACCTGCAAAACATCCTCAAAGACTCTCTAGTCCTTGCTCGAGAAAACCTACAGGATGCTCAAAAAGAGTAGAAGGCCTGGTATGATGAACATGCCAGAGAGCGTTCCTTCAGAGTAGGTGACCAAGTCAAGGTCCTGAAAGCGCTCCAGGCCAATAAGATGGAAGCATCATGGGAGGGGCCATTTATGGTCCGAGAGCGCCTGGGAGCTGTTAATTACCTCATAGCGTTCCCAGACCCTACCCTAAAACCTAAAGTATACCATGTTAATTCTCTAAAGCCCTTTTATTCCCAAGAAATCAAGGTTCTCCAGTTTACAGCCCTGGAGAGAGACGATGCTGAGTGCCCTGAAGAAGTCTACTATGAAGGAAAAAGCAAAGGTGGTGTGAAAGAGGTGAGCCTTTCCATAACCCTTGGGTGTAAGCAGCAACAGCAAATCCAGGAGCTGTGCACCGGCTTTGTGCCAATGTTTTCAGCCACCCCAGGAGGGACAGAATGGGCTTACCACTCCATTGACACAGTTGATGCTCGCCCAATTAGAGCCCAACCCTACCGGATGGCTCCTCAAGCCAAAACCGCAATAGAAAGGAAGATCAAGGACATGTTACAGATGAGTGTAATCTACCCCTCTGAGAGTGCATGGGCCTCTCCAGTGGTTCTGGATCCCAAATCAGATGGGGAAATCTGCTTTTGCGTGGACTACCATAAGCTAAATGCTGTAACTTGCCCAGAGACCTATCCAATGCCACGCATGGATGAGCTATTGGAAAAACTGGGATGTGCCCAATTCATCTCTACCTTAGACTTACCTAAGGGATACTGGCAAGTGCCGCTAGATGACCCAGCCAAAGAAAGGTCAGCCTTCATCACCCATATAGGGTTGTATGAATTTAATGTGCTCCCTTTCAGACTGCGAAATGCACCTGCCACATTCCAGAGAGTGGTAGATATCCTTCTGGCTGGATTTGGGGAATTTGTAGTCACCTACCTTGACGATGTGGCTATAGTCTCAGATTCATGGGCAGAACACGTGGAACACCTCCAAGCTGTCTTCCAGCACATAAGGGAGGCAGGATTAAGGATTAACCATTAAGGCCAAAAAATGTCAAATAGGCCTAAACAGGGTAATGTATCTCGGACACCAGGTGGGTCAAGGAACTATCAACCCCCTACAGGCTAAAGTAAATGCTATCCAAAATTGGCCTGTCCCTAAGTCAAAGAAACAGGTCTAATCCTTCTTGGGATTGGCTACGTATTGCCGACAATTTACACCACACTACAGCCAAATTGCCACCCCACTGACAGACCTAACCAGGAAAAAACAGCCAAATGCATTTCAGTGGTCTGAAAAGTGTCAAAAGCCTCTAATCTGCTTAAGGTGGCCCTTACGTCTAACCCTGCACTAAGGGCCCCTGACTTCGACCAACCTTTCATCGTAACCACAGATGCGTTTGATCGTGGTGTAGGAGCAGTTTTAATGCAGGAAGGACCAGATTAACAATTCCATCCTGTTGTGTTCCTCAGCAAAAAACTTTCTGAGAGGGAAAGCCACCAATCAGTCTCAGAAAAAGAATGTTATGCCATTGTGTATGTTCTGGAGAAGCTACACCCATACATTTGGGGACAGCGTTTCTACCTGCAGACTGACCATGCTGCACTGAAATGGCTTCACACAGTCAAAGAGACTAACAAAAAACTTCTTCGGTGGAGCTTAGCTCTTCAAGACTTTGATTTTGAAATACAACACATTTCAGGAACCTTTAACAAAGTGGCTCATGCACTTTCCTGGGAAGGTTTCCCAGAATCAGCTGGATGAAAATGTCCCCATATTCTAAGTCATTGTAGTCCTTGAAATGTAAAAAATACTGTTTAGTTCTTCATGTAATTAGTAGTAAAATTAGAGGTGCATGTATCTTATTAACTCTGTTTCCTAAACCTCCAGAAAGAAATCCCAGCCAGTGTGGATCCGACCTGAACCAGGCTGGCCAACACTGTCTGTGATTTGGGGGGCATGTGCTACCACTGAGATGTCAGTTTAAGCTGCAGAAATAGCAGCTCTTAATTTACCTGTTGTTTTACTTAGGTTCATCAGCCAATCAACAGTTTTTAAAATAGAGTTCTCTTCAGACTGCAGGTAGGTTGTATGTGTGTGTGGGGAGAAAAGCTCTAAATTATTTATTTTATCTACACTCCTAAAAAGACCATTACACCATCTCTGGGCATTTCCTATGGAAGCATATGTGCATGCATATAAGCAATAACTCTCCCTTCCTCTTTTAGAACCTCTTACTTAAAAAGGATCGGATTCCATTAGATGTCACAACAATCTTGCCAATCCATTAGGATAATGCCTTAGTGAAGAGATGAGTCTTATCCTGTGCTCTGAAGGTCAAGGAAGGTGAATCCATCATGTTACTGTCTCTCACCTCGGGTACTGAAAATAGCAATGGACATTTGAGCTGGCGAGGACAACACTCTCTTTTCAGCTATTTTCTTACAGAATGAGGGCATGACTTAAAGCTATTGTACATTTCTGATGTGCTTCTTGTATTCTGACTCAGCAGGTTTTGCTATACTTTAGAGTGCATTTCACAGATATTCCAAGTGTAGTGGTGCTACAGTAACCTGAAGG
This sequence comes from Chrysemys picta bellii, assembly GCF_011386835.1. NCBI lineage: Eukaryota > Metazoa > Chordata > Testudines > Emydidae > Chrysemys > Chrysemys picta. Next base: position 100,085,615 of record NC_088793.1, on the reverse strand, counting down.
TTTTTGTATAATTTGTGACTATTAAGTGCTATAATGAAATAGCTACAACATGGCTAAAATATTCTTACTTTCCTTACAGTGGTCACCTTGCAAAACTTTCCAGTTTTGACTTAAAGTCCTATAAAATATTTCCTCTGGATTTGCAATGGTCTCTATATTTAATCTCAGGAATACTGAAAATGAGATAAGTAAATTATTATCTATGGAAATTTAAATGTTTTAAGAACATTTATTATACTTAAAGTAAACTCTTAAAGCAGTGTGAGTGTTCTGATATCTTGCCAAAATCTTAACAACCGGTTCCCTCCTCAGCACCCCACTAGGGGGTCGTGGTCCGCCCCCGCCCCTGCCCCCCGGGACTCCTGCCCCATTCAATGCCCCCCCGTTCCTTGATGTCTCCCCCAGACCCCTGCCCCATCCACCTCCCTTCCCTGTCCCGTGACTTCCCCCTGCCGCCCCATCCAACCCCTCCTCTCATTCCTGATGGCCCCCCAGGACTCCTGCCCCATCCAATCACCCCTTCTCTCTGTCCCCTAACTACCCCTGGAACCCCTGCCCCTGACTGGCCCCCGCCACCCTATCCAACCCCCCCTTCTTCCTGACTGCTCCCCCGGGACCCTTGCCCCCATTCAACTCCCCTGTTCCCTGCCCTCTGACCGCCCTGACCCCTATCCACCCCCCACACCCTCCCAAACTGCCCTGCCCTCTATCCAACACCCCCTCCCTGCTCCCTTACCATTACCGCACTGCCTGGAGCCAGGCTGCGCTGCCGGGGCCGGAGCTGTGCCGTGCCGCGCTGCCAAGGCTGGAGCCAGAGCCAGAACTGGGCCGTGCCGCCGGGGCTGGGCTGAGAACCTGCACGGGACAACCGGTTCTAAAAGGGCTTCTAAATTTAACAACCGGTTCCCGTGAACCAGTGGGAACCGGCTCCAGCTCACCACTGACTGTAACACCATTGAAGTCAATGGAATTACATCAGGGATGAATTTGGTCAAGGAACCACTTATCTTAAAAGCTGTACTTTCCTATTCATCAAGATACCATAATTTGACAGCAACTGTCTGAAGAATCTGGAATATTAATCTTCTAAAAATCCCCAAATACCAATATCGGTGAAGAAGCAATCAAGCAAAATCTTAAAACTAGCACAAATCCCACAGCTAAGAGCTAAGCTAAGCTATTTGGGTTAAACACACACAGCCACTTATTCTTGTTGTGATCCCATTAGTGCAGTGTCTGGGAAAATTAATATTCAGAACATAAAATTATTTAAATAATATATTTTTTTTTCTATGGCCCTCATATATAAGAGAGTCTGCATACTTAACAAAAAACTAACATTGCCCAGACATCTCAGTATTAATTAAAAGATAAACACTTCCCAGGGTTATATTTCTAGTTAACAAAATCTTCAAAAGTCCACAGAGGTCAGGGCAATGTGGAGCCTCAGGAAATGTACAGCGCTATCTGCAGACATAATAAAGCCTATTTTCATAATTAGATCTCAAAGCACTGCACAATATTTTAATGTATCTGTCCTCACAACTCCCCTGTGAAGTAGGAAAGCATTATTACTGCTGATTTACAGATGGGGATCTGAGGCGTAGAGAGATAAAGTGACTTGCCTAGGGTCACAAAGGAAATCCATAGGAATTGAACCCAGATTGCCCACATTATAAGCTAGTGCCCCAACCAGTGGACCATCCTTCTTGACTTAATGTGTTTAATCACCCTTGAGGACAGAAATCACATATGTTCAAGTTACTGATTCTAATTACTTTTCTTGAAAGCAGGGCTGTCAAGTGATTTAAAAAAATCAATCGTGATTAATCGCGCAATTAAAAAATTAATTGTGATTAATCGCGCTGTTAAACAATAATAGAATACCATTTATTTAAATTTTTTGGATGCTTTCTACATTTTCAAATACATTGATTTCAATTACAACACAGAACACAAAGTGTACAGTGCTCACTTTATATTTATTTTTGATTACAAATATTTGCACTGTAAAAAATAAAAGAAATAGTATTTTTCAATTCACCTAATACAAGTACTGTAGTGCAATCTCTTGATCATGAAAATGCAACTTACAAATGTAGAATTATGTAAAAAAACCCACCCTGCATTTAAAAACAAAACAATGTAAAATTTTAGAGCCTACAAGTCCACTCAGTGCTACTTCAGCCAATCGCTCAGACAAACAAGTTTGGTTATAATTTGCAGGAGCTAATGCTGCCTGCTTCTTGTTTACAATGTCACCTGAAAGTGAAAACAGGCGTTCGCATGGCACTATTGTAGCTGGCATTGCAAGATATTTATGTGTCAGATGTGCTAAAGATACAGATGTGCCCCTTCATGCTTCAACCACCGTTCCAGAGGACATACTTTCATGCTGATGACCAGAGCCATCCCTTGGGTAGGGTGAATCAGGGCGACTGCTCCAGGCCCTGAACTTTGCGGGTCCCCACGGGCTAGTGCGGTTGGTCCTAGAAGAGACAAAGCCGTCACTTCCACCCTGGTCCCCCGACTCTGGGCCCCGTGCTTTGGGGAGCCCTGTGGGCTGGTGCGATTGGCTGGCGCGGTTGGTCCTGGAAGAGACAAATCCATTACTTCTGCCCTGGGCCGCACTCCCTGCAGGGATGGCCTTGCTGCTGATGGGTTCTGCTCGATAACAATTCAAAGCAGAGTGGACTGATGCATGTTCATTTTCATCATCTGAGTCAGATGCCACCAGCAGAAGGTTGATTTTCTTTTTTGGTGGTTTGGATTCTGTAGTTTCCGCATTGAAGTGTTGCTCTTTTAAGACTTCTGAAAGTATGCGCCACACCTCGTCCCTCTCAGATTTTGGAAGGCACTTCAGATTCTTAAACCTTGGGTCGAGTGCTGTATATATCCTTAGAAATCTCACATTGGTACCTTCTTTGCGTTTTGTCAAATCTGCTGTGAAAGTGTTCTTAAAACGAACATATACTGGGTCATCATCCAAGACTGCTATAACATGAACTATATGTCAGAATGCAGGTAAGACAGAACAGGAGACATACAATTCCCACCCCCCCCCCCCCAAGGAGTTCAGTGACAAATTTAATTAACACGTTTTTTTAATGAGCATTATCAGCACGGAAGCATGTCCTCTGGAATGGTGGCCAAAGCATGAAGGGGCATATGAATGTTCAGCATATCTGGCATGTAAATACCTTGCAACTCTGGCACAAAAGTGCCATGCGAACACCTGTTCTCACTGTCATGTGACACTGTAAATAAGAAGCAGTCAGCAGTAGCTCCCATAAATGTAAACAACTTGTTTATCTTAGCGATTGGCTGAACAAGAAGTAGGACTGAGTGGATTTGTAGGCTCTGAAGTTTTACATTATTTTGTTTTTTAATGCAGTTATGTAACAAAAAAAATCTACATTTGTAAGTTACACTTTCACGATAAAGAGATTGTACTACAGTACTCATATGAGGTGAATTGAAAAATACTATTTCCTTTGTTTTTCATTTTTACAGTGCAAATATTTGTAATAAAAATAATCTTATAAATTGAGCACTGTGCACTTTGCATTCAGTGTTGTAATAAAAATCAATATATTTGAAAATGTAGAAAAATATCCAAAATATTTAATAAATTTCAATTGGTATTCTGTTGTTTAACAGAGCAATTAATTGTGATTAATTTTTTAAATCACAAGTAATTTTTTTGAGTTAATCACATGAGTTAACTGCGATTAATCAACAACCCTACTTGAAAGCCATATTTCAGTTTACACTTATACAGATTTCTAACTGCCTGAAGATATTTGGAGATATTCAAATAGAAGTATAATCAGTCTCTAGAGCCATCTCAGAAACAACACAGAAAAAGACACAGATACCTGAGGTCTTACCTTGTATTATCTTTTCAGATATCAAGCTTTTGTTGCCTCTGGTCTCAAAATGTAAAGGAAACTTTTCCCTGTGACTGAAGTGCCTTAAAATGTAAACGTGCTCTTCTGACACTTGTTTCACTGTAGAGGTATTCTTTGAAATAATTTTGATCTCTCCTTTTCTCTGTTTTGAGAAATTCACTTGTAAAGGAAATCATCACCAGAGGAAATGAAATGAACTTATTTTTTGACCGCATGGCTACATTCTAATTAAAGAAACTTTTCATTTGTATGTGACATGGTAATGGTGACACTGTTTAGTAAGTGAAGACTCTGACTCCCTTTTGAAGGTTGTGGGCCCATTTTTGATAATGAGATGTATAATGGTCATGGCTGTGCATACTGAAAATAGATCGCAGGCCCTGGTTCTCATGGGAGACTTTAATCACCCTGATATCTGCTGGGAGAGCAATACAGCGGTGCACAGGCAATCCAGGAAATTTTTGGAAAGCGTAGGGGACAATTTCCTGGTGCAAGTGCTGGAGGAACCAACTAGGGGCAAAGCTTTTCTTGACCTGCTGCTCGCAAACAGGGAAGAACTAGTAGGGGAAGCAAAAGTGGATGGGAACCTGGGAGGCAGTGACCATGAGATGGTCGAGTTCAAGATCCTGACACAAGGAAGAAAGGAGAGCAGCAGAATACGGACCCTGGACTTCAGAAAAGCAGACTTTGACTCCCTCAGGGAACAGATGGGCAGGATCCCCTGGGAGAATAACATGAAGGGCAAAGGGGTCCAGGAGAGCTGGCTGTATTTTAAAGAATCCTTATTGAGGTTGCAGGAACAAACCATCCCGATGTGTAGAAAGAATAGTAAATATGGCAGGCGACCAGCTTGGCTAAACAGTGAAATCCTTGCTGATCTTAAACGCAAAAAAGAAGCTTATAAGAAGTGGAAGATTGGACAAATGACCAGGGAGAAGTATAAAAATATTGCTCAGGCGTGCAGGAGTGAAATCAGGAAGGCCAAATCACACTTGGAGTTGCAGTTAGCAAGAGATGTTAAGAGTAACAAGAAGGGTTTCTTCAGGTATGTTAGCAACAAGAAGAAAATCAAGGAAAGTGTGGGCCCCTTACTGAATGAGGGAGGCAACCTAGTGACCAAGCATGTGGAAAAAGCTAATGTACTCAATGATTTTTTTGCCTCTGTCTTCATGCACAAGGTCAGCTCCCAGATTGCTGCACTGGGCAGTACAGCATGGGGAGAAGGTGACCAACCCTCTGTGGAGAAAGAAGTGGTTCGGGACTATTTAGAAAAACTGGACGTGCACAAGTCCATGGGGCCGGATGCGCTGCATCCGAGGGTGCTAAAGGAGTTGGCGGGTGAGATTGCAGAGCCATTAGCCATTATTTTTGAAAACTCATGGCGATCGGGGGAGGTCCCAGATGACTGGAAAAAGGCTAATGTAGTGCCCATCTTTAAAAAAGGGAAGAAGGAGGATCCGGGGAACTACAGGCCAGTCAGCCTCACCTCAGTCCCTGGAAAAATCATGGAGCAGGTCCTCAAGGAATCAATTAGAGGAGAGGAACGTGATCAGGAACAGTCAGCATGGATTCACGAAGGGGAAGTCGTGCCTGACTAACCTAATTGCCTTCTATGATGAGATAACTGGCTCTGTGGATGAGGGGAAAGCAGTGGATGTGTTATTCCTTGACTTTAGCAAAGCTTTTGATACTGTCTCCCACAGTATTCTTGCCGCCAAGTTAAAGAAGTATGGGCTGGATGAATGGACTGTAAGGTGGATAGAAAGCTGGCTAGATCGTCGGGCTCAACAGGTAGTGATCAATGGCTCCATGTCTAGTTGGCAGCCGGTTTCAAGTGGAGTGCCCCAAGGGTCGGTCCTGGGGCCGGTTTTGTTTAATATCTTTATTAATGATCTGGAGGATGGTGTGGACTGCACTCTCAGCAAGTTTGCAGATGACACTAAACTAGGAGACGTGGTAGATACACTAGAGGGTAGGGATCGGATACAGAGGGACCTAGACAAATTAGAGGATTGGGCCAAAAAAAACCTGATGGACAAGGACAAGTGCAGAGTCCTGCACTTAGGACGAAAGAATCCCATGCACTGCTACAGACTAGGGACCGAATGGCTAGGTAGCAGTTCTGCAGAAAAGGACCTAGGGGTCACAGTGGACGAGAAGCTGGATATGAGTCAACAGTGTGCTCTTGTTGCCAAGAAGGCTAACGGCATTTTGGGCTGTATAAGTAGGGGCATTGCCAGCAGATCGAGGAACGTGATCGTTCCCCTTTATTCGACATTGGTGAGGCCTCATCTGGAATACTGTGTCCAGTTTTGGGCCCCACACTACAAGAAGGATGTGGAAAAATTGGAAAGAGTCCAGCGGAGGGCAACAAAAATGATTAGGGGTCTGGAGCACATGACTTATGAGGAGAGGCTGAGGGAACTGGGATTGTTTAGTCTCCAGAAGAGAAGAATGAGGGGGGATTTGATAGCAGCCTTCAACTACCTGAAGGGGGGTTCCAAAGAGGATGGAGCTCGGCTGTTCTCAGTGGTGGCAGATGACAGAACAAGGAGCAATGGTCTCAAGTTGCAGTGGGGGAGGTCCAGGTTGGATATCAGGAAAAACTATTTCACTGGGAGGGTGGTGAAACACTGGAATGTGTTACCTAGGGAGGTGGTGGAGTCTCCTTCCTTGGAGGTTTTTAAGGCCCGGCTTGACAAAGCCCTGGCTGGGATGATTTAGCTGGGAATTGTTCCTGCTTTGAGCAGGGGGTTGGACTAGATGACCTCTTGAGGTCCCTTCCAACTCTGATATTCTATGATTCTATGAAGGCCAACTGAGATTGAGCAGACTTTGAGTCAAATAATCTCCATATACAATACCTGGTTTGCATGCTCCTGCATACAGGGGAAAGCATTTCTGGCTGTACAGGACACAAAAAGGGGCTGAGCCCAGGTGTAGAGAAGCCATCTCCTCACTCCAGCACCCTTACATCTCACTCCCTGTCAGGCAGCTGTTGTACCCAGGTAAGTGACATGGAAAAACAGATCATGTGCAATGTTTGGCTGTCTCCAGAGCCACTCCCATAAGAAATGGGAGAGAAAGATGAAAACTAATCATGGCTTTACATCATCTTATCCATGCATTGAGACTCTGCAGTTTTGCCTGTCTTACTGGCCCCGTGCATGGAACTGGAAGCATTTTAGAGAATACTACCTTGGAGGTCCTGGACTTAAATCTCTTGCCTAGTGGCCTAAATTTGGCCTCCAAGACCTTTCTCCTACCTTTCCCTACATCATTGGTACCTAAGAACATAAGAATGGCCATACTGGGTCAGACCAAAGGTCAATCCAGCCCAGTATCCTATCTGCCAACAGTGGCCCATGCCAGGTGCCCAAGAGGGAGTGAACCTAACAGGTAATGATCAAGTGATCTCTCTCCTGCCATCCATCTCCACCCTCTGACAAACAGAGGCTAGGTACACCATTCCTTACCCATCCTGGCTAATAGTCATTAATGGACTTAACCTCCATGAATTTATCTAGTTCTCTTTTAAACCCTATTATAGTTCTAGCCTTCACAACCTCCTCAGACAAGGAGTTCCACAGGTTGACTGTGCACTGTGTGAAGAAGAACTTCCTTTTATTTGTTTTAAACCTGCTGCCCATTAATTTCATTTGGTGGCCCCTAATTCTTATATTATGGGAACAAGTAAATAACTTTTCCTTATTCATTTTCTCCACACCACTCATGATTTTATATACCTCTATCATATCCTCTCTTAGTCTCCTCTTTTCCAAGCTGAAAAGTCCTAGCCTCTTTAATTTTTCCTCTTATGGGACCTGTTCCAAACCTCTAATCATTTTAGTTGCCCTTCTCTGAACCTTTTCTAATGCCAGTACATCTTTTTTGAGATGAGGAGACCACATCTGTACACAGTATTCAAGATGTGGGCGTACCATGGATTTATATAAGAGCAATAAGATATTCACCGTCTTATTCTCTATCCCTTTTCGAATGATTCCTAACATTCTGTTTGCTTTTTTGACTTAGGGTGACCAGATGTCCCGATTTTATAGGGACAGTCCCGATTTTGGGATCTTTTTCTTATATAGACTCCTATTACCTGCCACCCCCTGTCCCGATTTTTCAGATTTGCTGTCTGGTCACCCTATTTTGACTGCCGCTGCACACTGCATGGACGTCTTCAGAGAACTAGCCACGATGACTCCAAGATCTCTTTCCTGATTAGTTGTAGCTAAATTAGCCCCCATCATGTTGTATGTATAGTTGGGGTTATTTTTTCCAATGTGCATTACTTTACATTTATTCACATTAAATTTCATTTGCCATTTTGTTGCCCAATCACTTAGTTTTGTGAGGTCTTTTTGAAGTTCTTCACAGTCTGCTTTGGTTTTAACTATCTTGAGCAGTTTAGTATTGTCTGCAAACTTCACTGTTTATCCCTTTCTCCAGATCATTTATGAATAAGTTGAATAGAATTGGTTCTAGTACTGACCCTTGGGGAACACCACTAGTTACCCCTCTCCATTCTGAAAATTTACCATTTATTCCTAGGCTTTGTTCCCTGTCTTTTAACCAGTTTTCAGTCCATGAAAGGATATTTCCTCTTATCCCATGACATGTACCATGACCACTGGTTTCTCCTCAACACTATCTGGATGTCTTGTGAAATCCACTATCTTCATACCTGGCATGGAATTCACCATGCAGTTCTCCTGGTCAACACAAACCCATCTATATTTCTAATAATTGAATCCTCCACTACTATCACCTGAATCTTTCTAATAACTGGAGTCTCTGCCCCAAGAAGGATGCCTTCCATGTGAGAGGATGTCATGACATCATCTGAAAGGTGGGTCCCAACTATGGGATTGTTTCCCTCCAGTCCAGCTTGATGATCTCCTGCCTCAAGGCTTTCTTCCTCTTTAACAGTATGGGGACTGTCGAACAAGAGGTGGGACTGCTTTATGTCCCTGAAAGTCTCCTCTGTGTACCTCTCTGTCTCTCTTTGCTCATCCAATTCAGCCACTCTGGCCCCAAGAGCCCATACTCTGTCTTTGAGGGCTGTGAGTTGCTTGGACTAGGTGCATACGCATACTATGTGCCCACAAAGCATGTTGCACCCAGTAAAATAAATTGGGTAGCCCCCACCCTGCTGGTGGTCTTCTGCCTGCAATGTTTTATGCTTATGACTTTTCTTTGTAGCCTAAATTTAGGGTTTATTTGTTAGGTGTAATGGTCTTTTTTTTCATTTCCGTGAGTTACTTTTCTTGGGAACTTGATGCCTTTCTAATTGTTACAATCCCTCAACATCTTCCCTCTACTGACTGTGAGGAGTTACAGGGGAATCTCAAAAAACTGGGTGACTCAGCAGCAAAATGGCAGATGAAATGGCAACTCTTATGTTCATAAATGCAAAGTAATGCACACTGGAAAAAATAATCCCAACTATACATATAATAATCCCAACTGTACAATGATGGGTTCTAAATTAGCTGATACCACCCAATAAAGGAATCTTGGAGTCATTGTAGGTAGTTCTCTGAGAACTTCTGCTTGGTGTGCTGCAGCAGTCAAAAAGGCTAACAGAATATTAGGAACTATTAGGAAAGGGATTAAAAAAGAGAGAAATATCATAATGTCACAATATAAGTCCATGGTGAGCCCACACCTTGAATATTGTGTTCTGTTCTGGTTGCCCTATCTCAAAAAGGATACAGTGGAATTGGAAAAGTTTCAGAGAAGGGCAACAAAGATGATCATGGGTATGGAATGGCTTCTGTACTAGGAGAGACTAAAAAGATTAGGGCTGTTCAGCTTTGAAAAGAGACAACTAAGGGGGGATAATGATAGATGTCTATAAAATTATGAGTGGTGTGGAAAAAGTAAATGGGAGAAATGTTAGGGTAATCTGATAGGCAGCATTTTAACACAAACAAGAGGAAATACTTTTTAACCCAACTAGCCTGTGGAAATCATTGCCAGGGGATCTTGTGACAGGGATGCAATCCCATGCTCAAAGTAATCCTAAACAGCTGACTACCAGAAGCTGGGAGTGGAAGGTGGATGGATTTCTCCATAATTGCTGTGTTCTGTACACTCCCACTGAAGCTTGGGTACAGGCCACTGTTGGAGACAGGATACTGGGCAAGATGGACCAGGGTCTAAGCTGTATGGCAGCTTTTATGGTCAGATGTTCACAGTGGCCAGATGGCCAAATTTACAGGGGCGGATTTTCAGTAGTCCCAAATCCCAGGTGGTTCTAATGTCTCAGGATTTCATCTTGGTTTCACCCAGGTGATACAGTCACCTAGCTGTCTGGGTACCTAGACCCTGCCAACTCCCTGCTACTGTTGTGTCTTTGCTGGGCCTGAATATGCCTCTTATTTAACTGTCAACCACTTACTCACTGCACTGGCCTGGCTACCATGCTGTGGATTATTATGTACTATTATTAATTAGTTGTATTAGCATAGCACGTTGGACCCCCTACTCATGGACCAGATCCCCATTATACTACTTTCTGTACAAACTCAGAACAAAAAGACAGTGCCTGCCTCAAGGAGCTTACACTGTAAATATAAGACAAGAGAGAACAGATACAGACAGATGGAGAGTATGAGGAAACAAGGAGACAATATTGGTCACCAAGCTAGGGAGTGGTCTCTGTACACCAACAGGCTAGCCGTTGTCAAGTGTTTTGTAGGCATCATGGCAAATAAGTGTTTTGAGGAGGGATCTGAAGGTGAATAATGAGATAGTGTTGTGGATGTTTACAGGGAGCATATCCTGAAGATATGGGGCAGCAGCATGAAGGTGCTTGCTTGAAAATTGAACAAGTGGGCTGGGGAGGCTGGCATCATGGGCTGATTGGAGGCAACCAGTGCCTGCTAGCTAATAAATCATATGATAGGTAGAGCAGGGATTAACTATGAAGAGGCTTAGACGTGAAGACATGTAACTCACGTTTGGTGTGACAGAGAAGGGAGAACAAGTGAAAAGATGAAAAGAGAGGGGTGACATGGTCAAATCGACTGGCTAGGAAAATGATCTTTGTAGCAGCATTCTGAATAGATATGAGCAGAACAAGGCTGTTTTTGGCAAGGCCAGAGAGGAGGATGTTGCCATAATTGAGACGTGAGAGGAGAGCTCGGACAAGAGTTTTAGCTGTGTGGATGGATAAGAAAGGCTGTGTCTTAGAGACATTAGCAGAAAGAATTTGCAAAATTTAAAATCATAGAATCATAGAAGATTAGAGTTGGAAGAGACCTCAGGAGATCATCTAGTCAACCCCCTGCTCAAAGCAGGACCAACCCCAACTAAATCATCCCAATGAGGGCTTTGTCAAGCCAGGCCTTAAACACCTCTAAGGATGGAGATTCCACCACCTCCCTAGGTAACCCATTCCAGTGCTTCACCACCTTCCTCGTGAAATAGTGTTTCCTAATATCCAACCTAAACCTCCCCCACTGAAACTTGAGACCATTGCTCCTTGTTCTGTCATCTGCCACCAATGAGAACAGCCGAGCTCCATCCTCTTTGGAACCCTTCTTCAGGTAGTTGAAGGCTGCTATCAAATCCCCCCTCACTCTTCTCTTCTGCAGACTAAATAAGCCCAGTTCCCTCAGCCTCTCCTTGTAAGTCATGTGCCCCAGACCCCTAATCGTTTTTGTTGCCCTCCGCTGGACTCTCTTCAATTTGCCCACATCCTTTCTGAGGTGGGGAGCCTAAAACTGTATGCAGTACTCCAGATGTGGCCTCACCAGTGCCAAATAGGGGGAATAATCACTTCCCTCGATCTGCTGGCAATGCTCCTACTAAAGCAGCCCAATATGCCGTTAGCCTTCTTGGCAACAAGGGCACACTGTTGACTCATCCACTTTCTCGGCCACTGTAATCCCTACGTCCTTTTCTGCAGAACTGTGCTTAGCCAGTCAGTCCCAGCCTGTAGCGGTGCATGGGATTCTTCTGTCCTAAGTTCAGGAATCTGCACTTGTCCTTGTTGAACCTCATCAGATTTCTTTTGGCCCAATCCTCCAATTTGTCCACGTCATTCTGGACCCTATCCCTACCTTCCAGCATATCTACCTCTCCCCCCCATCTTAGTGTCATCCGAGAACTTGCTGAGGGTGCAATCCATTCCATCATCCAGATCATTATTGAAGATATTGAACAAAACCGGCCCCAGGACCAACCCCTGGGGCACTCTGCTTGATACCGGCTGCCAACTAGACATCAAGCCATTGATCACTACCTGTTGAGCCCAGCAATCTAGCCAGCTTTCTTTAACATGCCAGTCCTCTCTTCCTCTGCCACCTTATAGTCCATTCATCCAATCCATACTTTTTTTACTTGCTGGCAATAATACTGTGAGAGACCATATCAAAAGGTTTGCTAAAGTCAAGATATATCACATCCACCACTTTCCCCATATCCACAGAGTCAGTTATCTCATAGAAGGCAATAGAAGGTTGGTCAGGCATGACTTGCCCTTGGTGAATCCATGTTAACTGTTTTTAATCACCTTCCTTTCCTCCAACTGCTTCAAAATGGATTCCTTGAGGGCCTACTCCATGATTTTTCCAAGGACTGAGGTGAAGCTGACTGGTCTGTAGTTCCCCAGATTCTCCTTCTTCCCCTTTTTAAAGATGGGCACTATATTTGCTTTTTTCCAATTGTCCGGGACTTCCACAATCGCCACGAGTTTTCAAAGATAATGGGCAATGGCTCTGCAATCACGTCAGTCAAGTCCCTCAACACCCTTGGATGCATTAGATCTGGCTCTATGGACTTGTGCATGTCCAGCTTTTCTAAATAGCCCTTACACCAAATATAAATGTAGCTTGGATGTGATTATGAGGAGAGAAAAATGAAATGGAGAGAAGGGGAGTTGGTGAGAATAACTGCATGCATTAAAGGAAAGAGCAGGTGCCTCCTTAAAGGTACTAGCTGGAGGTGAAGGTGTCTAGTGACCTGCCCTAGGAGAAAACACTATCTGGGTTCTATAGGTGGCTCTTTAATTACAGTCTCCAATGTTGTTTGGCTGCTGCACTCCTTTTCCAGTGATCACCCCAAGGACAGCTGCTTTGTTTCACCTCTCTCCACCAATCTGGTCTGGGGGAGGGGTTGGTCCACAAGTGTTCTTACTAAACTTTGAGTGAACATAGAGATATTTCTGGTTCCACTGGCAGAGTCCATAGACCGGATTTCTGTCTGTCACTTCCCTAATGTAAGCCTTCTGCCAGCTGGAGTCGGCAGCAACAAGGGCCAGGTTCAATATGTACGGATTCCTCTTAACAATACAGAACAGAACGAGCTCAAGCCCCCAACCAGTAATCTGGGAAAATGTAACACCATCTCTGGGAGCCTCTAAGAGGCAATACTTTCCCTCTTGAAAGCACGGGGTCTGTGTGTAACAAAAGAGGACGTTTATCAAAAGGGAAAGAGAACCCAGCACTGGTTTGGGGAAACATCACAACCACATTCAAAAAATGCAACCATAAGTAAACCCAACAACACAGTGCTTTGGGCACCTTGTGGTGGGAAAGTCTGAGGAATGAATGTCCCTTTAACATGCCAGTCCTCTCTTCCTCTGCTGCACCCCAATCACAGTTGGCTGTCCTTGGTTAGCGAAGACCCAGAGTTCAGAGGTGTGTTCACAGAGGTTCATTTTCCACTCCAAAAAGGCATGGGGGGAGGATTGTCGAGCAATGTCTCCGTTGTCACTGCACACCTCTGCAACTGGATGTTTGTCCCAGCCTCCGCAGCTCACCGCTGCTGTTGTTTTTTTCTCCTGCTGCTGTTAGATGCTCACTGCCACTTCTGCGATACCATGTTCTGAGATTCTACCACTTAATCCAGGTCTTTAGTGATTTCAGCTCTTTGTGATTTCACTGGGTAACTGGGAACCTTTGTGATTTCACTGGGTAACTCCTGGTAAAACCTCTGCATTGCCTTTCATTTCACCACTGTCCCTATACCAGGTATAAGGCATAACCCATAGAACTGCTTATTGGTGATTTGGCTCTGGTAATCACAGAACAGAAACAACAACTCTCAGTTGAATCTAATCAGATCTGCCTTTAAACATGGAGAGGCAAAGGTTAGAGAGTATCTCTTTATACAGCATTCAGACTGCTATATAAGAACACCTGTCTCCACCCACATTCTTTAAGTATTCCTACTCCTATTTAGCAAGTGAGGTTCAGATTAGGGTAACCCCCTCAATCAGGGCATGCAAAGCACAATTTTGCTGCCCTTTGCTTGTACAATAAGAATAGGAACATTTCCTTACCCCTGCATTCGAATACTAGAGCAATTTGTAACCCAACACCAGCCAAAATGGAATATTTTGGCAATGCAGTTCCATCATGCTGTGTACCTAGGCAGAGTAGGTGTGTCTATGCAAACACAGTTTCCTCCTGAAGTCTTTCCCCCCAGTGCATCACTAGATGTCAGGGGAGAGCTCAGTCAGAACCTGCTTACACTTATGTTGGTCTGATGAGTCTTGACAAAGACATAATCAAAGCAGCTCCTTCCCCCTCTAGTCCCTTTTCCAACCTGGAAGTAGAGAAAGGGAGCTAGGAAAAACCATGGATTATATCTAGCTACTGTTCTTCCTTCAGTCCTCAACACGCCCTTAGAATTTGCCATCTCTAGAGGTGCTACATTAAGCGTCCCTCCAAGACCCTCAAGGACTGTATCTACAATGGCTGGCCTCACCAGCTCAATGAGTCATTGAGTGTCAATACTTTCATTTAAGGATTCACTATATTGCTGGATTAATGGCTGCACTGCATCCAGCACTTAAGCTCTGGCTTTAATAATAGTTCATTGTAGCTACTTTGGCATTATTTGGACTCAACATTTATTGGGACATCATGGTGATGGCTGAACATTGAAAGAAATTAATAATCTTATCCAGAAATGTAAAGCATGCTGCAGAGATACAAGTCCAGGCTCCCACAGACCCCCTTCCACCCAATGGCTTGGCCATCCAGTCCATGGTATTTCACCCAGCTAGATCTCTGAAGCACTTGTTTTTACAAACCCAGACTCTTTTATGTTCCTGGTGGTCCTCTGTGTCCATGCATTAAAGTGGGAGATCCAGGCTTTACCACTCAGTGGACATGCAGGCTTTCCATTTCTCTGAACTGTCAAATTAGGAGTTCCTCAGTTGTTGGAATTTGGACTTTCCTTATTTTCTTAGGCTATACAAGATAAGAAATAGTCTCACTGGTGTCTTCTTTTGTTTAAGGTAAATACTAACTCATCTCAGCCAAGGAGGCCACCACAGAATCCCCAGGAACACTCATTCACATTCTGTGTAAAAACCGGCTGCCTCCTGATTTCCAAACCTCATCTGACTTTGCAAGATACACAGGCCAGTGGGGGATGCTAAACTGGGTTAAGCGAGAGGAAAAACAGAACTGGGGGGGGGGGGGGGGGTGGAGGCCTGAGAGTACTGAATAAAGTTTTAAAACTCAGAAGTCGTAGGAGCAACGTTTCCACCAATCACTGCAGTTTCACAGATAAATTGTAAGCTGATGAACTAGAGACTCTTCAATGCTTTTATACTGTTGGATAGCCATAGCAAATTCTGCTGGCTTAGTGAGGAGATCAGGAGGCTGTGCTAATTTCCAAGTCCACACCAGTTTGATGAATATCCCTCCATGAGTATACCCCATCTGAAATCACGGTGTGTAAAGTTTATTTTCCTCCCACAAAAGATTGCAAGTGATCCCATTGTTCTGCTGCCAGAGTAAATTAACATGATTCACAATTTACCATAATAATCATCCGAACCTAAAGCTACTGGTAATTAAAGCAATCCTTGCTCCATGCTGACACATGCAGCATGACAAAACAGAAGTCATGCAGCAGCAGCAGATCCTGTCTACTTTATTTACTTGTTGCTTCAATGCTTCGTTCCATTGAGTGACTAATCTATTAAATTACAGATGAGCAACCCAGTTAAATTAAAGAGAGCATTTCTGGTGTAAATGCTAATGTGAAAGTAGCTGCTCTTTACACTATATAGCTAAATCAATATTCTTCAAGAGCCGTCCTTCCTCCCTTGCATCATCACATCCCTTGCTGCTGTTTGCATAAAAGATCTTTGAACTCCAAAATTCATTCATTGGGCTGAATATAACAACACTGGGTCTGATACTGTGAATTGCAGTCTTCAATGAGCATTCAGAGCACTTTATGGGGTCAGGCATGAGCATAAAAAGACGCCACTGAAACCACAGGTCTGGACACATCCAAATTTGCGAGGGAGGATTGTGGATCAGAATCCACATTTTTGCATAGTTTGGGATGTTTTGCTTCAGGACCTTTTCTGCTTAGAGGAACCTAGAGAGAGAGGGGCATTGTGCATTATGACATTTTACACCAACCAACTCTGTAATGAGTTCTTCTAAACAGAGACATCATTTGAAATAGTCTGAAAATGAGGTTAAAATAATGGTTTAAATGTTCTGGGCTGGACTGTGCATGGAGGAGAAGATCTGTGCCACTGTGGCTGAACTGCAGGAGGGATTGTAATACACGTGCTCCCTGGGGAAAGATTCTCTTTCTCTCCATAGTGGCTTGCTGCTGTGCAGGGTTATGGGGGTTTATGCAAGATGGTGAGGTTTAGCTGAGCTCTGCCTCCCAGTCTATGAAAAATTACCCATCATTAACTCGTATAGCTTAACGTTTCCATTATATCTGCATACCGTGTACTGACTTTGTGGAATCACTGCACGAAGATTTTGCATGATGTTATAAATGAAAAGCCCCTGGGTCTATAGAGGCTGGACTACAGAGAATATAGACAAATACTGCTGTGAAATTTCATCTGGGCTATTTTTGGGTGCTGCACTATATGAACACAGTAGATTCAGCCCAGGCTCAATTAGAAACCAATAAGCTCAGAAATCTTAAGGCAAAAAACAACAAAAATCTTAATTATATGTTTCTGTTCCCTGAGTTTGGCTCACCAGCTGGTGGTGGCTAGCCCAAACCTTTCACAGGGGCCCTTTCTCTTCACTCCCTAGTAACTAATAGGATGAAATCCCAGGCCCAAATCCTGTCCTGAAGAATTTACAACCTAAGAGAGAGACAAACAAGGACAAGACAGCAGTTAGGGTATGGGATAGCATAGTGGGAAAAGCAAAGGAAGAAGAAATCCTGGAAGAAGTGAGTTTTACAGAAACATTTGAAGAAAGAGATCAAATGTGCTTGACAGATAGATGTTGTGCCAAACATTAGGGAGAAGCATGGATAAAAATGCATTACGAGCAGGAGAAGCTGGACAAAGGGAACTCCTGGTAAGGTGAGAACTGAGAAGAATGTAGGAAAGAAAAGTGATGACAGCTGATAGGTGGTAGGGGCAGTGTTGGACAAGAGCTTTATAGTGAGATACAAATAAAACGTTTGAATCTGAGGTAGTAAGGTACAGGACGCCAATTAAATGATTCAAGGAAGAAGATGAGGAAGATTATTTTAGCTGTAGAAATATGAATTGTTTTGAAGAGGTATAAATGACACCTGCATAATTATTTCTATCCTGTTAATGATGAAAGACCCTGAACCAGGATGGTCTAGCAGCTAGGGTGCTTGTCTAGGATTTAGGAGACCTTAGTTCAAGTCTCTGCTCAGCCACAGATTTCCTGGGTGACCTTAAACAAGTCACTTATTGTCTCAGTTCCCTATGTGTAAAATGGGGGTAAAAGCACTTCTCCACCTCATGGGGGTGTTGGGAGGATACATACATTGAAGACCACCATGTGCTCACATCATCTGGCAATAGATTGTTCTGGGTGCTGCATAAACATATAGGAAGATACAGTTTAAAGTATAAAAAATAGAGAAAGAAAAGGGGAATGGGATACAACAGTCCCTTGAACTGCATAAGACCCTACCTTATTTGGCTGCCTGCCCCTTAAATCTGGGTGTGCCCATTATTTCCCACTGAGCAGGTAGGAGGGTGGTGGTCTGGGGACAGGCATAGAATAGACAGAGCCTTGGGTCCACCCACCCACAGCTGTATGATTGCTGTTGGTATGGACCAGAGTACTATTGCTACCTCTGCAGAGCAAGGAGGAGCAGGGGAAGGATGGTTCCTTTCCTGGACTGCTCCTGGAACTTACACAAAGCCACAATTAGCTGAAAGTCATCAGGCTAATGGAAGGCATATGGCTTGTTCAGTCCCTCTTCTGTGTTTCTTTTTAACCCTCTGACTTTTGCTTGTTTGTTTTCTATTACAGGGGGCTCTCAACCTTTCCAGACAACTGTACCCCCTTCCGGAATCTGATTTGTCTTGTGTACCCCTAAGTTGCACCTCACTTAAAATCAACCTGCTTACAAAATCAGACATAAAAATACAAGTATGTCACAGCACACTATTACTGAAAAATTGCTGACTTTCTCATTTTTATCACATATTACCTCTACCTTGATATAACGCAACCCGATATAACATGAATTTGGATATAACGCAGTAAAGCAGTGCTCCGGGAGGGCGGGGCTGCGCACTCAGGTGGATCAAAGCAAGTTCAATATAACGCGGTTTCACCTATAATGAGGTAAGATTTTTTGGCTCCCGAGGACAGCGTTATATTGAGGTAGAGGTGTGATTGTAAAATAAATCAATTGGAATATAAATATTGTATTTACAATTCAGTGTACAGTATATAGAGCAGTATCAAGTCATTGTCTGTATGAAATTTTAGTTTGTGCTGACTTTGCTAGTGCTTTTTATGTAGCTGTTGTAAAACTAGGCAAATATCTAGATGAGTTGCTGTACCCTCGGAAGACCTGTGCATACTCCCAGGGGTGTGCATACCCCTGGTTGAAAACCATTCTTCTCTTATATAAAGGAACATTATGCAAATGCATAATTGCAGTGTTTGCTCCAACCAGTTCCAGCCCAGTTTGAGCCATGAGTTTGTTATCAAAAAGTTTAACTACATTGTAACTAATGTACCTGTGCAAACATTTCTGAACCCCCCCAAATAGCTTGAAGCAAAACCTTGAGCTTTATCCATTAACAGTTTTCTTATTCCAAGTCTTAGCTACACCTAATCTGTCGTATCAGTTGAAAGAAATGTAAAGAAACTGTACCTGCTATGGACTTGTGATAATTTCTCAGTTCGCTGATTGGGTTTGGCTCTTCTGTACTTGCCAAGATAATATAAGTACAGCGGTATCATGATTTCTGGAGCTACAAGCACAGTTCTGTAGAGTTAGTTTCATTTAAATGCAGCAAATGGATAAGTATAACTGGGAAAAAGACAGCTACTTTGTAAAAGATTTTGCTGTTGCCATAGAAACCTAGCATACAGAGTCTTTTATGTGTGGTACAGTATCTGCTGAAGTCTATCAGGAGAGGTATAGAAAAGCATTTCATTAATACAGGACCTGGTAGACATGGGCTTGCTGTTTTGTACATCTGAAGACAGAAATGTATTTACATGGAATAGCAATGTTTAATAGGAACACTGCAGCTATAAAACGGCTCTTCCCGGGTCTTTGCGAATAAGTTCTAAAGGAAAGCTCTATTTCCACTTTGTCTGTGAGGAGTATCTGATCACTCTCTCGGGGATTATAGCTGGACCTTTTAGTATTTTAAAAGTCCATTCCTTTGGTCTCCACGTCTATAAATTAATTAGACAATAAATGGATACAGTTTCATGTCAGTCACTTCTATTAATGCATTTGTTTGGAGAGAGAAACTTAGGAAGAGCAAAAGAACTAAAACAAGAGCTTAAAATTTCAAAATTGTATTTATTTAAAAACTTTTAGAATGCACATATTTGTTGCCTCTAAGCACATAAATCCATATACAAATGAAAACAACTCAAAAGACAGAATGTTGGCTTAAGAGAATGCAAACAACCAAAGAAACTCTCCCTGTGGCAAGAGCCTGAATGGAGAGAGGGAGAGATTGAGAGAGAGAGACCTGACAACATGAAATCTTGGTTCTGGCTCTGTGGAACCAATGTGGAGATCAATTTCAGAGTCAAAGCCCCACAACTGAAAACCTCAGAGTTCCAATCTGGGGCTGTCCTAAGAGAGAAGTGCAGTATCTAAAATAGCCAGGACCCAAATTTTGTTGGGCTTCAGACATCAAAACTGAACGTCAGTCACGAAAACCAATTTGGTGGTTTCACTTTAGGGAGGTTTGTGTCACATTTTCTTTGATTTAGATCTGCATGGGTTTGCAACCCTCCACCCCAAACCCACTTGGGGTGAAATTCACTCCTCTGCAGAGGGCCCACACTGGGCCTATGCATCATTTAGATTCCCCAGAAGTCACACTGAAGTCCTCAAAACAGAGCTTAGGTAATGCATATGTAATGGCCGCCATCTTGACCAATGCACCACACAGGAGACAAAAAGTATGAGCTTCTGCAGCTTGAGCTAAAGAGACAAGGTTACATAACTGGGGGTTGTAAGAACTCATATCCTGCGTAGCTTAGCACAGAAGAGGACTTGTAACACAGATTTATCAGTGAGCTACATGTAGTCCTTATGCTGGCCCTCTGCTTAGGGGTGAATTTCACTATTGGAGTTCTGATTTCAAATGAGCCTAAAATTTCAAAGCAAGCATCACTTGCAACTGTTGAGTGTCTCCTGGTTTCATGCTAGACCAATGTGAAATCATAAATAGAATAGTTCTGATTTCAAACCATGGATCTGCCTAAATTCACGCCAAACTGCGCCCAGCATCGCTTGGCTGACAAATCTGGTCTGAGTTTTGAGTTTGCAGTGAAACCCTAAACAAGGCGAAATTCATGTGGCTTTGGGGCTTGTTGTTGTACACAAATCTGAGCCTGATGTGAGAGAACTTTATTGAAGACAACGGTTGTTTTCTGTGAGCAGAAGGATCATGGGATGCAGGCCATAAACACTTCTATTATTTTGCTTTCCTCTGGTGGTGATTTCAGGCTGTAAGTAGTGCTAGTAAAAATATTTTGGAAGTTTCAATGAAAATTTTTGGTGAACTTTTTTTCAGAAATTTTCATGAAAAATTGTTGCTGTTTTTCACCTGGCTTACAGAGTGCTGAGATTTGTTTTTGAAATACCAATGATAAATTTTCCAACCACCTCTAGCTATAAACACCTTTTTAAAGCAAAAATGTTTGAATGAATGAACTCCTAGAAAATAAAAGTGATATATAAAATTGAGAAACACACTTTTTTTTCTAGCCATTTATCTCCTGGATTGATTGGCACATGGAGGACTATCATTCTTGCAGATATTATTGTTTCAGAAACTACTCTAGCTGATTAGGTCCTGTTTTTGAGCATGTGACCAACTTTAAGAATGAGAGTAGGCCCATTGACGTTGGTGGGACAATGCACATGCTTAAAGTTGAAGTACTTTGCTGAATTGGGACCAATTGCAAATAAACTATTTATAACAAATACATTTATTGCAATGATGAAGATAGTCCTTTTTCTGCTCAGAAATTAATCCAATGGGATTTTTTTATTTTAACAAATGTATATGTTATTGAAAATTTCCCAACATTTTAGGCAAACGTATTTCCAGCTATGGATTGTTTGTGAATCCAAATGTACTCATGCACAAACCATTATTTTTCTGAGTTTTCTTTTTCTAAATAGAATTTTATTCTGACTGTGGAGTTTCAAGAAGTTTTTGATCATGTGAGTGAATAAAGAGACCAGGATTTAGCCCGCTTGTATATATTATCATTACACTCAGCAGTCTACAATACATTTCCTTGTAAAAATGTAGGCAGCTCTTCATATAATCGGCTAAGAAAACATATGGCAATCAGCATAATTGATGCATTTGTTTATAGAAAGCAGGTCAATGCTTGGTTTAAATTAAATCTGTAAACACATGAATGGTTCTAAAAATATGAAAGGGTCTATTTTTAAGACACTTCTAACTTATACTTTTTTAGCTCCTAAATTATTTACAATGACTCCCAGTTCTTCTTAAATGTCTTCCTCGGATGTACTAGATTATGTGACTTTATAAAACAGTTAAGAAATTAAATATTCCCTTTATATTCTTATGAATCTAATATTTGTCTTTCCCACTGAGGCCCCAGTTCAGCAAAGAACATAAGCATATGCCTAACTTTAAGCATGTTCAGTAGTGCTGTTGAAATCAATGAAACTACTTCGAGTTAGGAGCATGTTTAAAGTGAGTGCTTTGCTGAATTGGGTCCTGAATGACGCCCACTGTGACAGTTGCCCATCACCATAGTTAGAATAATATTTTACATTATGAACACAGTTTTTCAATATTTTTATGCACGTAACTCTTTGGCTAGATTGTGAGCAATAAGTATCGGACGTAACCTCTGAAATTGCTACAATCACTGCTGTGTTAGGGATCAGAATCTGGGCTGAACTCAAATCAATGTTTAAATTAAGAGCTTTGAAGTAGGAAGGTTACATTTAAACATAAATATCACAGTTTATCTCTAGTTTTAGTTAAATATTGCTAATTTTTGTTAGAGTGTGGATTTTAACATCTGTATAAACTTTGATATCCTGATGGTCACACAAAACTAATTAAGTACGTAATAACAGAGTCATTAATAGTAAATAGCTCTGAAAAATCTATTATAATTATATTTTTTTAATCTAAAGAGCCAGTTTTATTGTTTTACACAGCCCTAGATGGTTGATGCACAGTACCATTTAGGGAGCTGTTCCTTTCTGACCTTGTCCCTTTGCAGAAAGGTGAATTAACTATAAAGTTGTACTTTTGTTTAAAAAAGTGAGTAAGAAGGCAAACCGCATTTGTGTAATTGAAAATTATCAGTCTCTGAACCAATATGAATTTTAATATATTCAATGATCCATAAATTACATTAAAATCATATTTAATTTCATTACTCCATTGGTCCATATAAAGGTATACGTTGTTCAAAGACGTATCTACTTTCTGTTAAAGCACCTTTCCTCTAGTTATTGCAGTAAGAGAGATGGCTGTGGTGCAGGTTCATCTGTGCTTAAATCTCCTAGACCTGAAAGCTGCTCTGACATCTTTATGCAAAAGGAAAAGATGCTCATTTATTTCTATTAGTGTCAAGCTTGTCTTCCTTAATTTTCTTCATCTTAAGGCAATCTGCCTATTGTAGCACACAGAGAATATGCTTATTTAGGAGGGCTAATTGGAAGAAGCTGTCAGGTTTACCCAGATTTAGCAGAATAGATTACACTGTAGTAGAAAAATGTCCTGGAGATAAATTTGCAAAGCTTATTAAGGTAAATGATTGATGTTAGAAAATGGTGCTGAGTGGGGTGGCACTGGTCTGAGAATTCTGTAAGGCTGTAATGCTTTTACTATGGGATCTATTGCCTAAAATGGATAAAACATTAATGGATCATTTCCCTGTAGATTATGGAAGGCTTTTGCTATTTAATCTCCTCTTATTTTAGCTCTTCTTTATTCCTTCCACATCAGAAAAAGTGGAGTTGGCAGGTTTCTTATATTAAATGAAATAACAGCACTACAGTGGGCACTGGAGGATACATCCTCCATCCAATACCCCTTGCTTCTGCTTCAAAACTGGAAGACCTCGTTTCCACCAATTAACTGGGAAAAAAATCCAATGCTAGAGTATTCGGTCTATAAATACACTGATTGTCAGTATTACAGTTCTTACCTGAGCTCCTGAGGAGGATTGTGAACTGTTCCCAAGGCTAATATGCTGTTAGTTAAGTTACAGTTACACACCTTTTTGTGTAAGGCATTCAAAATATATATACAATGCGGGGGGGGGGGTCAGATTGTAGATAATGTTATTTTGTAAGAATTTGCATCAATGAATTTAACTCGTTGCTGTTGGATACAGAGATTCCAGACACGATGAAAGCACAGAGAATCCCACCTATGAGCATTTAGAATCATCTGAGTCTGTTGGAGATGGAAAAGTGTTATTGTTGTAAGAATAGGCGTTGCTGTACTTGCAGTTACTTACAATGCCTTCACCCCTGGTGTAGCTATATGCAATCCTAGGTAGCTCTCTCCTTACAGGCTATATCTTCCATAGATTCTAAGGGCCAGAAGGGACCACTGTGATCATCTAGTCTGACCTCCTGCCTAACACAGGCCATAAGGTGTTTCCCAGGTAGAGGCTATATCCCATGTTAAATAGTTATCACCCTTTGCTAAAGAGACAGAAAGAATTACTGATAAAAGAGAGAGATGTGTATGAAACAATTCTCTCTCAGCTCATTTTCTATGCCACTCTGATAATTGTAACTGTCAAAAGAGTGTCTGATTAAATTAATAACCCTGATAAGGCAATAACAAAAACCTTTTCTCATCTATTATTTGAAATTCTCCAGTTTTCCTTCCCCTCATCATGAATGTGGAAGAGAGCTGAAAATGATTGGAACAAATCTTGGTGTAGGAAAGTGTTGCGGGGTGGTCACCTGCTCCTGCCTGGAAGGGCTTAAAACAGCCCTGGAGAGGGCTGGGGCAGGGGGGAAGCTGGGCTGATTGGGAAGCAGTCACAGCTGGGGCCACACCCCAAACAGACCTAGCTGGCTCTATAAAGGCCAGGGAAACCAGGAGCAGGAACACACTCTCTAGCCTTTGGAGAGGGAGGGACCAGGCTCCCTGGGAAGCTGAGGAGGATACCTAGGGTGGAGCAGTGCTGGGGAAGGGCCAGGGAGCTGGGGAGCTCCAGCCTACCAGAGCCCCAGGCTGCAGGCCGAAGGAAGGGCCCACTAGAGGGTACTGGGGCTGCAGAGGGGCAGCTCCGCTATAGGTAGAGGCAGCCGGTCCAAACCCAACCTTGCCTGTGATGAGTGGCTTTTACACTGCAGTCTGCCCCAGTGAACAGGGGCTAGGTGATGGCTGGCAGTGGCCATAAACTGAGGCAAGGGGGGATAGTGGGTGGGGGTTCCCCGGGGAGGGGAGACCCAGAGACTGAGGGGGCAGCACCCCGGCGTACAAGAGGCACGGGGGCCAGGAAAAGTGGGACACCTGTCTGCAGAGGGTGCACCGACGTCTGGAGAGCTAATTTCCAGAAGATAACAGCAGGAGGCGCGGCAGGGGTGAGTCCCGCACGGTTACAGAAAAGGAAAAGTAAAGTGGTACTGCTAGTGCATTGAGAATAGGTTGTGTCAATGGGGTCAGCCAGTTACTGTCCTTATTAGGTTTTTTTATAAACCCCAAACCTTAATACTATAATTGAAAATTAATATTAATATGATGCTTATTTGAATAAAATATCTTGACAGTTTATTCCTTTATCAGTTTTCCACACTAATGGTATGGTTTCATTTATTTAATAGCTTTGTAAGGGCTCTTTGAGCCCAGTCTTGCAAAGTGGTGGAGTTGATGAAGGCCTTCAGTTGCTACTGATGCCAATGGTGGTTAAGGGGGCTCAGCATTGCACAGGACAGGACCATTATTGGCATATTTAGGGCCCAGTTCTGCATGGGAATCTGCTAGCATGGACCCATAGACCTATGTGGAGTCCCATTGACTTAAAACACAGTTGTATTATCCACTCTGCATGAATACTGTGTATGTTTCCAGCAGACAGAATGATATCATAGTGCATACCTCCATTCTCACAATCTCATACCTGTGCAGGATTGGAGCCGAAAATGGTGGATCTAGTTGGCCACATTAAAGGCCAAATCGCGAGAAGTGCAGAGAACCTGCAACTCTCATTTGAAGTTAGAGAAGCTCAGCATCGTCCCAGGATTTGACCCTTATTAATACCACAGCAGTCTGGCCATGTTGTGACATGTTCATTTTGTATTGGCAGGTATGGGGGAAAAGTCAGACTGTTCTCAAAGTGATGAACTACTGCTTCTATCGTCCTTATTAAATAGTTATTGTGTGATCTGCTTTATCTCATAAGTGTGGTCTCATTGACACATTAGGTAGGAGGCAGATAGTTCAATTAATTATTTTTAACTTTTATTTTGAATTATTTATAAAGATATAGCAATTGTAAGTTCCTGGAGTAAGTAGTCAATATATCTATGTAATTATGCCAACACCCCTAGAGATGAAGTCCTAGTATGTCTACACTTGGAGCCGAGGGTGTGATTCTCTGCTTAGGAAACATACTCACACGGGCTCTTATTGAGCTAGTGCAGTAAAAATAGAATGATAGCCTCAGTGGCACAAGCTGTCCCGAGTGTGTCCCCCCCAGAGATGGTAGGTACGTACTCAGGACAGCTAGCCCCTCAGCCTACTCATGCTGCCACAGCAGCATTCTATTTTAGCATGCTAGCTTGATGAGAGCTATCCCATGTGGGTCACTTTGAGCTGGGAATCACACCCCCAACTCCAACTGTAGACTTACTCAGAGACAAACTCTGAGTCACTAAATTCTATGGAACTGAGAAAAGGGCTCCCTTTCAACAAAATGAGACTGCTTCCCTCAGCCTCTCTCCCTCCCTCTGTCTCAGAACAAAAACAAACTGCCTATCCTCACTACTTTCCACTTGCCGGGGGAAGTGGGTCATGCAGAACCCTGCTTATTCGTACAGCACAATGAAGCCCACCAGCTAAGGAAGGATTCATATCAATGTCTATAATGTTAGAAACTCCCTTGGTTTCTTTGAAAATTTCTCTTCGCTTGCTAGGTTTAATGTATCTTCTTCTTCAAGAGAAATGTCCTTGTGGGTACTCCACTCCAGGTGTTGGTGCATCCTTGCGCTTTCACTTGGAGATTTTGACAGCAATACTCGTACCAGTCACGCACGAACAGACCCTGCCCCATGCGTTGAGCATGCTTTAATAATACGCATGCGCGACTGGTCTCCTCAGTTCCTTCTCTATCGTCCCCGGCCTGAGACAGAGCTCAGCAGACTCATTAGAGAACTTTCTCTCCCTTTGTTTAAAATAATTTCCTTGTTAGCTTAGCTTCCCAGTAGTAGTTAGATACTGCTTCCCCTATCTTTTTCTCCAAAAAACAAAAACAAAAAAACCCAACAACCTTCTTGTTCCTGTCAGCGACAGCCGCTTCCGATATGCTTGGCTCCCTGGGCTTTAAGCACTGCTCTACCCGCCATGATGCCATTCCTCTCTCAGATGGCCACTCAAAATGTATAAAATGTTTGGGGGAATCCCACATTCCCCAAAAATGTGCCCACTGCAACAAACTGAAATCCAGGACACATAAGGACAGGGAGCTGAGACTAAAACTGCTCCTCATGCAGAAGTCCTTAGGACCAGCCTCACACCCGGGTGTCGACTCTGCTGCACACCACAGCGTCCTCGCCTCCAAAAAGGAGAAGAAATCTTCAAAGAAACGGCAGCCTCTCTCCCCCGTAAGGGGTATTTCAAGAACTAAAAGTTCTCCGGGCAGGTCTACAACCTCCCTTCTGGCATTTCCCCGGCTCAGCACTTTTGACATGCCGGGCTCCTCCGACGCCACGCAAAACCCACCTGCGGCAGTAGCGTGAAACCCTGGTGCTGAGGCTTCAGGCTTTCAGTTGCCTGCTTCTCACACGACACCATTTGGCACCGCGACGAGTGTGGTGCCGACTCATATTAGCCTGCCTGACCCCTGCAGGCTGTTCTCACTCTGCTGGCACTGTCATCCTCTGAACTGGCTGGCAGTGACACAAGGCTCAGGACGCCCGTGTAGATGAACCCTCCTGCACAGCAAATCCCTCTCACTTAGCCCTCACCTTACAGAGGCACTGCGGCACTACAATTTACACAGACAAGGGGCCTGCTGGTGTCACCTATCTTGCAGTCACCCCTACTTAACATCTACTTCTGTCCGGACACTCATGCAAGGTCCGGACAGCTTTCTTCCAGTGATGAGGAATCTGGGCTGCAGGGAGATTTTTCACCATATCAGGTCTCCCATTCACAGACCCCAATCAATATGGGTCACAAAATAGCCACTCTGTACTGCTCCCATGATCCCGCCCCATGGTATGTTAACCCATGGATGGCACCACCCAGGCCCTTCCCACCACAGTGGCAATATTGGGTTCCATGGGCACCTTATACTTGGGACCACACTCGTTATGCCACCACAGCCAGGCGCGAGACCTGCTCAGTACCGCCAGTAGACGAATCCACCTCTGACTCACGACATCAGGCAGCTCCTTCACAACTGCAGGATCCATCATGGTCTACCTCCTCCAACCTCGTAGACCCAGTAGTTACAGCTGACGAAGCACTACTTCTTCCTCCAACGACATCTTCGGCTGATTTCTCAAAATTTCAGGACCTCTTTAAAAGAGTTGCCAATGAGCTAAGGATTAACCTGGAAGAAGTTCCTGAACAATAACATGAGCTAACCGACATCCTGCAACCATCTACTTCTTCCAGGATTGCATTACTTATAAACGCAGCCCTCATGGAACATGCCAAAGCCATCTGGCAAACACCGGCTGAAAGCCTACCTACCTGCAAGCGAGCAGATCAGAAGTACTTTATCCCTTCCAAGGGCTCTGAATTCCTTTTGACTCATCCAGCGCCAAACTTGCTGGCAGTAGATGCAATCAACCAAAAGAATAAACACCAGTTTCCCCGCTCCACCCCATCCGACAAGGACAGTAAGTGATTAGATCTGCTCGGACGTAAGGTATATGCGTCTTCCATGTTACAATTTCGCATCGCTAATTATACAGCCGTTCTGGCAAAATATGACCACAAAAACCATAGTAAACTCATGGACTTTATTGACGACATTCCAGAGGAAAAGAAACAACAATTTACAGCCACAGTTTCTGAGGGCCAAATCATCCCCCGTACCGCTCTTCAAGCTGCCCTCGATGCGGCCAATACTGCAGCAAGATCCAGTGCCACAGTCATAGGCGCCAACTTTCCGCGGCGCCGGTGCGTGCTTGTGCCCCCCCTGGCCCCGCCCCGACCCCACCCTTTCCCAGCCTCTGCCCCGCCCCCATTCCAACCCCTTCCCCAAAATCCCTGCCCCAACTCCGCCCCCTCCCTGCCCCTATTGGACCCCTTACCCAAATGCCCACCCCAGCCCCGCCGCCTCTCCTGAGTGTGCCGCTTTCCCCCTCCTCCCTCGCAGCGCTTGCCGCGTGAAACAGCTGTGCAAGTGCTGGGAGCTAGGGGGAAAAAGTGGGCACACAGCATGCTCAGGGGAGGAGGCAGAGGTGAGCTGGGGTGGGGAGCTGCTGATGGGTGCAGAGCACCCACCAATTTTTCCCTGTGGGTGCTCCAGCCCCAGAGCATCCACAGAGTCTGTGCCTATGGCCACAGCATAGGTTCATGGCTCCCATCCTCTTCCTTTCCTTGGGAGGTCCAAAGATCCACTGAGGATCTCCCCTTAGATGGCGACAAACTCTTTGCCTCCATGACAAATGATGTACTTCATTGCATGAAGGACTCAAGGGCAACTCTACGGGCTCTAGGAATCCAAACCCCTACAACCAGAAGAAGACAATATAGATACAAACCTTACCCCCATCCACGCTACCCCATATACACCCATCAATCTCACAGAGCACATGAGCAGCAGCAGCAACAACAACAGCAACGCCAGAGACCCAGGTACCAATGCTGCCATCCCAACTCCTCAGCAGCATCTCAACCCCCTCTGACTAATGAGCAAATTTGAAGCCTTGTTTAAGGGTATAGAAAACAACATTCCCACTTCAGAGCTTACACCGCCTGCCCCTATTTTTGGACACTGCCTACGCCCATTCTCCCATCAATGGCAAAACGTTACCACTGACAAGTGGGCTATAGAGGTCGTCACAATTCCATCCCTTTCCTATCCTTGCCTCCCACCCATCCACCCTCCCCGTCCCTCTTCAGGGACCCCTATCACAAGCAACTGCTCCTCCAAGAAGTACAACATCTCCTTCAATTGGGAG
The DNA here is from genome assembly GCF_011386835.1 of Chrysemys picta bellii. NCBI lineage: Eukaryota > Metazoa > Chordata > Testudines > Emydidae > Chrysemys > Chrysemys picta. The sequence goes on along the minus strand of NC_088793.1, from coordinate 100,055,883 downwards.
CAGTGTAAGTCGTGCCCGAACAACACAGAGGAAAAGGTTTCTACTCCCATTACTTTTTAACAGAAAAGAAAGTAGGGGGATGGCGACCAATTCTCAACCTCAGGCAGCTCAACAAATTCATCAAAAAGCAAAAGTTCATAATGGTTACCCTCACCACCATAATCCCAGCGCTGGAGCATGGTGATTGGTTTTCTGCCCTCGACCTACAGGATTCCTACTTTCATGTGACTATACATCTGGCCCACCAACGTTTTCTTCGTTTTATGCTTGGTTCAACACATTTTCAATACAGGGTGTTGCCCTTTGGCCTATCCACTGCTCCCCATGTTTTTCCAAACTCCTAGCTGTCGTCACTGTCTACCTCAGGAAACGGGGTTATATTTCCTTATCTCAACGACTGTCTCCTCAAAGCCTCAATGCTCGACGAAGTTCTTGGATCCACACAGCTGACCGTCACCTGCTTCCTGTCCCTCAGCCTACAAATAAACAGAAACAAATCCACCTTCTCTCCTAACCAACAACTGGAGTTCATAGGAGCAAACCTCGATTCCCGGAAGGGAATAGCATCTCTCTTGCTCAACCACTTCAACACCATAAAACTCCTGGTCGCGAAACTTCGCAACAGTCCTCAGGTCACTGCTCGGGACTGCCTACAACTTTTAGGTCACATGCCCTCGTGTACTTTTGTGGTCAGGAATGCACGCCTATACATGAGGTGCTTCCAAGCTTGGTTGGCCACAGTTTACAGACCAAATGTACACGCTCTAAATAAGCCTCTATCAATACCCTTCAGAGTCAAGGACTCCCTCCTATGGTGGACAGTTCCCTCCAACCTCTGCTTCGGAGTCCCTTTTCTCCAGGATGCTCCATCCATTCTAATGACTACTGATGCATCCCTCACAGGATGGGGAGCACACGTGTGCCACCATACAGCCCAGGGGTTATGGTCTTCCACCAAAACCTCCCTACACATAAACATCCTAGAACTTTGAGACATATGCAACGCCTGCCGTCACTTCCTCCCATTGATTCAGAACCAAAATGTTCGAATAATGACAGACAACATTGTCTGCATGTTCTATGTAAACAGACAGGGAGGAGCTCGATCTGATTCGCTCTGCACAGAAGCTATGAAGCTCTAGAATTGGTGCCTAGCACACAACATTCGGATATCAGCCGCCTATCTACCCGGGGCCCTGAATACCACCGCAGATGAACTAAGCAGACAATTTCCTTGGGATCACAAATGAGAGAAAAACAAGACGGTCATACACAACATATTCCGCATTTGGGGCTACCCAATGCTGGACCTCTTCGCGATTGTGAAGAACAAGAAATGTCCCGAATTTTGCCTCAGAGCGGGACTGGGCAAACATTCCCTAGGAGATGCACTCATGATCTCATGGCATCAAGACTTACTGTATGCATTTCCCCTGATACCGCTTCTCCACAGGGTTCTGACAAAGATATGAACAGATTGTATCATGGTAATTCTGATTGCCCCGTCATAGCCCAGACAACCATGGTATCCGTTCCTCACCAGAATGACAATTCACCTACTGATTCCATTGTACCTCATTCTGAACCTCCTATCGCAGCAACATGGCCGATTTCTCCACCCCAACCTATCCATGCTTCACCTCAAAGCTTGGTTCCTACATGGTTCTCACAAAATGAATTAGCATGCTCTGAACAGGTTCAAAGAGTACTCTTACACAGCAGAACACAATCTACTCACACCACCTATCTCCAAAAATGGAAGCAATTCACACAATGATGCTCGACCAAACAAATTCCTCCCACTTCCGCACCTCTTCTGTTAATACTTGACTACCTATTAAACCTTAAGCAATCTGGCCTTTCTTTCAGCTCCATCAAAGTCCACTTAGCTGCTATTACAACTTTTCACCACAAGATCAACGATACCTCTATTTTTGCCCATCCAACCACCAAGCGTTTTCTCAAAGGGCTGCAATCCTTATACCCAGACATTAAACCCCCTACCCCTTCGTGAGACCTTCACTTAGTATTGACCTGCTTGACTCAACAACCTTTCGAGCCTCAAGCTCTCTCTTACATCTCTCCATGAAAACAGCATTCTTAGTGGCAATCACCTCCGCCAGATGCGCAGGAGAAATAGCAGTTCTCATGGCGGACCCACCCTACACAATATTTTTTAAGGACAAAGTTACCCTCTGACTACACCCCAAATTTCTTCCAAAAGTGCATTCGTCTTTTCACATCAATGAACCTACCAACCTTCTTTCCCAAACCGTATGCAAACTCCTTTGAATCCATGATGCATACGTTGGACGTATGCAGGGCTCTGTCCTTTTATTTGGATAGAACCAAGCCCTTTAGGAACTCTTCCAGACTCTGTCTCCATTGCGGAGCGATCCAAAGGGACACCTATTTCTACCCAGAGACTTTCCAACTGGATCCGACAGTGCTATCTAATAAAGGATGCAACTCCTCCAGCCTTCATCAGAACTCACGCCACTAGATCTGTAGCTACCTCCATGGCTTTTCTATGCAAAGTTCCTCTGGCTGACATTTGTAAAGCAGCCACTTGGACTTCTGAACACACATTTGTTAAGCATTATGCCCTTACTTAAAGCCCTCTCACTGATACATGGTTGGGCAGAGCTGTATTATCCACCATATTTCTACCATATCCGAAGTCCCTACCTCCTTGAGGTGCACTGCTTTTAAGTCACCTGGAGTGGCGCACCCACATCTCTTGAAGAAGAAGAAGAGGAGGTTACTCACCTGTGCAGTAACTGACATTCCTCGAGATAAGTGTCCCTGTGCGTGCTCCACTACCCACCCTCCTCCCCTCTACTTCGGAGTTGGGGTAGTCTCCATTGTAGAAAAGGAACTGAGAAGAGCAGTCAAGCATGCGTATTATTAAAGCACGCTCAACGCATGGGGCAGGCTCTGCACGTGCACAACCGGTACAAGTACTGCTGTCAAAATCTCCGAGTGAAGGTAAAATAGGCCAGACTCGCCTGAAACTGGTGGTTATTCTATCATTAGATTATATCAACCCAGTAACAAAAAAAGTGGACTTCTGTCTTACCACACTGGTTAACAAGAAGCCAAAAATGCAGTCTCCTTAGGCATCCCAGCCCTGGGCTCACCACCCAGACATTGGACTTTATGAAGAGTGGGTATTGAAAACCAATGTAATCAGACATAGGGTCCTTCCAATCCCAAGAGATCAGCCACTTAGCCAGGACAATATATAACTCAGATCTTACCCAATAATCACTCTGACACCAATCCTTTAGTAACTAAAAACTAAAGATTTAATAATAAAAGAAAAGAAGGTTATTAATGGTTAAAAGACCATATACATACAAGTGATTTTAAAGCGTTCATAGATCAGGATCATAGCAGCAATGGTATAAACTGCTAGCTTGCAAAAGTCTCTCTAGAAATTACCCAAACATACTGGGGGTTCATCAGTCCTTGTTCAAAGCTTCTTTGTTAGAAATCTAGTCCCGAGAAATGAAGCAGGAAATTAAGGGGTCTTTTATATCCTCTGCCATGTGCATGGAATTTTACCATCCCAAACAAAGTTCATGGTCTCTGTTTGTGGAAAATTACTTGCCCAAAATGGAGTCCAGCGTCACATGAGCATATCACATGTCCTTACATGCTTTGATGACTCACAGGGGCAGCCATTGCCCATATTCTTGCTGAGGTGAAGGCTTACTGGGATTGATCGGTTTCTTCTATGGCCCATTGTTAGAGTTAAGTGTCCTTAATGGGCCATCAATACATAGCTGTCTCGCTTTAATGTAAAGTCTATTGGGGGAGGGGGGGCATTACCCAGGGATACAACACACGTGTAAGGTTTCAGAGTGGTAGCCGTGTTTGTGTGTATCAGCAAGAAGAACGAGGAGTACTTGTGGCACCTTAGAGACTAACAAATTTATTTGAGCATAAGCTTTCGTGGGCTAAAACCCACTTCATTGGATGGATGCAGTGGAAAATACAGTAGGAAGATTTATATACACAGAGGAGATGAAAAAATGGGTGTTGCCATACGGACTATAACGAGGGTAATTAGTTAAGGTGGGCTATTATCAGTAGGAGAAAAAAAAACTTAGTAGTGATAATCAGATTGGCCCATTTCCAACAGTTGATAAGAAGGTGTGAGTAACAGTAGGGGGAAAAATTAGCATGGGAAATAGGTTTTACTTTGTGTAATGACCCATCCACTCCCCGTCTTTAGCATGCCAGTATATAGCCAATATTCATAACTCCAGATACAAAGATGATACATGCATATAAACAGGATAATCATACTTAGCAAATCATAACTTTCCCATTGACACCCTACATGACATACTTTGTACAAGATTTGTTGTATAACAAATTGTATAACAGTGGCAATATCAAAGACACAAATGCTCATAGTCAATCATACAGCATCACCCCCCTCCCGAAGGGGACTAAGGTGTCTAAATCCAGGCCAGAGTGAGGCATCTGTCACCACTTGGGTGGTCACAGCTGTGAACCCTCTTCTTGAGTTAGGTGTCTAACCCCTTTCATGCACAAAAATTAGGAGGTGGTGTTACGCCCCACCATAACTGTTACCCCAGTGATTATAGCACTTTCATAGGCTATGAGAGACATAGGTTCAAATCCTTACTCCACTTGATGTGACACAGGAACTTGAATGTGGGTCTCCAACAGTGCAGCTGATTGCTTTAACCACTGGGCTATAGGGTATTCGGGTGTAGACCCTTACAACATGATCCAAACCTAACAGGACCTGACTACAAGAGTCAGGGTTGGGTTGTGTATGAAAACAATTCAACATTCTCAGGTTTGGCTTAGCAGTGGTCTAGTCAGGTTCCAGTCATGCTTAAAATTAGGCCCAAGAAGACCTCCATTCTGGAGTAGGGATTTCTCAGGATGCCCTGTTTAAGCTGTTCCATGTTGTCTGAATAATTAAATATTCATCAGGCCAGTAACACTGAGGGATTCCATAGCTCAGTGGTAAAGGCACTCATGTGGGAGCAAAACAATTCAAGTCCCTGTTCTTATGATTGTTTAACTAACATGGGCCAGCTGTGGGTTTATAATTGCAGTGTAGATGTACCCTATATAGCAAATACTCCTAATTTAAATCAGTATTTCTAGATATGCCTCTTCGTTATTTATTTCTGTCTAGGGCCTTGGCTACACTTGCAGATATACAGCGCTGTGAGTTAAACCTGACTTCGTACAGCTGAGTAGGGAAAGCGCTGCAGTCTGTCCACACTGACAGCTGCCCAGCGCACTGTCGTGGCCACATTTGCAGCAATTGCAGCGCTATTGGGAGCGGTGCATTATGGGCAGCTATCCCACAGAGCACCTCTTCCCATTCTGGCGCCGTGGGTTTTGGGAAGGGGGCGTGGGTGCGGGGCATTCTGGGTCCTGTCCCAACGCCCCATGATGCATCGCTTCGCATCCCAGAAATCCCTTTGTTTCCGTCCACCTTTGCTGCCATCTTTCAATGGTTTCTATGCAGCGCGATCTGTCTGTGGGAAATGGAGCCCAAACTGCTGAAGCGTATGCTGACTTATCTCGCCAGCACGTCACATTTGGCTGTCGAACTATTCCTTAAGATCCAAAGTGAGAGTGAGGAGTCCGACGACGCTATCGAGCCACGTAACGCGTACGACACGAAATTGCTTGTGGCATTCACGGACATGTTCAGCACTGTAGAACGCCACTTTTGGGCTCGGGAAACAAGCACCGAGTGGTGGGATCACATCGTCATGGAAGTCTGGGATGACGAGCAGTGGCTGCAGAACTTTTGGATGAGAAAAGCCACTTTCATGGCACTGTGTGAGGAGCTTGCCCCCACCCTGTGGTGCAAGGACACGAGATTGAGAGCTGACCTGCCAGTGGAGAAGCAGGTGGCTATTGCAATCTGGAAGCTGGCAACTCCAGACAGCTACCGGTCGGTCGCAAACCAGTTTGGAGTGGGAAAGTCGACCGTTGGAATCATTTTGATGCAAGTTTGCAGGGCCATTAATCGCATCCTACTCAGAAGAACCATGACTCTGGGTAACGTGCAGGAAATAGTGGATGGCTTTGCACAAATGGGGTTCCCTAACTGTGATGGGGCGATAGGTGGGACGCACATTCCTATTCTGGCACCACCCCACCTAGGATCCGAGTACGTTAATCGAAAGGCGTATTTCTCTATGATTCTCCAGGCGCTTGTGGATCACCGTGGGCATTTCATTGACATTAACACAGGCTGGCCCGGAAAGGTGCATGACGCACGCATCTTTCGGAACACTTGGCTGTTCAGGAAGATGCAGGCCGGGACTTTTTTCTCAGAGTGGAAGATCACGGTAGGGGAAGTCAAAATGCCCATTGTGATCCTTGGAGATCCCGCTTACCCGTTAATGCCATGGCTCATGAACCCCTACACAGGGAGCCTTGACAGCAGCAAGGAACAGCTCAACTACAGGCTGAGCTGGTGCCGAATGACTGTGGAGTGTGCCTTTGGCCGTTTAAAGGCCCGCTGGTGATCTCTGTATGGGAAGCTGGACTTGGCCGAAAACAGCATCCCCGTGGTTATATCCACGTGCTGTGCCCTCCATAATATTAGTGAAGGGAAGGGTGAAAGCTTCACTCAGGCATGGACCTCCGAAGTTGAACACTTGGAGGCTGAATTTGCACAGCCAGAGAGCAGGGCTATTACAGGGGCCCAGCCCGGGGCTGCAAGGGTTAGGGATGCCTTGAGGGAGCAATTTGAGGCTGAAAACCAGCAGTGATATCTGGTGCCCTGCACGGGAGTGAAGTGCAGTAGTTCCAATCTTTAGGAATCAGTGTTTGCTAAGCAGACAAGCAGACTTGCAGTGCCTCTTTATTTCCTGGGCTAAGGAGTCTTTTACTTTATGCAATAATAGATAATGTTTTCGAAGCCAAAAAATCCATTTATTGAAAAGAAAAAAAATCCATTTATTGAAAAGAAACAAGGGGGTGGAGTGGGGAACAGTACAATCACGGATTTGCATATGTCCTGTCTGGTGTGCTGTGCAGTGAGTGCTGCACTTCAGGATAGCTATACTGCATGGTGATGGGGGTTGAGTGCAGAGGGTAAGGGTCATGGTTTTCAGGGCTGGGTGGTGAAGATACTGGTGTTGGAGGCAGCTGGTAGCGTGAAGAACACGGAAGTTGGGGAAAGTGGGTTGGAGGTGACAGTGGGGCACAATGGAAAGAGTTTTGGGACAAGGGCTGTGGCGGGGGGTGGAGTTTGCGTTTGTGGTACTGCTCCTTTTGCATGGCTACGAGCTCCTGGATAGCGTCTGCCTGGCACTCCAGGATGCTTATGAGCCGATCCGTGCTTTGCTGATGGTGCGCCGTGCTTTGCCGCTGGTGCGCTGTGTTTTCCTGGCGGATCCTGCTTTCTCTCTCCCTCCAGTTCTGTGCTTTCTCATTATCTTTAATAGATTGCCGCATCACTTCTTGCAGTATGTCTTCTTTGCTTTTTCGCGGTCTCTTCCTGAGTCTTTGCAGCCTCTGAACAGGTGATAAGAGGGACGGCTGAGGTCTCAAGGTTGATGCAGCTGTATAGGCAAAATGCAACATTTAACAGAGGCAGCATTGTTTATACCAGACAGAGTAATGATTCCCCCCGCACTTAAGGAGTAGAAAACACACAGGGTCTACACAATAGCATAATTTTCCTGTCCGAAACAGAGCACACATATCCCATGGGAGCCTCAAAATGGTGAGGAAGGGGGACTGATTGTTTCAGGGCTGCACTGTCCTCTGGGTTTCTGTGCCTTGGGGAGAGCCAACAGCTTCAGGGGGCACTTACACTGAACACTGTCCCAACATTTTCCACAGGAGTTCGTCCTGGACGATATCTTGCTGCGGAGGGTGATCTGGGAAGCAAGGGAGGGTCTTCTACTGCAATGCGGCTTCCGTCCTGGCCCATATGCAGCTTGCCTGTGTGCAGCAATGGTTCCCCCACCTCTCGCGGCACAGTGGCGCGGACATGTTAGCCTGGCTGGGACAAGGACCACGGTGGCTCTCTCAATAAACCTGCACAAGCGCATTGCACACGTTCTGGATGAGACATTCGAGGAGATTACCGAGGCCGATTACCCCGATGTGATAAACCACATCAATGCACTATTCCGCATCTAGGCATGCATGCCTAACCCTCCTCTCCCAAAGAGCCCGCACGGAAAAAATTCCTTCCCCCAAAAAAACCCGCTTAGCGGGAACCTGCTCTTGTTTGTCCTCCACCAAGTACTGGCCGCTGCGACTGGCTACCTTCCTCCTGGCTCGAGAAGAGCTGCATGGCTCCAGGGACTCTGGGGTGTCTCCATCCGTCCCACCACCCTCACTCCCGTTTTCCTCCTCCTCCTTCCTCCCCTCCCCCCCACCGGCTCTGAAGTGTCCATGGTGGTGCTCGGAGTGGAGGTGGGGTTAACCCCAAGTATCGTATCCAGCTCTTTGTAGAATTGGCAGGTCGCGGGGGGGAGCACCCAATCGGCCCTTTGCGTCGTGGGCTTTGCGGCAGGCACTCCGCAGCTCCTTCACTTTAATCCTGCACTGCAGGGTGTCCCGGTCATGGCCCCTTTCCATCATGTCATAGACTCATAGACTCTAAGGTCAGAAGGGACCATTATGATCATCTAGTCTGACCTCCCGCATGATGCGGGCCACAAAATCTGACCCACCCACTCCTGGAAGAATTCTCTCCCTTGACTCAGCTGTTGAAGTCCCCAAATCATGATTTAAAGACTTCAAATTGCTGAGAATCCTCCAGCAAGCGACCCCTGCCCCATGCTGCGGAGGAAGGCGAAAAACCTCCAATTTACCCTGGAGGAAAATTCCTTCCCGACTCCAAATATGGCGATCAGCTGAACCCCGAGCATGCGGGCAAGATTCTCTAGCCAGACCCTCTGGAAAAAGTTCTCTGTAGTAACTTTTAATATCCCATCATTGACCATTGTTGCTAATTACCAGCAATGGCATGTTATTGACCTATTGACTAAAATCATTTTATCCCATCAAACCATCCCCTCCATAAACTTATCAAGCTTAATCTTAAAGCCAGAGAGGTCTTTCGCCCCAACTGTTTCTCTCGGAAGGCTGTTCCAAAACTTCACCCCTCTGATGGTTAGAAACCTTCGTCTAATTTCAAGCCTAAACTTCCCGACGGCCAGTTTATATCCATTCGTTCTCGTGTCCACATTAGTACTGAGCTGAAATAATTCCTCTCCCTCCCTGGTATTTATCCCTCTGATATATTTAAATAGAGCAATCATATCCCCCCTCAGCCTTCTTTTGGTTAATGTCCTTTGATACCTTCCCACAGGTATCGTAATTCCTACGGCTGGAGCGCAGCTGGGACTGGACAGCTTCCTCCCCCCAAACACTAATGAAGTCCAGCAACTCGCCATTGCTCCATGCTGGGGCTCACTTGGCGCGTGGAGGCATGGTCACCTGCAAAGATTCGCTGATAGCACTCCACGCCACGCCGGGCTGAGCAAAGAGGAAGGGGATTTTTAAAATTCCCGGGGAATGTAAAGGGTGGGTCACATGGTTGGTTACCTGAGGCCAGGGCAGTAGAGTTTGAACTGATCACCAGAGTGGCTAGAACAGGCATTGTGGGATACTGCTGAATACTTCTGGAGACTAGTCACAGCGCATTGGGCGGCCACACTTGCGCCACAGCGCTGCGGCGGCAGCGCAATACACACTATTCCTCTCGGGGACGTGGAGTACATGCAGCGCTGCAACCACAGAGATATAGTGCTGCGAATGCCTTGCCATTATGGACGGGGAGTGAGTTACAGCGCTGGGGGCGGCTTTACAGCGCTGCAACTCGCAAGTGTAGCCAAGGCCACGGTCTTGAGGGAAGTGGAGGAGGAGCAGTTGTATGTCACCGTGGAAAATGGTGTTTGATGCTGCCCCAGGATCTTTAATGCTGCTTATGTGTTTGGAGGCAAGTTTAAAATAAACAAACCTGAAAAAGAGTCACAACAGTATTTAACCCACACAGCTAGACTATGCTGCTTCTTTTCAACTTCTCCAACAACGATGACTTTCCAGTAGTCTGGCAAAGCTTCAACTGCTTAAAAAAAGTGTTCAGTTCCTTGTGAAACTGTCACTAAGTAGTTGCTTAAAATGCTGAATTAGCACCATGTCCTAGCTGCATCATTCATGAGCAGCTTCTGAGTATCTTTTTCCCACCTAAATTCTGATGCAAAGTAAGCTTGGACTATTGGGAATTTCAGCTTCCATCCATTCAGTCACTGAGCTTGTCCCTGAGAAATGTTCACCTTGGCCCCAGTTCAGCAATCTATCCCTATTCCCTAACATTAAGCATTTGTTTCAGCTGTTCTTCTCGTTTCAGTAGAATTAAAACTGAGCATGTGCTTAAGTGCTTTGCTGACTAGAGATGGATGTAAGCATGAGTTTAAATATTTTGCTGAACTGGGAACTTTTTTCTTGAATGCTTTGATTATGCATTGTAAAAAGTGACCGAGATTCAATGAAACTGATTTTATCCACAAGATCTAGATTGATTGCTATGGTTCTTTTGTTTGTTTTATTTTTTGATCCATCACTGTTACATATATTCAGTTTTCAATTATCAGCGTATACATTGGGGACACCCTAGTTCAAATCTGTAACAATTTAAATTGGCACTATTATATTCTGCCGCTTAGTGGCACTAAGAAATAATGCAACTGGACCTTGACACCAACAATGCAAAATATAACGAAGTGGCTAGTGATAACACAATCCAGTTGACAGCCCAATGGCCTTAAAATAGGAAGATATAAAGTGAGCAGCAATCCCATAGGTCTATTGTGGACTGTACCTGAATGTTTTGTAAATTTCAAGCACACAGACTGTCAGTTAGAATGTTATGTCTGCACAAGGGTATATTCTCTGACACTTAGGGAAATGATTACTAAGGCATAGGCTCTCTATTTTTATCAAATCTGCTAGCTGTTAAAGAATCAAATTCTCTTCAGAGGGTTTTTATGACCACTATAATTTAGGAAGGGCAAACTCTAAGGTTTGCATTCCTAAATTGCACTCTATCCATTAAAGGCCGCATATCATAATGAATGTCTTTTGTCCAAGGAGAGTTGAATGGAGCACATCAGTGTAAACATCACTGCTTGCTGGGATAGAAGAGGCAATAAAAGGAATAAACTCTCCTCTGGGGCTGAGCTTACTGACTGCCGTTTTTCTCACAGCTATTGCTAGAATGGGAAGTGGGAGATTGATGCCAGGAATTTGTCCTGCTTCTCTTGCATGTTAGACCATAACACTGAACAAAAGGCCATTGAATCAACCCTTATAACTGATTTAAGTGCCCTGTTTTAATGGCCTTTCCCCCCATGCACCTCTTATTTCAGATCAGTTTTCTTTCACTGAAAGAATATTTTTGTTTCTCATATCCTCTTTTTGCTGTAGATTTTTTTCTAGCTGCTGTTCTATTATATGACCTGAGACCTACTTTTCTTTCAGATTATTTCACTTTTGTTCATGTACATGTTTATACGTGCAAGCCCTATTACGTGTACCATGTGGTACCAATCTTTTTTTTTTAAATAAAGGTTCATAATGTTTAATCCAAACCTTTTTAAAAGGTGGTAGTTTTCAGGGTTAGAGAGCATACATCCCAAAAGCAATTTACTTGGTTATTTTCTGCATTCCCTTTGCAGTTACTTCAGATACATTTTTAGATGTTAGCTGATTCCCTCATAGCCGATCTTCTGCTGTAGGCGACACTGAAACCATAAATTGCTGATATCAGTATATTAACATGAAATGACAAAGTAGGAATGCTCAGAGATTTATAAATCACAGAGGCTTAATTCTTTGGTTTGAATCCAGCCCAGATGACTAGAAGTTGCTACCGTCTGATGGCAGTCAGTGGCCTATGTAAAATGAGTTGGTGGTCCCAGTCCAATTCCCTGGGGAGTGGTGCTGACATGACAAATAGCACAACCACAATTGACAATAACTGAAACCTATGTCGGCATTCACACTAATGAAGCCAAAACCTGAACAGAAATAGGATGTCAATTGCTTATCTATTCTTGAGGTATTCCATCCAGATCTGTATTAACCACCCTTAGTGGGTATGGAGAATGAGGGAAATATCTGTATTATTTGTTATGAATATCATATGTATCTCACTTTCTAGGCTTGATATTATTCTGTTTTAATACACCGAGTTAAATCAAAGGAATCTGTTAGGGATTTAGAAAGAGATGGAGGATAAACTGTCTATACAGCTAGGGAGTAGTAGTCTGTTAGGGATAATAAGCAGGAAAGAAACAACGACACAGATAATAGACCTCCAAAGAGAATACCAAGCATTGTTAAGAGAACAACATGGGTGCTATTAATCGTAAATGCCTACCTACCTGACTTCGGCCAGGTTAACAGATTTATTTCCCCAAGGCCAGTGCTTAGGATCAAAAGGGACATTAAAACCCTTTGCCTAGAGACGAAGAGTGAGGAGCAGGCAACAGCTGTTGGAGGTGAGACTCTGAGAGAGAGATGCTGAGAGAATGCAGCAGCACGGTGTTTTTCCCAGACCACAAGTAAGGAGTGTGGGCCGAATGGAACTTACTAACAACTTCCAAGCAAAGGATAAAGTTAAGGTCAGGCCCAGGTGTGTAGGCCTTTTGTTGTTTTAAGCCATTTCTTTGCTCACTATGTACCTTGGGTGAATAAATCAGACGTTTGTTTTGATAAAACTATTTTGAGTCAATTTAATCAGCTGCTGGTCACAGGTTCCTGAAGAGAAGTTTTCTTGCAGGTGCTAAGTATAGTTGGGCCTGTGACATTTACAGAGTTGAGAAACTGGGCCTGCCACCAGTCTGACTGGAATCAAAGAATAGTTGAACCGCGGGGATTACATCCTTGAGAGAGTGAAGGAAGCCAAGCCTGTCGCATGAGGGATGCATTCGAGAAGGACTGAGAGGAGGTCGAAAATGCAGCACCAACCATGACAGTGGGGTAGGTACACTATGATTTCCCATTGCATTGGCTCCATGGGCACACATTATTTGTTTTTTAAAAATCTCAAAATTAAGTGGCATCAAAATAAGCCTAAGAAGACTGATCGCTAGAATTGCTGATAAACATATGGGTTTTTGCATTATAATTTAAATGTCAACAAGGTATTTGCTGCTGTGCAAGACATAAATGAAGACATAATCTCTGCCTTGTAGAGTTTACAATCTATGTAGATGGAAGAAAATGAAGCTAAATTGGAGTTAATTTTCTTCACATGAGGCAGCTTTAACTAGCACTGTGGTTTAACATTTGAATAGCTCATTGAAGAAATGAGTTGTCAGGTGTGAAGGTGGACATCTGGTTTGTTTTGGTTGGGTGGATCTTCCAGGCATGGACATTCAAGCTGATATGAAAGAGTTATCAATCTGGATAGAGGGACGATGTGTAAGTCAGTGGACTCCCTTTCACTTCAGAGGGTTTGATCAGGCCCAAAGTGAGCTTCTGTTGAATTAGGAACTACTGTCATATATGTTTGTACAGCACCTAGCACAATGGATCACAACCTGGTTATGGCCTTTAGTCACACCACAATTTAAGTGGGGGGGGGGAGATAGCTCAGTGGTTTGAGCATTGGCCTGCTAAACCCAGGGTCGTGAGTTCAATCCTTGAGGGGGCCACTTGGGTATCTGGAGCAAAATCAGTACTTGGTCCTGCTAGTGAAGGCAGGGGTCTAGACTCAATGACCTTTCAAGGTCCCTTCCAGTTCTAGGAGATGGGATATCTGCATTTAAAAAAAAATGAATATCAGCACTACCTTCTAACAAACAACATCTGAGTGTGAGACTCCATGTATCTGTGTAAGATCTGGTAAATCTAAAGTTTGATACATTATTAATTTGTGGGTTTAAAAGCTGTCAGAATAATTGACAGACACTAACCCTCATAAGAAATAAAAGGTCAGCAAGCAGTGAAGAAAGTCACATAATGCAGAAATAGGCATGAATTCCAGACCCTTCTGAATGTTTCCAACATCACAGTGTTTGTCTCCAAAATATAACAGGGGAATCATATTTCCAGGTTTTATTACTGTATGATAAATTGTCAGCAATAAACAGCAACTAAAACAAACTGACATTTTACAAAATAAACCTTAACATTTTGGTATGTATCTAATGTATACAGCTGACATTATGAAAAGTAACTAGTCTACCATAAAAATGACTCACTTTAAAAACAATAACAACAACAAAAGAACAACATAATTCAGCTGGAGTTAACACAGTAGCAAAGGGGAAAAAATGAATTCTCTTCCCCATAACTCCCCCAAACCAGCAGGCTTACGTCATAATAAACAAAAGCTGAAGGCAATTACATCTCCAAGCATTATGTTAATAATGCAAACTGTGTTTAATAATCAAAAACAGTAAAACAGCAGACGGGCTTTCATTAAAACTACATATTTCTCTTTAAAACAGGCCCCTATTCAAATGAACAGCTGTTTCACTGCACCATCAGTACAAAAATGTTTTCATTTGAAAACTTTCTAACACTTAACACTTGCTGAAAACACAGCTTCAGCTCAGTTAGTGTCTTGCCTCTTGTTTACTGTTGATTTAGGGTTTATTTATATGGGAAATCAAATGTACTAAACCTCTTTGTATAAGTGCTTAGAGACCAGCATTCCTCAAAGCAGGCTGTTTGGTATATTGTGGGGATTCATATTGGTATGTGATCAGGAAAAATAGCTATAGAGCACAAAAAGGAGATGCCTGTACAAACTTCACTCCCTTCTTCTTTTTAATCCACTTGTTCATGGATGAGAGAGGCCCCAAAAAGCTTTAACAAGTTATTTAGCCCAGAGAGGTCACCTCTGCTCTGCCATAGCCCACTATTTGGGAGTGGAATAGACAAAAGGCTGTCACTTTCCTGAAGCGTCAACATCACTAGGGACATCATTTTGGGAAACTAGGAACTTGCACCCTTGCTCCATGCACTATGTACAAACTTAGATGTGAGGATAGGTGTACAATTTCTTTAAAAGTGTAGCAGGAAGCCAGGCACAACTGATGAGGAGGAGTGTATAGTGAAGCAGAGACACATAGTAGCTTTAGGGGTAACACTTTCTTTAATCTAATTAAGTTCCTTGTTTGGTGTTATCGGAAACCAGCTCTTTCTGTGATTCTTTACCATTGTTCCATACAAAATCTTCCTTTGTTTATTCTATACTTATTCATAGGTATGACACCCCTTTAAAGGTCAGTGCTAGAATCAGCTCTCAGCAATTGCAATAGATAATTATTCTGCTCTAAGGAATTTACAGACACTAACTGGACCCCACAACGTCTTCCTCGTACTATCCAATTTACAGATGAAAAACTGAGATACAGTAAAGTCATAAGTCCGCTCACATTGAAGCCAATAGCAAACATCCATTGGGCCCTCTGATTTATTCAAGGTCATACCAAAGAGCTGGGAATAGTTAGGAGTCCTGGCTCCGATTCTGCCACTCTAATCACTGCTCATGTACCATAACTTTAACTACAGGGGATGTAGTCACCAAGCCTCTGCCCTCTCATGTTGTGCTGTGACTATGGCTAGTGCTGTCTTAACCATAGATAAGAGCGACACTGTTGTTATTTCATGCCAGTATGCGCAGTTAGTATGGGAGCATCACTTTCTGCTAAACCATGCTATGCAGATTGGAGGTGACACAACGAATCTGTCTTGAAAATGGTGATTCACGATTAAGAGGCTGGAGGGAAATGAAACCTGTATTTGTTTTCAGCTCTTGTAAACTCAGGCTGTGTTAATGGGTTACTATGCTCCAAGGATTTTCAGAGATGGGAATTATTCAGTTTTGTAATTATCGCCTTCCTCCGCCAATATCTGAAGTTTCCAGGGCTATGCCTTTTTAATGTGTTTTGCAGTTAGAATGTCTAAGCCCTGATATGTAGTTACACATCTCCTTTGGTATGCCCAAGACAGCTTCACCATTGCTTTCAGGCTAGCCTGAGCTGGAAGGCTCAGATCTGAGTAGGGAGTGATGTATAACCACACTGCCTCAGGAACAGCCCTGGGAAGGAATTGTGACCAAATGTCTTCCTTGCTCCAGGTGGAAAGTAATTTACTGCAACCCTGAGGATGCAACTTACCCCCTCCCCGCCCACTCGTCCCATGTTTAGGAGTGGGCAGCACAGGAAGACAGATTAGTTCAGTTCTAAGGCCCAGGCTCCATTCATTTCCCCACTCACCTGTTCATGGATTGCATATGCCCCCATCCACTCTCCACTGCCAGACCTGTACCGTGCAGCGACATGAGGAGGGGTTGTGATTTTAATCCCCTTCTTCCCATGTGTGGCCAAGTTACGGTCTATTGTAACAAGCCTGTGGACAGGGGAGAAGTGGTAGATGTGGTATATCTTGACTTTAGTAAGGCTTTGATACTGCCTCGCAGGAACTTCTCATAAACAAACTAGGGAAATATAACCTAGAATGAGCTACTATAAGGATGGTGCACAACTGGTTGGAAAACCGTTCGCAGACAGTAATTATCAGGCATTCACAGTCAAGCTGGAAAGACATATCAAGTGGGGTCCTGCAGGGATCAGTTCTGTTCAATATCTTAATCAATGATTAAATAATGGCATAGAGAGCACTCGTATAAAGTTTGCAGATGATATCAAGCTGGAAGTGGTTGCAAGTGCTTTGGAGGATAGGATTAAAATTCAAAATGATCTGGACAAACTGGAGAAATGGTCTGAAGTAAATAGGATGAAATTCAATAAGGACAAATGCAAAGTACTCCACTTAGGAAGGAACAATCAGTTGCACACATACAAAATGGGAAATGACTGTCTAGAAAGGAGTACTGCGGAAAGGGATCTGGGGGTCATAGTGACAAGCTAAATATGAGGCAACAGTGTAACACCATTGCCAAAAAAAAAACATAATTCTGGGATGTTGTAAGGAAGACACAAGAAATAATTCTTTTGCTCTACTCCATGCTCATTAGGCCTCAACTGGATTGTATCCAATTCTGGGTGCCAGATTTCAGGAAAGATGTGGACAAATTGGAGAAAGTCCGAGAAGAGCAATAAAAATTATTAAAGGTCTAGAAAACATGACCTATGAAGGATGATTGAAAAAAAATGATTTGTTTAGTTTGAAGAAGAAGAGAAGACTGAGAGGGGACATAACAGTTTTCAAATACATAAAAGGTTGTTACAAAGAGGAGGATACAAACTGTTCTCCTTAACCTCTAAGGATAGGACAAGAAGCGATGGGCTTAAATTGCAGCAAGGACAGTTTAGGTTGAACATGAGGAAAAGCTTCCTAATGTCCGGGTAGTTAAGTACTGGAATAAATTGCCTAGGGAGGTTGTGGAGTCTCCAGCATTGGAGATTTTTAAGAGCAGGTTAGACAAACACCTGTCAGAGATGGTCTAGATTAGCGGTGGGCAACCTGTGGCCCACAGGGGTAATCTGATTATGGGCCACGAGACATTTTGCTGACATTAACCGTCTGCAGGCATGGCCCCCCCTCAGCTCCCAGTGGCTGCAGTTCGCTGTTCCTGGCCAACGAGAGCTGCGGGAAGTGTTACTAACACAACAGATATTACAGATATCAGATACATGATAAGTCAGATATCCGCTATACACAGACATAGGCCCAGATTTTTAAAGCTAATTAGGTGTTGCACTCAGTGTTGCGATGCCTAATTGATTTAGGAGACTAAATCTCATTTTCATTGATAGTTGGTGAGATTTTTGCTCCTGTGTGTTTAAATCTCTTTTGAAAATGAAATGTATGCTCCTAAATCAGTTAGGCATTGCAACTTTGAGCAGCAATGCCCAAATACTATTAAAAATCTGGGCCATAATGCTTTGTAAACCTCAGTATAAAAAGTAAGTACTTAGAGTACATACATACATATTTTAGATAACTGTGTTCTTATTCACAAATCCATGTAAACTGTAGATTTTTATTTGTCTCCCAATTGTTTAAGGGTTGCTCCCAGATTGGAGATAATAAATACCTCCTATAATCCATGTGTCTGTTACATTGTAAACTCTTCAGGGGCTATTTATTTGTGTCTTTTACAGCACTGAGCATATTGTTGGCTCTTAATAATTAGCAAAACTGTGTGTGTGTGTGTGTGTGTGTGTGTGTGTGTGTGTGTGTGTGTGAGAGAGAGAGAGAGAGACCATAACACTTGAAACGTGAATATTTTCCAGGACAGCACTAAAACCAGTGTTGAGTTTTCTTCTTTGTTACCCTTTCATTTCAGTTGAAAATGGGTCTGAACCAAAACAAGAAGTCCACATACCCCTGAACTTTTGACATCCAAACCCAGGTGTGAATATCTCAGATGGCTCTTCCCTCTATAGTAGACTAGTCCGAACTCTGAATCCAGACACACTCAAACTCTGCAGAAGGGGATAGAATGATTTGAAACCTGAGTTAATTTGTGCCTTTCTCTAATCTCAATATTAATTTTTAGCTAGCACACAGCTTGCTTTATCAAGGAATGTACTGTGATAAAATGGAAAGGAAAAAATGAATTCTAAATATTTATGAAAAAATCCATTGTGAAATGGAGAAAAGACGTGTAGTATTAGAACATGGACTTTTTTCCTATGACTAATTATCATTTTTCCTTTTCATCACGTATAGGCCCCAATCCTGTAAACACTAAACGTGTTTATCTTTACTTAATGGCTTAATAGAGCTACTTGTGTGACTGAAGTTAGGCATGTGTTTCAGTGTTTGCAACATAGAAGCCATTTCAGTATTTCAGAGGACATTTATATCAAACCTGTGGGTTTGGGTTTTTTTTTTAGGAACAGAATAATTGCCTCATAAAACAGGCTATTGGTCCATCTGTTTTGATATCCTGTTTCTGCCAAAGGTGAATAACAGAGTAAGACACAAATCCTCCTTGTGCACCTGATTTTACAATATTATCTAATGGGAGAATTTTTTTCAATGAAATGTATACTAAATTACTTGATGTAATTGGTGGAATCCAGTGAATAGAAGTCCAGGAGGATGGAATCAATCACACAGGGCTAGCGTACAGTCTTAAAATTAATAACAGCTGCTGGTATTCCACACATAAATGAAATTCAAAGTGTTTAAGAGAAAGAAATTGACATTGCACAAACCATTTCCCAGCATTTTAATTTTGTTCAGCTCTGGCTTTGGTGTGTTGCAAATGTTCCAAGTTAGTCAAAACAAACTGTGCATAGAAAAATAAATAGAGGAAAGGACCACCCTCATCTTCTATAATATATTCATTTGGAGGGACAAGCGTGTATTCTTAAACAAGCAAAATTCCCTTTGGAATTAGTGGGAGCTTTGCCTACATACAGATTATAGTAGGAATTTTGCCCATGTAAGGACTTCAGGATCAGATCCTGTGGATTTTTTATATAGAAATAGAGGGCAATCATTATGCATTCAGAACTAGGCAGTTCACACTGAAATATTGTAAATACCAGCAGTTTCATATTTCTTATAAACAGTTTCAAAAACAAAAACATGCAGAAGTTTTATCTGTGTATCTATAAAGCTGCCTTTCTTTTCCACATCCTTCAAATGAGCCTGTCAGATATTTGTTCCACAGTTTGAAAACATCCTAAGCTCACCATTTTCCCCTTTTCGCCTCTTTAATCTCCTGTAGAATACATCAATTTAATGCAAATGCTATGGATGGGGGAAGTTTTATGTTAATGTAAAAGAAAGTCGTGCCCATTCTAATCAGCATATCACTCCAAAAGCTCATGTGGAAAGAAACATTTTTGCCATATATAAATTCTGAAATGTGCTTGAATGCTGGGGCATCTCTGAGTCTTACTGCTGGTGCCTGTCATCTTGCTGAAAGGTGAGATTGTTTGTGATGCTGGCAGATGGAGAGCCTGTTTGCAAGAGAGAGTTTCCACTTTGCTTAACTGATTATTCAAACTAAGTGGAAAAATTTTGCTGTGTAAATGCTTTACACATTTTACAAAGTGCTGTTTTATTAAATTTTATGGGCTTGATTCTCCACAGGGTTACACCAATGTGATGCTGCGATTTCAGTGAAGTCACGCTGATGTAAAACTGATGTAGCACTTTGGCAAATCAGGTCTCAAAGCTCATGGGGCAGTTGGTAAGCCAGTATAATATCATGAGAGAGGAGAGGACTGGGTATTCCAATGAATAATATGCTCACCTCTCACTGCAGCAATAACCTAATTATTGACAAGACTTTGTATAAATCCTAGGGCAGAAAGGATTGGTGGAAAATTGTGAAGGTTATGCATAGTATGCTAGAAGTGTCTGCAGAGGAGAGAGAAATGTTTCTGAGAGAGATACTTGCATTTTTCTATAACTTCATAAAATAGAATGCTATTTGATGGCAATTTATCAGAAGAAGGAATGTCTTTGCTTGTGAAGTGTGAAGGATACCACACTTAGCTGTAAATGACCATGTTTTTTTTATTTTTAGAGAAAATATGAATGAAGTTTTCTACCTGATCCTACTTCTATGGAGGTCAATGAATGGCAAAACTCCCATATGCGCCGGTGGGAGCAAGGTTGAGCCATTTGATAAGATTGCAAGATTGAATGATAAAAGGTAACAGTGTAGATGTAATATACTTAGACTATTGTAAGGTTCTTGAGATAGTACCTCACAACATTCTGATTATAACATCAGCACTATACCATATTAATATAGCACATGCTATATTAATTATTATCAATTATATAAATGGATTAAGAACTGTTGGGGTCCACTAGGCATAGCTACCAGGTAACTCGGGAGAGTGGAAGGCCACAAGTGCCGATGAAGCTCTTTTGCTCTGGGCCTATCTGAACCCCCAGACTCCATCTTGGGAACTCTCACCTACTTCTATGCTAACTGCTTACATGCTCTGAAGTAGGTTGAAGCAGAAATGTAATGTCAGCTTTCTAGCAGATGGCTGCAGTTTCACTCACACTAGCAGAAATAATAGAGATAAGAAGCAGGGTAGTTAGTTTGCAGGCGTCTAACTCAAGGTCGCAAAGACTGAGAAAGTTTTCTCACAAGCTTCTGTAGAGCTTATTGTAACAGTTGTCTGGAAGGGAGGGGTAAGGGGTAACAGCCAGACAAAGAGATGTATGCAAACAGTTTGAAGTATAAAAGGTAAAAGTTGTTTGTATTTGTTGCACTGGATTTGAGACATGCTGGTCTCCTAGTGCCATTTCAGAGCTCTGAAAGAAACTTGGCTTGCTTTCTCCCCTCGGTGTCTTTATTGGTGCCAAGCACACCGGGCGACGGACCATTGTTGTCTCCTCGAGCCCTTTAGGGCGGGCAACAGAACCATCTGACAAATCTTAAAATGTAGTTGTCAATGGGGAATCATCATCAAATGGGGGTGCGTCTAGTGGACTGGTACAAGACCCAAAGCTATTTGACATTTTCATCAATGATCTGGAAATAAATATAAAATCACTGCTGTGATTAAAACCCACGAAAATAAAACAAGTGTAACCCTTCTGCCCATCTAAGTTGGCAGCAACAAGGGCCGGGTTCTGTATCTAGGGGTTCCGTTTCAATAACGCAATGCAAAACCGGCTCGAGCCCCCACCCAGTGACCTGGGACAATTACATACCACCCCCTGGGCACCTCTAAGAGGCAATACTTCCCCTCTCGCAAGCACGGAGTCTGAGTGTAACAGAAAATGTTTAATAACATGAGGTAAACAACATCAGCATTAAATGGAAAAAACACCACAACTAGAGTTTTTAGACCAAACCATGAGCGAAGACCCACCCCAGCAAATTGGGCCGCGTCCTCTCCCGTTGGTTCTTGAAACCAGCGACCCAAGAATCACCAAAGTCCCAAAAGTCCACCAATCCCAAAGTCTCTTGGGTCCAGCAACCCAAGAATCACAAAAGTCCGACAACCCCCCAAAGTCTCTGTCCATGATCAGTGCAGCCCCAGAGTTCAAGAGGGGGGGGGGGTGAGCAGGGTGTTAAGGGGCACCTTACGTGATCCGAGGCCAACCGGTTGCTTCTCCGTGGGGTTCCACTGCAGCCTTCACCACGAACTGCTCCACTCCACCCGCAGTCCCACGAACTGCTCTGGCAGCTGCTCCGCTCCGCTCCGCTCACCGACCTGTGAGCCGCTCCGCTCCGCTCCAGCCGTTCCTTGGGCCGCTCCCACAAGGCTCTGCTCTGCTCTGCTAGCTGCTCCTCCAGCCGCTCCGCTCACCGACCTGTGAGCCGCTCTGCTCCGCTCACTCCCCGCTAAGCTAGCTTAGCTATAGCTTCAGGCTCCCCCACTAGTTAACACAGCCTCAGTGATCTCAGCTCTTAAATAGCTTTAGCTCTTTTGTGATTTCAGCTCTTAGTGATTTCAGCTAGTAGTAGGGGAGCCCCAGTGCTGGTGCACTATTGGCCCAAAGCGAACTCAGCTCAGCAGTCTGTAACTAGACTCCTAAGGGAATCAAAGTTAGCTCTGACATTCAACAGTGGAGAGAGGAGGTAGTGCAATTGGTGTTTCAACCCCCTTGGGGAGGGGGCCACACCATCAGGTACAAATACCTGTCCCCATCCTCTCTCCATTCACTGGGTTTTGTAACCCATGCCCCTTGACAAGCAAATGCTACTTAGGTAATGGTGAATGACTCACTCAGTCCTTCTGTCATACAACAGTTCCACTGGCCTTGATTCACAGAATCAGGGTAACAAAACTTTATTCTTCCTGCCCCAATAACAGAGAAACTGGGGATCCCACACCAGCCAAAGTAACCACTTTGAGTTGCTGTGGTTTCATGCCAGGCGAGTGGGTGTGCCTATGCAAACAAGATCAGCCCCTGGAGTTCTTTTCCACCCTCGCCATAATTCACCACCAGATGTCAGGGTAGAGCTCATCCTGACTCTGCTTACATAAGGAGTGGAGGAATGGCATGAGGAGGACAAAGCAGCAGAGTGACCAGATTGCTTGGTGAGAGTGGGCCCCATTCAAACAAAATGCATTTTAATACAGCCAAATGCAAAGTTATACATCTAGGAACAAGGAATACAGGCCAGGTCTACAGAATGGAGGACTGTATCCTGGAAAGCAGTGACTCTGAACAGTACTTAAGGGTTATAGTGGACAAGAAACTCAACAAGAGCTAGACTTTTGCTGTGGCTAATTGTGATTCGTGGAAGTATGAGCAGTGGAATAGTGAGTAGGAGTAGGCAGGTGATTTTACCTCTGTACGGTATTGGTGAGACAGATACTGGAATACTGTATCCAATTCTGGTAATCCCATTTTAAAATGAATGTTGAAAAATTCAAGAAGGTGCAGAAAAGAGTCACACACATGATTTGAGGACTGAAGAAAATACCGTACAATGAGAAACTTAAAGAGCTCAATCTGTTTAGTTTATTAGAAAGAAGATTAAGGAGTGGATTGATTGCAGTGTGTAAGAACCATCATGGAGAGAAGATACCATGTGTTAAAGGGCTCTTTAATCTAGTGGAGAAAAGTATAACAAGAACCAATGGCTGAAGTTGTCTTCAGATCAGCATACATCATCCCACAGAGAAACAAGTGCTTTCTCTGTAATGCCATGCCCTGGGCTGAAGCCTAACTGAGAGGCATACAAAATACTGGCAGTTGGTAGGGAGCACTGGAGACTGGTTTTTTTATTTTATTTTATTTTATTTTATTTTATTAGCTGCTCAGTTACTTTGCTTAAAAAAGGGAGGCTGGAGTCCAAGATCTCTAGTATTAAGCAGTGGCATCTTTAGTATTGCTCAGGCTATTGCATGATTGAGGCTGGGTGATAAAAGACACGTTTTGTACAGAAGGGAATTATACTACGGCTGCCCTCCTTCTGAACAGTGTTCCTGGAATTAAAAATAGTCAATCCTAAAATGTCTGTTTAAACTGAAATGTTTTTTATCTAAAGGATTGAGTGATTTCTCTAAGGAATGTAAATGAACTTTGTGTCTTGCCAAAAGGTAACTATTTAAAAGATGCTCTACAAGAGCAATTATGGAATTTCTGAACTAAAAATGTCTTTACTAAATCAACATTAATATAAAAAAACTTGCATATGGGAAACTGTTTTTTATCTGCATTAAACTCTTTGAAATTTCAGCAGTGGGAAAGGGCAGAGATCCCATCACTAGTTTGGAGGAGGAATTTAGGATTGACTCTCAGTTGTCCCAGAATCTTTCAGTTCTAATTCCGGCACCATAGAGACTTTCAGCCAATTCTGCTCTAGGACATACTCATTTGGACTTCACTTTCTTCAGCGTGTGCATCTGAGGAGAAAATTTCTGCTTTTGTAAGGAAATCAGATCTTTTTGCCCTCGCTGCTGAATAATATAGAATAAATGACACAGAGTAAAAATGACATGAGAGTCAAAGTTGTACAGTTATAGAATAATGGGGAAATGCTGGAGAGGAACTACCTTCCAAAGAACTGTGACAGAGGTCTGACAGATATGACAATATCCTGCAATATTTTGGTCAAACTTTATAGAATTAAGTTAAACCTTACAGAATTAGGTTTAAATATTTTAGGAGTTCATTGTATTAAAATGCAAATATTTATGTACTACTGAGGGATTGTATGTATTTCCCTGGGGAAGGGGAATCCCAGGCTTCCAGGAACTAAGAACAGTGCAGGGTGGTTAGGCAAATTCACTCAGGTTGTAACACCTCCAGAGAGTGGAGAGAGTCTTGTATGTACTGGTTCAAACTGGATTCTCCAGGAACCAACAGACAAAGAGAAGACTTTTGGTTAAATGGCCTGAGTTAAAGCTGACTCAGGTCCTTCTTTCTGATCCAGCAAATGGGCCAGAACATCTGTTCCAAGTGGGACCCCAATCCTTAGGGAAGGGTTGGAATGTCTTTGACCCACTGAGGTCCCGTAAGACTTGGGAGCTAGTTCTGAACTGAAGCTGTGATGAACATATGACCAGAAAAAAAACACTGTGTGAGCTTTGAAGGACTAATCACCAACTGTTTCCATTGTTGGAGTTCGGAGGTGATCTCTGGTAAGCTTATTAGCATGCATGTAGCTTCTTTTATTGTTTTTAACATGTTTTCTCTGTAACACTTTTACCTTTAAGAATAAAAGTGCTTGTGTAGAAAGAGCTGTATGATAACTTATAACTGTGGGCAATTACACTATTATTAGTCTCTGAAGAGAAAGCATAGTGCAGATGCTGGCCATTTAGGCAGCCTGTCCTTTGCTGGGGATAGGCAGGGAACTGTGAAGTATGGAAATACCCTGGTCAGGAGGGAGAGAGATGCCGGTCTCCACCCGAGAGAGGTGATGGCTGGAGAGCTGGAAGCCTAGAGTCAGTGCCGTTGCTGGACCAGGGAGTGGGAATACTGGTGCAGTTGCCCTGAACTGTGACAGAAACAGCGGAGGGAATTATGGAGTGGAGCTGATCTGCCTTTATTGGAATAAATGGAAAAGATTTTAAATTATGGGCAATACAATTCCTTTCCGTGAAAAATGTGCATAAGAGGGAAACGTGAATACAAAATTCCCATGGCTCTGATGCCACACAAAACCTGAGGCATTATTTGCTAGGAGGAAAAGGATTCACAGTCGCATGGAGAGAGTAGGGGCAGGATCTCCTAATGGCATGGAACCTGAGGCTCCATGAGGAATCTTGGCCCCTTGCCTGTAATCCTTGGGAAAGCCACATGGAATTCTATTTCTTCTGTATTGATCCCTAGTCGCCTCACCCTCTGGCAGCATGGCGGGCTCTGTGTCGGTGCTACCGTTGGTCTGCGGCTGTACACTAAAGAAGGACAGAAGCTGTAGACAGAGAGTTAACACTCAGGAGAAACATATGGGAAAATCTGTGGTTCTTCTAGAGGGATGCTGCTCCCTAAATCACCCCAAGGGGCTTTCACAGGCTGGAGGATGGGGGAACCACAGCAATTACTTACATTACAAGATAATTTTAGAAAGTATTTAATATATTTTTAATTTCTTTTAAAGCTATTTGGAAGCTGGAAACAAGGAGAAAAGCCAGCAATGTGACCAGCCAGCTTCCTGCAGACCATCATCAAATGCTTCACAGACCACAATTTAGGAACCACTGTTAGGAGAATATTTATCATATAACTTATGGAATAGATGACAACACAGGCTCTGACCTGGCAAAGGTTTGTACAAATGCATATTCTTACACCCGCCTAGCGTCCCATTGACATCAATGGGATTGTATGTTGTAGAATGTGTCTGAGTTTATGGATCTGTTTGTAGGATTGAGGCCATACATGCCTCCCAAGTGTTAGCCCATATACTATTAAAATATCAACTCCCTCTCATTAATTGTGAGAATAATTTTCTCAAATGAGCAAGGTCATTCAAACCACATAATAAATTAAACTGAACTATAACTCTGTATCCAAATAACCTGAACTTGGAGGAAATTCAGATTCAAATCTGAATCCAAATATGGACTTCATAAATCAGCCCCCCCACAATTTAAAATACTAAGAACCTTTCTATGCTTTTCATCTTCTGAAGTATGGACTTTCTGGAAAGCTAAGTATCTTCACTTGATCTCCAGCTAATTAGCCATCTATTTCCTCATGTAGGTCCTATCCTACAAATTCCACCACAAGTAATTATTTTGGCTTCAATTTTTCACAAATAGATCATTTTCTCCATTACCTCACTCAATTACTTCACTTAATTAAACAAGGTGTATCTGATTTATTCTAGTTCACTGCTATTGAGTGCCTAGTAGCTACTCCTATGTTTGCTATAATATTATTTTCCTCCGAACTGCATTTTCTTTCTCTGGCTAGATCTAATAATAAAGTAGGACAATCTCAAGGGAGTTCTATTCCTAGCTTTGATTTCCATCATAGTTCCATAGTTCTGATTCTGAATAATTACTGTGATGGGTTGGACTCCTTGGGAAGCCACCTGATGTGCTGAGATAACACTGAGTCTACCTGTTCTGCCAGCATGGGTGCCCTTTAACCTGTCTTGCTGAGGCAGGCTCTTAAAACCTTCTCTAAGAGACTTCTTCTTAAGGGACTTGCTCCAGCACTTAGATGTCCATCTCCCTTGGAGTGCAGACCCAAAGATATATTATGAAATTTGCCCCCTCCCTCAATGTGGAGAGAGGTGTTCACACTTCTTACCCCACCCCCAGTTAGAAATTACAGAAACTGGGTTTAATAATAAAACAAATTTTATTAACTATAAAAGGCAGATTTTAAGTGGTAAAGGGGGTAAAAAAGAGAACAAAGCAGATTACTAAGCAAATAAAATCAAACACTCAAACTAAGCTGGTTTCACTAAAGAAATAGTATTTCTCACCCTAGATGTTGTTGCAGGCATTTTGCAAAGCTTCTGTGGTTCAGAGTGCCAATTTACACTCTTTGACCAGTTCTAGTACTGTATACAGTAACATAGAACTGCTAGTTCAGAAATATACCAAATACTAGAACATCTGTACTCTGAGGAACTGGAGCATTGCCCAAAGCTATATAGTAGGTTTCAGCAACCAATAAAATACCATGGAGCAGCCTCTTATCTTGTGCAAACCAGTATCAACAGAGCTATGCCAATTTACACCTGATAAGCTCTAGCCTTGTATTTGAAGTCAATGGAGCTGTGTTGATTTACACCAGTTGAGGATCTGTCCCATATTTGCAGTGCCTTTTTATTTAAAATATTGTACACATTTCAGAAAAAGTTTTCTGTTTTTAAATCATGAACCAGGAGACAAAGTTAACAAACATTCTATTGAGCCTTGGAATTATTTCAGAAAAAAGAGTTTCAGAAGTCTGAGTTCTGCAGCAGAATGGTAATGTCCCAGAAAGCCTTAGGTTTTCCACTAAAAGGGAAACAAATAATATCTGCTTCTCTAGCATTGATTTTTCATTTATCATCACACTTACCCAAGTCTCTTTAAACTAGCCATCAGCTGTTCTCCAAATGCGGAGCCAAGGAACAGGAGAAGGGTGATATTTTTTAAAAATGAATGTCCTCTTTCCTTCACCACCTACATACTCTCTTTTTAATAATTCTCCTTACTCTAGCGACCTTCATTGCTGATGGCAGAGCTGATCCAGGCTAAGCTCTTTTGAACTATGCCAGCAAATTTTTTAGGCCTCTATTATTAAAGCAGTCAATAGGTTATTAGTTCAGTTCACTTGCTTACTAGCTGATGTCTAAACCTAGTTTATCTTCTTCCTACCAAGAGGGAAATAGGAAGAAACACCAATGGCTCTGGGCCAGATTCTATGATCGTATTATTAATGCACAGGTGCAGGTTGCGTGTGGTGCAGAGCTGGACTATTCCAGCAGGAGCACTATGACAATTTGTGCCGCAGGGAGGCACAAAGCCTCTTTGAATTCGCCACCCCAAAGGGGAGTGTGCTTGTTGCACCCCTTAGGGTAGTGTAGCCTGCTTCTTTCTCTGTGCCCATCCCACATTGCTGCTCAGTGCTGAAACAGAGAGGGACTATGGCTCAAGCTGATCGAGAATTTGTTGATGAAACTTATTTTGTCAGAAAATACTGATTAGTCAAAACAGAAGCATCTAACAGATGATCAGCAAGAATGTATTATGGGAATTCATGTCTTCCTACTAGGACTGTTGATTAATCACGGTTAACTCTCGCAATTAACTCAAAAAAATTAATCGAACGGTTAAACAATAGAATAATTTTTGGATGTTTTCCTACATTTTCAAATATATTTATTTCAATTACAACACAGAATACAAAGTATACAGTGCTCACTTTACATTATTTTTATTACAAATATTTGCACTATAAAAATGACAAACAAAAGAAATAGTATTTTTCAATTTACCTCATACAAGTACTGTAGTGCAATCTCTTTATCGTGAAAGTGCAACTTACAAATGAAGATTTTTTTTGTTCCATAACTGAACTCAAAAACAAAACAGTGTAAAACTTCAGAGCCTGCAAGTCCACTCAGTCCCACCAAGTACTGTAGTGCAATCTCTTTCTCACAAAAGTTAAACTTATAAATGTAGAATTATGGATAAAAAAATAACTGCATTCAAAAATAAAACAATGTAAAACTTTAGAGCCTACAAGTCCACTCAGTCCTACTTCTTGTTCAGCCAATCACCAAGACAAACAAGTTTGTTTACATTTACAGGAGATAATGCTGCCAGCTTCTTATTTACAATGTCACCTGAAAGTAAGAACAGGCATTCACATGGCACTTTTGTAGCCGGCATTGCAAGGTATTTACGTGCCAGATATCTTTAGTCTGGTTGCCTCCTTCAAATTGTGTCATACGATAGCGATTACTACTCCTTCCTCTGCTGTATTTGAGTAGTGCTGTAGTTCCCTCTGTTCTGTCTGTGCTCTTTTTGTCTCCTATTTTCAAATTTCCAGTTATTCCATCATTGATGAACCCTGGAAACTGACATTAACCTCAGAGATGAACACTTATTAAAAACGGTTTCTGGCCAGTACCTTATTTATAACAGAAACTGTGCAGCTTCTTTCTGCAGCATTCTTAGTCTAATCTTTAGAGCTACTGTTTTGATTTTTGAGACAGTAGAATATGGGGCTTTCTGTATGATTTGATCCCAGTACATGTAAGAGGATTCCTAGATGTTTGGCATGGCACTCCTAAAATCTGCCTACAAAACGAGTGAGTAGAAGTAAAAGGACACTGCTTGCAGAACTTAAGATCGGGCCCCATGGTCAAGGAGTAAAATTCCCATTGACATTAAATTTTGTTTTTGATCTATAATGTTAAGGGTCATATTTTATATGATGTGGCTTATATTTTTGCACGTGCAATTTTGTGAACGTAAGGACTGATTCAGATCCTATTGAAGTCTATGGTAAAACTTGATTGATTTCATTGGGGTGTAGGATCCAAGGCCATAATTATTTGTTAAAAGATGAACCTGTGCCTGAGACACAGGATTGGAAGTCAGGAGATATGGGCTCTCTTCTTGACTCTGCCACACATTTCCTGTGTGATTTTGGGCAAGTCGCTTACTCTGCCTTTCCCTCACCTTCTTTACCTGCATATTTTTGAAAGCTTAAGTGGAGCATAGTCTTAGTGCAGAGATGTCAGCCCTCCCTAATTTTCTGTCATTCTGCTAATTTTTACATGTAATTATGAAATTACTAATTCTGGCTTAAATCTACAAATTTTGCAAACACACACCTAGCGTGTGTATGTGTATATACATTCCTTCCTCTGCATTGCAAACCCATTCCTCCCTTCTTGTGTTTTCTTTTATCTATTTTACTCCCCAGTGCCTTACACCCCTCTTCCTTTACATTTGCCGTGTCTTTTTTCCTTTGTCTGTGCCTTTCTCTATCTTTCTTTTCTCTTTTTCTTCATTCTTTTATCTATCTCCTCCTTTGAAAAAATACATTTTTAAAAAAATCAGCATTATCTTTTAAACTGTGTTTGAAGTTAGTTTGCAGACACTGGTTCAGCATATTTCCACTTTTTTCTTTCTTTTGCTTTCCACCCCTATTGCTCTGCTACCTTCTGTGAGAACTCAGCAAAATGAAAGTTGTAATATTCTAGCTCTCTGAAGAAATGTTTGGGGTGAAAAAAAATCTCACTGAGAAATCCCTTAGGTTGATCTATTTTAATACACTTCAAGAGAGGAAGAATTTTCAAAGTGAGTCTCTAGGCACAATTCTTATTACACTCAAAACCTGCTTGTGGAGAAATGGGTTCCCAGTAGAGTAAGTTATTGGAGAATTGGAATAATGACAGTAATAGTAAAGGACCTTACATTTATATACCATTTTTAACCCAAGGGACTGCAAATTGTGGACCAGACTGTGCACCTAAGATCCCCTCTGTACACAAATCTCCCCCCATGATGCATGAACACTGGAGGCAGATGTCTCTGCTGGAATATCTCTCCCTTTCAGAAGACCCTATGGAGCTGATGTCTGACTCAGAGGGAGGGAGCTGGGACTGGATGGGTCTGTAAAGTGAGAGGCCTCATAATGGGGGGAGCCAAGTAGATGACTTCATCTGTCCCACCATCCCCATAGAGATTGCCAAACTTTGAGTGATATTATTATTCTTTCAGAGCCCTTTTCCCCCAGAAGGATCCCTCTAATTTCCCAGTTCCATGTGTTTTTGGGTAGGCACCACTGCTCATTCTGTGGGGGCAGGGAAAACCCCACTTCCCTGATGTAATACCGAGAAATGCAGAGTTTGAGGGCTAGTCTTGCAAACTACTCAGGATTGTTGGGTTGAAATATTTTTCTTCTGTGGCTGGCAAATATGGATGTCAGATATTCATTTTTCATTCAATGCTTTCTTTTATTGACAGTAAGAAAGCTGAAATGGCTGGAGATAGTGATATATTTGTTTGTATTCAGATTGATTTTGGTGTGTCCACCTGTGGTGGAGGTACGTAATAGCTTATGGCTTGATTTAGGTCTGTTAGTGTCTGGAATTAAGTTTATTTTTAAAAACAAAAACTAAGCAAGCAAACTATTTTGGTGGTAATCATTGTAAGATCCAATTCCTATCTATGAATGTAGGTACCCTGATTAATTATATAGCAGAATCCCCTTAATGCAATCACCTTTAGTGGATACGCTTGTCCGAAGTAAGCAGATATCTCTATTGAGAGATATGGTCACTAAATTACAATCTGAAAAACCTTAATATGGCAAAATAAGGATTAAGTATACAAAGAGAAAAATGATATGCACTGCATTCATCCATAGTTGAACTGTCTTTTTTTTATTTATTATTTTTATCCTTAAATATTATTTGGCAACTTCTGTATTAAATGACTGGAGCTCAGAATTTCACACCTGGTGAAGCACCACTTCATAATATAACACTCTCTGAATATATATTCTCTTTAAGTGGAATTTATGCTAATGTTGTTTTAATTAAGCAGCATTCATTACCACTCACTATCATTAGGTTAAATCCAGTTCTCTGAGAAATGTCCCAGTTAAGTGGTCAGTTGATTAAGCGAGTCATGATTAAGTGAATTATACTGTGACAAAAAATGTGCTAGCATTGTATTGCTGGAATGTCTGAGTCTTGATCAGTATTATTAGCTAATATATTCTATCAGAAACAAACTGGTTTTGAATGCTGCAACTTTTCAGGGGTCTCATTGGGATACAACAGAGGGGAAACATTTTAAACGGGTTTCCTGGCTTCCTCCATGATTAAAAAGTTTTATACTGCTCAGTTCCATAGTTTGAATGATCAGGGCTATAATGACATTCAAAAGTAGAAGCATTGTCCTCAGGCTGCTAGTCTTGGCTACCACTTGACATTGGCTTTCCAAGATATGGCAGAATAGAATTAGAAAACAAAATCTATCACACTAGTCTTGTAAATTAACTGCATTCAGGCATACTAAATAGAATACCAACAGAAAACAATGAGCTGTGTTTGTTAATGGGTCAAGCTAGACAGTGCTTTTTGCCTTTTGTGATTTGCATCAGCTTTGCCGAGCACAATTATAGTAATTGAGAAATACTCATGGAGAGGAAGAGTGACATACAACACGGGGAAAGCATGTTGTTTGAAATGCTTAGACATTCTTAGACAGTCCAAACAAAGAGGTTAAGATCACTGTATTATATGTAATACTTCCTCTCCATGAGTATTTCTCTCTCGTTCCCTCGCTATATAAAATGACTAGTCATTTGAATGTAAGCACAGCTAAAGTTGGCAGATCCCAGAAACAACAACCTGAATAAGTAGGCAAAATATTAAGACCTTAACCCACTCCCACTAAAATCAGTGGATAAACTCCAATTGGTTCCAAAAGGGTCAAATCCTGCTAGATCTTACTTGCTCACTGACTTCACTGGGACTCCTTGAATGAGTAAGGTGAGCAGAATTTGGCCCAAATGAAAACTGAACCAGAATCTTGCACTCCACTGAATTCTCATCCCAATCCCAACCACACAAGATGCCTAATTTTCAATCCAGCCTCAATATTTTATCTTAACCTTCAAGAGAATCTTAACAAGCAGAAGGCTGCTGATCTAAGCCCTAGAAAATCTCTAAGGTTCTTGACTGAATTTAAGAACATGTGATTATTATGGGAGAGATCACAAGATAGTGACCTGCCCTGAGAGCAGCCCAGGAGGGAGATTGTAACTCTGAATATTTCTCTCACAGAGTGAGCCATGCTGAGTCTTTACCCTGTACTACACACATCACCTGATGTGCCAGTGCAGCTACGCTACCTGGCACATAGAGGGGACAGCCAAGAATGCCCATTCTCTGTCCTGTTCAACCCCATCCTGCCTCCCTCACCAGGGTGGAAAGTAGTCCCAATCTGTGTTGAGAGGAGCTGTCTCAATGTTAGATGGGCTACAGATTGGCCCTGTATCAGGTATGCTTCTTGGGTCTGATATTTCACTATTGAAATTGATGGGGATCTTACTGTAGTTAACGCTTAAACCCAATACCCCCTAAAACAAATAAAACCTTTGAAGTTCCTTAAATAAAATCCTTAATTTGCTCTAACATATTACATCTGTTCAAAGTTTGAAAGTCCCATGATAAATTGTTGAGATCTGTCATAAAAATTATGCCACATTAAAAGATTTATGTAGCTCAGTATTTCTGGTCTGCTGGACAAGGCTTAGTGTATTTTAGGCATAAATCAAGAAAAAGGATAATCTTTAAAGGAAGTTTTATTATGACTCAGTACACCCAATTGAAAAGTATTCTTCAAATCAAGCTTCTGTATTTCTCCAAATATAATCCCAGCCAATTAACAATAAATATTTCTTGTCATACACTTTAGTAGATCTTAATTATGGACTTTATTAAGCTGATGAAATACCAAATAAATATTAAGAGCCACATTGTGAACTGCTTACTTGCATTGTGGAGTGGTTACTTGCTCAGGGCCTGATCTGAATCCCATTATAGCCAATAGTAGGTTCTCCATTGACTTCAGTGGTCATTGGATCAGACACCTGAGGAGGCCCGCTAGAGTGAATGGGATTACTCAGATGAGTAACCACTCACCAGTGTAAGAAAGTGGCTGATAATCTAACCCTAGAAATATATTCAAGGAGGCTATTAATACTGTAAAGTAATATATGTTACGTTATTCAAAATCAACTGATATTTAGTTAACAATTTGATGTAGTTATTTACTAAGTGCTAAAAGCCTCATAAAAACAAGTGAAGAGATGGTTCTGGCTCCACTGAACATCCATTCTATAGTCAATGTGACACAACAAATCACTGACAAGAAGTGTCTATACTGTTATAGCTAAGATGCTTGCACCTTCTGCAAATTTCCTAATAAAAATCCAGTAATAGTTCAGTTTCCCAGATTTGGCCAAGTCATTTCTTTAAATATTCATGTGTTTTCATCCTCCTCTGTCAGCTAACTTTGTATTGCTCTAATCCCATCTCAGATCTCCCTATGCTATTTTGATCTTTGGCTTCAAATGTGAAGTCTTTTGAATGCATAGATGCCACTGATTTCAGTGGCAGTCTGCAAATAAAAAATTTATTTATCTGGGGGAAAATGACCTTCTTAAGATTGCTGGAACAACCAACCCAAATCTACAATAATCTCTTTTGCTGTTTTCACTTTAAATGGATTTTAATCTTTTTTTGATTAAAAACACCATTGCCTTGGTACTGACCATTTATATGTCCAGTTCCAGCCTGCAGCAATCTGCAACAACTCAGTTACAAGCAAACTCAAGAAAACCGGAGTTTATAATGTAAACACCAATAGATGGTGCCAGCTGGCATTATTATCATAAAATTTTGAAATGAAATAACTCCCTAATTTTTGAACCTGTAGAATTATTTAAACTCAGTTCCTTTTGTTTTGGCATCACCCTTCTCTACATACTGAAACATTTTACAAGCTTAACTTTGGGGTGCTCGTTATTAGTAATATCATTATTTTACTCCCATTGTGGTAGCACCCTAGTTAAGGATCAGGGCCCTATTATACCAGACACTATACAAACAAATAACGTAAAGACTGCCCCAGAGAGTTCACATTTGGACAGTCTTACAGTGGAGGTTGTGAGAGCGTGGTGAATGCAAGAAAATAGTTTTAGAAAAAGGAAGAACGTCCTGCTATGGAGTTATTCAATGGTTATCTGAAACTAGGTCCTTTATATAGAGAGATG